>NC_142635.1:16800000-17100000 GCF_059453375.1 Lepisosteus platostomus
GCGGCTGGGCGGAGAGGGAGAGCAGAGGGGGGCAGGGAGGCCTGGGGAGAGATGAGGAGGGGGGGGCTTGGGGTGGATAAGAGGACAGGAAGTGGGCCAGCTGGCAGCGTGACCCCTCCTGTTTCCCGTGCCCCCAGAGGAAGGACAAGCTGCGGGAGCACATGCAGCGCATGCACAACCCGGAGCGCGAGGCCAAGAAGGCCGACCGCATCCACCGCTCCAAGACGCTGAAGCAGAAGGTGCCGTCCACGGACTTCGAGAGCTTCATGTTCAAGTGCCGGCTCTGCATGATGGGCTTCCGGCGCCGGGGCATGCTGGTGAGGCCCCGCGGGCGTGTGTGCGTGTCTGAGGGGGGCAAGAGGGCCTGTCGGGGAGAAGCAGGTTGTTTAAAATCCATCAACACCCCACATCTGCTGTGTCACGAGGGGAGGGGAGGTATGTGTCTGAGAGGGTCCCTGAAACTCCTGGTGTCGCCCCTCCAGGTGAACCACCTGTCCAAGCGCCACCCCGACATGAGGATCGACGAGGTGCCCGAGCTCACCCTGCCCATCATCAAGCCCAACAGAGACTACTTCTGCCAGTACTGCGACAAGGTGCTCTCTCGCGGCTCTGTCCCTCTCTCTCTCTCTGCCCGTGTTACGCCGAAGATCCCGGAGTCCGGAGTGGCTCCGGAAGCAGTTCTCCCTGCTCGGCTGACTGTGGCCTCTCCGGCAGGTGTACAAGAGTGCCAGCAAGCGGAAGGCCCACATCCTGAAGAACCACCCCGGCGCCGAGCTGCCCCCCAGCATCCGCAAGCTGCGGCCGGCCGGCCCCGGGGAGCCCGACCCCATGCTCAGCACCCACACGCAGCTGACCGGCACCATCGCCACCGCGCCCGTCTGCTGCCCACACTGCTCCAAGCAGTACAGCAGCAAGGTGAGGGCCTGCCGCCGGCTCGGGAGGCATCCCCCTCCGGCCTCCCTGCTCCCGGCTGGACGGTGTCGGGAGGCCAGGAGGCTCTGTGCTCCAGTCCCAGTGCCGACATGGTCAGCGTCCTGCCGAGACGGCTACACCGCCAGTCCGGCAGTGCGCCCTGTCGCCCAGACATGGCGAGACCACGAGTCCTCGTTCCCGTCTCCTGACCGTGAGCGGCGCTGCCGGCCCACCCAGGCCTTGTTCTCCACACCCACCCCCGTTCGAGCGCAGGAGCGCCTTGTTTCAGGTTTAAGTACTTGCCCACGGATGGCGTGGGTCGCAGGGTGTGCAGGCAGCACAGATTTTAAGGTACCGAATGTGCCCTTGGGCCTGCGAGCTGACCTGTCTGTGCTTTGCTGAAGGCTGCAGCTCGCAACCACTGCCCTGCTCTCGGCTCGCACCCTTGTGCCCTTTGCCAGCGGGAGGTGGTTGAGTTGATTGCACTCCGCTGTGTGGAGGAGTCGGGATCAGTCCGCCTGGGTCTCCACGCAGTCTCGGTGGGCCGTCATGAAATACGTCATCAACCCGATAAGCTCATCCTGGGAATCTGCGTCCTGAATGGCTGGAGCTGGAGACGTTCCCTCTGACCCTGCCCGTCTCTCTCCGTGTCCTCCTCCTCTCCCGCAGACCAAGATGGTCCAGCACATCCGGAAGAAGCACCCCGAGTTTGCACAGCTGGCCAACACCATCCAGACGCCTCTGGGCACGGCCATCATCAGCAGCACGCCGGCCGTCATCACCAGCGACAGCTCCACCACGGAGGCTGTGGTGGTGAGGAGGGGGGGGGTCGGTCACACACACTGGCTGTCAGCTCATCCGCTTCCTAAACGAAGGGATGTTAATTAAGAAATGTCAATTCAGGGAGTTAAAATGATCAGCCGCTGGAGTAAGTTACTTCAAAGAATTTTAAAAAACAACTCGTTTTCGTTTTCCAAAAGACTGAGCACCTTATCAGACGATTTAAGAGCAGAGATCAATATCTAAGAAGTTATAGAGTTGTTTGATTTCCAGGTAGCGTGAATGACTGTATTGTATATCGTCAGTACAGTATTCAATAGTGTCCGCGACTCAAGATCTTGAGTATTTCCCGGTTCCTTACAGTCCGTTTCAGACAGACAGTGTCGGTACTCTCCCGGATGGGAACCGCGTGCACGAAACTGAAGTGAGGAAGAGTGGAGGGCTGCAGCTCTGCGTCTCGCGCCTCTGACTGTGCCTCTGTCTCCGTCCCAGACCACAGACCTGCTGACGCAGGCGATGACGGAGCTCTCCCAGACCCTGACCTCGGACTACCGGACGCCCCAGGGGGACTACCAGCGGATCCAGTACATCCCCGTTTCCCAGGCCCAGCCGCAGCACATCCAGCTGCAGGTCGTGCAGGTGGCGCCGGTGAGGGGCGCTCGCCGTGACCCGCTGCGGGGGACACTGTTCTGGGCCCCTCCAGCCCACGGGCTGCTGCTGCAGTTCTCCCGACACTCCAGTCCAGAGAGCAGTGCTGAAGGAAAACCCTTTTCCTGTTTCTTGTACCGATCTGAGCAGCTCAGCAGAGCAGAGTCTCTGTGCTGGTGGCCTCGCGGTTGTGGGCTCAGATCCCACTGAGACCTGAAGTTTGTTTTGCCAGCAGCTCTATCTCTGGCCGCCCACTGGAGCCCAGCAGTGAGAGCCTGGCCAGTACCTGGAGGGGAGACTCCTGGGAGAGCTGAGGCTGCAGCTGGGAGAGGTGTCAGTGGGGCCAGCAGGGGGCGCTCCTGATGCGCCATTGTTGTGATGGCGCCTTTTTGCAGTATAGTGTCCCCGTCCTTCAGATGAGACATAAAACCAAGGTCCTGACTCTCTGAGGTCATTAACAATCCCGGGGTGTTTCTCGAGAAGAGTAGGGGTGTTACCCCAGTGTCCTGGCCAAATCTCCTCCTGGCCTTTACCCATCATGGCCTCCTAATAACCCCCGTCTCTGAACTGGCCTCATCACTCTGCTCTCCTCCCCACTGAGAGCTGGGAGAGGGCTGGAGCATCACCCAGGTGGGGGTACACACTGGTGGGGGTGGAGGGGATCCCCATGACCTGTAAAGGGCTTTGAGTGGAGGTCCAGAGAAGCGCTATAGATGTATAAGGAGTTAACATGCCGCGCAGCCTGTGGGTAGTTTTCCTCTGAAGGTTTGCACCCTGTCTTCCCCCCGCCAGGCGTCCTCTCCGCACACCTCCCAGCATTCCACGGTGGACGTCAGCCAGCTGCACGAGCCCCACGGCTACACGCAGCACTCCATCCAGGTGCAGCACATCCAGCTGGCCGAGCCGGCCGGCTCCGCGCAGGGCTCCGCGCAGGTAACCGGCCCGGGGCGGGGCCAGGGGGAAACTTGCACCTTCCCGCTGGGATTCGGGTCCTCTTGCGAGAGGGGTGCCTCGTGGGTGTGCCCCTTCTGTGTCTTTTCAGGGCGGGAGGTTGGCTGGTCTTTCCGATGTCGTTCGTCCGCGATGCAGCTCGTGTGGTCTGGGAGTGGCGGGGCTTGGGTGCCGAATGTCGGCAGTGAACCCAGCCGGGAGAGGCCAGTGTGGCCTCGCAGCAAGTGGAGAGAGCAGCGTTTTGTAATCTGAAGCCAGAGCAGGGCAGGTCATGTGCTGGGAACCGTTGTCATCGAAGTTTCTTTGCTGAAGATTCACTTATGGCTTTAAAGCATCTTCAGTTTGTGCTGCTCTTTTACCAGATGAGTACCGTGTCAACTGGGGCAGAAATTGGGACAAGAAACCCTTGATACAAAGAAATGTAAAGATGTTTGTGTGCGTGATTAGAAAAGCTGTGGTTAATGATGTTCAAGGGAGCCAGGTCCTGTTCTCTTCAGGATTGGGCAGCTCGTCTAAAGACTCTTCTCCCTTTTATTCCCAGGTAGCTGGGCAGCCACTTAGCCCCTCCTCCCAGCAGGCGACGCAGGAGCTGAGCCCCTCCCAGTTACAGACCGTCACCCCGGTAACCCTGGCGCAGAGCCACACCCTGCAGACACCCTCGTCTCAGCAGCAGGGGGCAGTGCAGCACGCCTACCTGCCCAGCAACTGGAACTACAGGGGCTACTGTGAGTGACTGGGCTGGACATATTCGTGTGTCATACAGAGGCCCCCAGCCCTGGCCCTGGAGGGTGGGTGTGGTTGCCGGTATTTGCCTGTGGGTGATCACTCCCATCCCCTCTGCTGCTGTCAGGACCCAGAAACCCTGCAGGACCAGGACTGGAGACCCTGCTATAAGCACACGCATGTCATGTGCTCATACCACGCACTCCGTGTTTGTGTGCAGCAGTGCTCCAGAGTCCGGAATACCGTGTAGAGAGAGAATGGGGAGAGGAACACACTGGTCATAGTTTTCACGACCCGAATGAGCCCTTCTTCTTTTTCACTGATCGGGCCCCTGGGATTAGAAAATATCTCTGTGTTCCAGAATGGACAGCTGGCTCCGTTTTATGAAAAAGTGCTGAAATACCCTGCCTCTGTTTCCTAAGTGTAGTGGCAGTCTGTGTCTTTTTCGAAAGCTGTATGGCATCTTCGAGATCGTGACTTGTAGCTGGGGATGTCCTCCCCACCTGCTGAAGCACACTTTCCAGCATGAGTCCCTCTGTACCCCAGCTAGAGATTGTCCAACAGGATTGTCCTCGGGCTCGGTGTCGCTCCCAAACCTTCCCTGTAATTTGAAGAATGTAACTGGACTGAGAAGCCGGAAAAGATCTTGGGCCGCCCTGTTGGTTTTCCCAGTGCTGATGTACATCTTGTCATCTTTGACCGGTGCTGACCGTACTCGATACACATTGTGCTGTTAGGAGAGGGGGTGAAGAGAAGGTCGGTGTCTTTCAAACCCCTATTCCAGGCTTTTTACATTCCTCTCTCGTTCTTCTGTCCAGCCTCGGAGATCCAGATGATGACTCTCCCCCACGCCCAGTACGTGATCGCCGAGACCGGGGCCCCAGTGAGCGCGGTGAACAGCGGTCAGGTCAAAACCATGTCCCAGGTCAGGAGGTTTCGGCCTGTTGACATCCGAGCGAGTCGGGGGGGGGGGGGTGGTCTTCTGTGGAAGGTGTCCCTGTCACAGCGATGTCACTCGAACGTGCAGCAGGTTTCTTACAAGTCGGTGGCTCCGGAGGGTTTGTCAGGTATTTGGGTTGTGTCCCCGAGACGGCTGTTAAAATCGGAGGCCCCCTCCTTGCCCTTCTCCGACACGCTGGCCTGCGGAGAGCCCCGCAGCGCCTGAAGGAGGGTTGGCACCCAGTGGAGGAGCCCTGTCATCCTGTCCCCATCTCCAGGGGAGGGGATGACTAAAGAACCGGGGCTTGGTTAAAAAAAGCCTTCTGTCTGGCCTGGGGCACAGCGAGTGACCCCTAAACGGGCTGTCCTGCTGTGCAGCAACATCCTTCAGCCCTGAGCTTCCTGCTGTGGGCCTCGCCTCCCGCTCCTCGCTGACGCCTGTATCGCAGGCACTCCCTCTGCAGTGTGTGCAGCTCTCGGCGACAGCAGGGTAAGGCAGCAGGCCTCCGTCCGGGGCGCCGGCAGCAGGCCTCCGTCCGGGGCGCCGGCAGCAGGCCTCCGTCCGGGGCGCCGGCAGCAGGCCTCCGTCTGGGGGGGGCGCTGGGAGTCCCGGTCACAGGCGGCAGGTGTCTGGACTGTGCGGCTCAGGCTTTTGCTTGAGACGGCTGTCTGACCCCCCCCACCCCTCTTCCTGCAGACGCACTACGTGATTTCGGAGGGGCAGGCGGAGCTGGACCCCAAGCAGGCGGCCGTTCCCCAGAGCAGCGCCCCCGTGCACCCCGACCAGCTGGAGCCGCAGCAGCAGGCCGCCGCCCAGCCGCCCGCGGCGCAGTACATCATCACCACCACCACCAACGGCAGCGGCGCCAGCGAGGTCCACATCGCCAAGCCCTGACCCAGGGCGCAGGGCAGGAAGAACGGGACGCTGGGTTCCAGGGATAAAACGCATCCGTGCGGCTTTTTCTGTTGGAGGTTCGGTGTAATATATTAGAGCTTTTATTTTCTTAGAAAGTCAAGGTTGGACGTTTTCTGTGTCCGAGGGCTGCGGAGAGCCGGAATGAAGATGTCGCTGCGGTAGACTCCCCCCTCCCTCCTCCTGCGCCCCGAGATGCCTCTCGCCTGCAGACACCCCCAGGAGCAGAGGGGGTGCGTTTTGCCCTGTTTCTGAGGGGCTCCCCATGCAGGGTATGGAGAGGAGGAGCGCGTGTCCTGTCCGAGCCTCTGGGGCGCAGAGAGCGAGCGCCCCTCGAGCTGCCCGGAGCCCCGCCTGCGGCCGGCGACCACCGGGGGGCTCTCGCTTGCAGACGGAGCGACCCTCTTCTCCCTGGTGGTCTTCCCGCGGCGCGGCTCGTTCGGCTCTGTGGTCGCGCTGGGCGCCGTTGCCTAGCGATGGATTCTCATCTCGGAGACGGGACGCCCTGCAGGCCGCAAAAAGAGGATAACATGATTTTGTTTGTTTTTTTTTTTCTTCTTGAAGACCTCCTAACCTAAAGGGACTTGTATAATGTAAAAAAAGAAGTTGTATTATTATGGGACAAACCCGGGACTTGTGTACAGTGAATTCCATTGTGGCTCTGGTAATAGTCGTCCTGTTGTGATCGGGGGAGGGGATGATTAAAGAGAGAAGGCTTTTTTAACTGAACCCTGGTGTCTGGCCTGTTCTCTGCCCTCGGGCACAGCGGGTGACCCTACAGCAGCTGTCCTGCTGTGCAGCACCATCCTTCAGCCTTCAGCTTCCTGCTGCTTGCTGGTGGTTCGTTGCCTGGGATACAGGCATTTCAGCTTTGCGTTCAGTTCCCCGCCGACGCGATGTAGTAAGTCTACAGGCTGACATGGTGCTTGCCATGTTGGAACCGACGGGAACCGCTGCGGTCCTGATCCTGCCAGTCCTCAGCTGGGAGTCCTCTGTGAGCGGAGGCAGGCTGTGGCTGGAGAGGACTTCCCAACAGATCCCCCAGAGAGGGTCGGGACACTGCTGCGGCCGGCGCCATCGTTCAGAGAGCCGTCAAACAGTCCTGCCTGCCTGGCCCCCATTGCCCCCATTGTTTTCATCACAATCAGGAGTTCAATCACCGAGTTTGTTGGTACCTGTAAACTTCCTTGTAGATGGTCACGTGATTACCCGAAATCAAGGCGCTATATCTCGGAAACGAAAGCAGCACAAACGCTAATTACAACAACACAAACCGGCACAAACGCAGCACTACCGATTGCGGCGAGTTTCGTCGTTTGTGCTGTTCGACGGGCGGGTGGGAAACTTCATGGAGCAGGACAAGCAAACATGTCTGGGTCAGTACATCGCAGACTGCAGAAGACTCGACTTCACCTGAGGATCTAACACAGGCGCCCACACCTGTGTCTTCAGGGGGCAGGTGTGCCCTCACGCTGTATTCTACACCAAGACTGGCCGGAAACACGAAGATACAAGGACTGTGAGCTCATCGCTTCATGTTTGCGCATAAGACTCCTGTAAATACAAACACACGGCTAATGAGTTTATTAAAAAATGCAGATATAAGTTCGCTTCTGTTATGTGAAAATAAAAAAAACATGTTTCCAATATTGCCGCGGTCCGCAGACGGGGTCACTGGAGGTCAAAGGCATCGTGCATGGTCACTTGATCACAGGAAAAACAAGGCGCTATATCTCGGGAATGAAAGCAGCACAAACGCTAATTACAGCGACACAAACGCAGCACTAACGAATGAGACCGGCCCGGTTTCCCTACGACATTATAGGGGGGCTGATTGACGTCACGACCCCGAAAAGACATATCTCGGAAACGTGTACTAGTGAACAAAGCGCTATTTCATTCGCTTTTGAAAACGCTGCGCTGTCACCCAACAGCAAGATGGCGGATTAGAGTCGTCCCGCTGACGTCATTCGCATGTCGCCCATCTCCCCTGCTGCCGACGTCAACAGGAAGTGCGTGAGCCCAGAGCGGAAGGAGCGTGGAGGAGATTTGAGACCGGAGCGCGCCAAAGCGCGGCCGTGCAGTTATTTCGGAGGGGTAAACTGATTTTAAAAAAATCCGAAATACGGGCAACGATCGCCTTGGTCTGCCGTGATGCGGACTGCTGCCGTCTGTCGAGAAGTTGGATGCGAAGCGCAGCGCCTTTTCGATCCGAGTCAAAGGCGTTTCTAAAAGCTCCCTGCTGTGCGCCGCGGCCCGGACGGGCTCTTCAGCGTGTTCCAGGTGTCCCTGTGTCGGTTCTGGTACCGAGAGGACCGGAGCCCGGGGCGGGTGTCGGTTCTGGTTCCGAGAGGACCGGAGCCCGGGGCGGGTGTCGGTTCTGGTGAGGGTGCTGTCTTGCCGGAGCCGCAGTGGCCGGTGTGTCAGGGGTGCAGCTGTGTGTGGTACCGCTGGCGCCTGTAGGCTGCTCTAACTGTCTCTGCTCTCGTCTGGCCGGGCGAGCAGGTGTGTGTGTCCCTGAGCCCTGGACATGGCCGTGCCCTTCGTGCAGGACTGGGACGTGGTGCAGACGCTGGGAGAGGGGGCTTATGGAGAGTAAGTACCGCGCCCTGGCTCGCCGGGGGCCTGATGTGCCAGCAGTAACTGTGAACGCCTCAGGCCGGTGTCCATCGATGGTCCTGCAGGCTGTCGGACCTGCGGACTCACTGACACTGCAGGACTGGGGGACTTGTTTTCAGCCCACATTGGGATTTGAAATGTTTCTGTGTCCAGCCTGTGGTCAGTGAGCCTGTGTTCTCTGTACAGCCAGGTCTGCCTGTGTCCAGCCTGTGGTCAGTGAGCCTGTGTTCTCTGTACAGCCAGGTCTGCCTGTGTCCCGTCTCTGTGTCCAGCCTGTGGTCAGTGAGCCTGTATTCTCTGCATGGTCGGGTCTGCCTGTGCCCAGTTTCTGTGGCTGGGTGAAGCACTGTTGTCCAGTGTGTGTTGTGTGTGCGCGCGGGAGGCAGTGCTGTCCAGTGTGTGTTGTGTGTGCGTGCGGGAGGCAGTGCTGTCCAGTGTGTGCTGTCCAGTGTGTGTTGTGTGTGCATGCAGGAGGCAGTGCTGTCCAGTGTGTGTTGTGTGTGCGTGCGGGAGGCAGTGCTGTCCAGTGTGTGTTGTGTGTGCGTGCCGGAGGCAGTGCTGTCCAGTGTGTGCTGTCCAGTGTGTGTTGTGTGTGCGTGCCGGAGGCAGTGCTGTCCAGTGTGTGCTGTCCAGTGTGTGTTGTGCGTGCTTCTCCTGATCTCCGACTGGCCTGGGCTTCAGGAGCAGCTGGCGGGGGGAGGGGGGCTCGTCTCGGGCTCAGCGGGGCGACTGGTCACCCGTGTGCTCTCTGGCCGCCAGGGTGCGTCTGCTGGTGAACAGGCAGACGGAGGAGGCGGTGGCCGTGAAGGTGGTGGACACCTCGCGGGCGGCCGACTGTGCGGACAACGTCAAGAAGGAGATCTGCATCCACAAGATGCTCAGCCACCGCAACATCGTGCGCTTCTACGGCCACCGGCGTGAGGGGGACACGCACTACATCTTCCTGGAGTACTGCAGCGGCGGCGAGCTCTTCGACCGCATCGGTGAGGCCCGGCGCGAGCGTGGCGCCCCTCCTGCTGCCCTCCCTCCTCTCCCTCCTCTCCCTCCTCTCCCTCCTCACCCTCCTCTCCCTCCTCTCCCTCCTCTCCCTCAGAGCCGGACGTGGGGATGCCGGAGAGAGATGCGCACAGGTTCTTCCAGCAGCTGGTTGCCGGCGTGGTGAGTCTGTCCTTCAGCGCCGCGCTGGTGGGGTGTCCCCAGCTGGGCTGTCTGGTCCGGGGGTCCCCCTTCTTCCTTTTGCCTTCGTTTGGGTGGGGGGGTCAGCGGCTCTTGTGTGCCGAGCCAGCGTGAGAGGCGTGCTGAGCGATCACAGCGATCCCAGCAGTCCTTGCAGCGATGGGAGGCGCGTCACTGGGGCCGCGGGGCGGAGAGGGAGGCGTCACTGGGGCCGCGGGGCGGAGAGGGAGGCGCGTCACTGGGGCCGCGGGGCGGAGAGGGAGGCGTCACTGGGGCCGCGGGGCGGAGAGGGAGGCGCGTCACTGGGGCCGCGGGGCGGAGAGGGAGGCGCGTCACTGGGGCCGCGGGGCGGAGAGGGAGGCGTCACTGGGGCCGCGGGGCGGAGAGGGAGGCGCGTCACTGGGGCCGCGGGGCGGAGAGGGAGGCGTCACTGGGGCCGCGGGGCGGAGAGGGAGGCGCGTCACTGGGGCCGCGGGGCGGAGAGGGAGGCGCGTCACTGGGGCCGCGGGGCGGAGAGGGAGGCGCGTCACTGGGGCCGCGGGGCGGAGAGGGAGGCGTCACTGGGGCCGCGGGGCGGAGAGGGAGGCGTCACTGGGGCCGCGGGGCGGAGAGGGAGGCGCGTCACTGGGGCCGCGGGGCGGAGAGGGAGGCGTCACTGGGGCCGCGGGGCGGAGAGGGAGGCGTCACTGGGGCCGCGGGGCGGAGAGGGAGGCGTCACTGGGGCCGCGGGGCGGAGAGGGAGGCGCGTCACTGGGGCCGCGGGGCGGAGAGGGAGGCGTCACTGGGGCCGCGGGGCGGAGAGGGAGGCGTCACTGGGGCCGCGGGGCGGAGAGGGAGGCGTCACTGGGGCCGCGGGGCGGAGAGGGAGGCGCGTCACTGGGGCCGCGGGGCGGAGAGGGAGGCGCGTCACTGGGGCCGCGGGGCGGAGAGGGAGGCGCGTCACTGGGGCCGCGGGGCGGAGAGGGAGGCGCGTCACTGGGGCCGCGGGGCGGAGAGGGAGGCGCGTCACTGGGGCCGCGGGGCGGAGAGGGAGGCGCGTCACTGGGGCCGCGGGGCGGAGAGGGAGGCGCGTCACTGGGGCCGCGGGGCGGAGAGGGAGGCGCGTCACTGGGGCCGCGGGGCGGAGAGGGAGGCGTCACTGGGGCCGCGGGGCGGAGAGGGAGGCGCGTCACTGGGGCCGCGGGGCGGAGAGGGAGGCGCGTCACTGGGGCCGCGGGGCGGAGAGGGAGGCGCGTCACTGGGGCCGCGGGGCGGAGAGGGAGGCGCGTCACTGGGGCCGCGGGGCGGAGAGGGAGGCGTCACTGGGGCCGCGGGGCGGAGAGGGAGGCGTCACTGGGGCCGCGGGGCGGAGAGGGAGGCGCGTCACTGGGGCCGCGGGGCGGAGAGGGAGGCGCGTCACTGGGGCCGCGGGGCGGAGAGGGAGGCGCGTCACTGGGGCCGCGGGGCGGAGAGGGAGGCGCGTCACTGGGGCCGCGGGGCGGAGAGGGAGGCGTCACTGGGGCCGCGGGGCGGAGAGGGAGGCGTCACTGGGGCCGCGGGGCGGAGAGGGAGGCGCGTCACTGGGGCCGCGGGGCGGAGAGGGAGGCGCGTCTCGGGGCCGTGGGGCGGAGAGGGAGGCGTCACTGTGGCTTGTGGACTCCAGTGCGCTGAGATAACTGTGTGTGTGTGTGCGTGTGTGTGTGTGCGCTCCACAGGAGTACCTCCATGGAATAGGAATCACTCACCGGGACATCAAGCCGGAGAACCTGCTGCTGGACGACAGAGGTGAGAGCTGGGCTGGGTCCTGACAGTGTACCGACCCCCTAATCCCCCCCTGTCCTCGGCCTGTCCCCGGCCTGTCCCGAGAGTCGTCCAGCCCATTTCGGGTCTGCGCCTCTGGTGTGGCCCCTGCTGGGCAGTGTACAGCCTGATTTGAAGGCTGTGAGTGGACGCGGGGCGTGTCGGTGACACTGAGATGGTTTCCTCCGTCCTCTCGGCCCCAGACCAGCTGAAGATCTCCGACCTCGGCCTGGCCACCATGTTCCGGCACCGCGGGCGGGAGCGGCTTCTGTCCCGGCTGTGCGGGACGCTGCCCTACGTGGCTCCCGAGCTGCTCTCACGGGCGGACTTCCACGCGCAGCCTGGGGACGTCTGGGCCTGCGGCATCGTCCTGACCGCCATGCTGGCCGGGGGTGAGAGCGCGGGCCTGTGTCAGGTGCTGCCGTCAGGGGGACAGTGTGTGTGTGTGTGTGTGTGTGTGTGTGTGTGTGTGTGTGTGTGTGTGTGTCCCGGGGGGGGTCCAGTGTGTGTGTGTCCTGGGGGGGGGGTCCAGTGGGACAGTGGAGTCTGGGGTCAGTGTGTGTCAGGGGTGACTATGTGTGTCCCAGGGGGTCAGTGTGTGTGTGTGTGTGTGTGTGTGTCCCGGGGGGGGTCCAGTGTGTGCGCGTGTGTGTGTCCCGGGGGGGGTCCAGTGTGTGTGTGTCCTGGGGGGGTCAGTGGGACAATGGAGTCGGGGGTCAGTGTGTGTCAGGGGTGACTATGTGTGTCCAGGGGGGGTCAGTGTGTGTCAGGGGTGACTATGTGTGTCCCGGGGGGACAGTGGGACAGTGGAGTCGGGGGTCAGTGTGTGTCAGGGGTGACTATGTGTGTCCAGGGGGGGTCAGTTTGTGTCAGGGGTGACTATGTGTGTCCCAGGGGGACAGTGGGACGGCGGAGGCTCGTCTCCCCCGGTGGCACTGCAGTGCTGCCCTCTCAGTCTCACGTGCCCCGTCGCTGTGCCGCTGCAGAGCTCCCGTGGGACCAGCCCAGCGAGACCTGCCAGGAGTACTCCGACTGGCTGCAGGGGAAGACCTTCCTCTCGCCCTGGAAGAAGATGGACGCCGCCCCACTCAGTAAGGCTCTTCTGTCTGCCTGCCCTGAGAGCTGTCGAGGTGGTGGAGGAGTTTCATCGTTCTCAAAGTTTATTGTGTCTTAATACTTTTCTGTCAAAGTCCTCGGACTACTGCGCGGTTGCGTTACGGGGTGGAGCCTCCAGTGAACCCCGGCCCTCAATCCTGGGGGGTGTGCCCCCTGTCTCTGCTTGACCGCAGGCCTGCTGACCCGGATCCTGCTGCACGACCCTGCCAGCCGCATCGCCATCCCGGACATCAAGAAGGACCACTGGTTCACCAGGGGCTGCAAGTCAGGTGCGGTTCCGATCGAGAGGGTGACTTCAAGAAAACAACCTCCTTTGAAAGTTTTTATTAGGCGCTTTGTGGGGAGAAGTTGCCCAGTGTTAGTAATGGTGTTAATTGTAGCTCCCTACACTTCTATAGCACTTTACAGGTCATGGGGATCCCCTCCACCCCCACCAGTGTGTACCCCCACCTGGATGATGCTCCAGTCCTCTCCCCACACACCAGCTCTCAGTGGGGAGGAGAGCAGAGTGATGAGGCCAGTTCAGAGACGGGGGTTATTAGGAGGCCTTTCACAGTATAGTGTCCCCATCACTGTACTGGGGCATTAGGACCCACACAGACCCCAGGGTGAGCGCCCCCTGCTGGCCCCACTGACTCCTCACTGCTGGGCTCCAGTGGGCGGCCAGAGATAGAGCTGCTGGCCTCTGCTCCCAGGAGCCAGGAGGGGCACGCTGACCCGCTCTCTCCAGTGATCCGGTTGTGTTCCCGTCCTCTGCTGTGGCTCTGCTGCTCCGGACCCGGCTGTGCTCCGACCGCGACGGGGCGGTGACGCGCTGTTGTTTTTTTCAGGGGCGCAGCGGCCTCCTCTCTCCTCCGGGGGGCAGGGCGACTCCCCGGGCCTGGGGCACAAGCTGTTGCGCTCGGACTCCGAGAGGGTCCCGGTGGGCCGGGCCGGCAGGTCAGTGTGGTGGCGTGGCGCGGCGCGGCGCGCGGTGGGGAGGGCCATTCTCCCCCCCGGGTCCTGATGGGCCAGTAGAAATGCCAGGCCCCCGCTATCGGGTCGCTGCTCGTCCCCAGGAGGAGCCCTGGCTGTGGCGTCCAGTCACTCCCGTGGGTGTCTCGCGGAGGACGCCCTGAAGGAGAGTCCCAGTATCCGTCTCTCCCAGGATGTCCGTTCACACCCGTGTCCTGCCGCGTTCCACAAGGCCTGGGCTGGTGGTACCGTACTGTGTCAAACCACTGCAGTTGAGCTGTGTGTTTCCCCACATACAGCATGTGAAGATGGTCTCTAATTCTCACTTATCAGAAGCCCTTGCTTTCCAATAATTGTGACTGTGGCCA
This sequence comes from Lepisosteus platostomus, assembly GCF_059453375.1. Lineage (NCBI taxonomy): Eukaryota > Metazoa > Chordata > Actinopteri > Semionotiformes > Lepisosteidae > Lepisosteus > Lepisosteus platostomus. Next base: position 16,813,879 of record NC_142635.1, read on the forward strand.
AGAAAGAGCTACTTATTTGTTTTTACAGCATAATAATAATCCCTTTCACTTGTATAGCGCTTTTCCGGACACTTTATTCAGGAGACATTTCTCTCTCCTTTCCTTCCCTGTCCCTCCGGTGTCCTCCTCAGTGAGGACAGGGTGCAGTTTTCGAGCTCCCAGCCCGAGCCGGTCACAGGCGCGTCGTCCTGGGAGTCCAGTCCTGGGAGCATGCAGGCCATGGTGCAGCAGATCAGCTTCTCCCAGCCGGCCTGCCCGGAGCACATGCTGCTGGGCAGCCAGCTGCTGGGAACGCCAGGGTCCAGCCAGGTGAGGTCTTCAGGGGACACCTGGGTCACAGCACACGCCGTGAGGGGACGGGCGCTCGCGCAGGGGACACCCGGGTCACAGCACACGCCGCGAGGGGACGGGCGCTCGCGCAGGGGACACCCGGGTCACAGCACACGCCGCGCGGGGACGGGCGCTCTCGCAGGGGACACCCGGGTCACAGCACACGCCGCGAGGGGATGGGCGCTCGCGCAGGGGACACCCGGGTCACAGCACACGCCGCGAGGGGATGGGCGCTCGCGCAGGGGACACCCGGGTCACAGCACACGCCGCGAGGGGACGGGCCCTCTCGCAGGGGACACCCGGGTCACAGCACACGCCGCGAGGGGAGGGGCGCTCTCGCAGGGGACACCCGGGTCACAGCACACGCCGCGGGGGGACGGGCGCTCTCGCAGGGGACACCCGGGTCACAGCACACGCCGCGGGGGGACAGGCCCTCTCGCAGGGGACACCCGGGTCACAGCATGCTGTAGGCATGATGTCTCTCTCTGTCAGACCCCCTGGCAGCGGCTGGTCAAGAGGATGACGCGCTTCTTCACCACGCTGGAGGCAGAACAATCCTGCGCTACACTGCGCAAGGTCTGCCTGCACATGGGCTACACCTGGAAACAGACCTGCACCAATCAGGTACCGAGGGGGGCGGGGCTCTAGCTGCACAGTGCATTCAGGAAACAGACCTGCACCAATCAGGTACCAAGGGGGGAGGGACTCTAGCTGCACAGTGCATTCAGAAAACAGACCTGCACCAATCAGGTGCCGAGGGGGGAGGGACTCTAGCTGCACAGTGCATTCAGGAAACAGACCTGCACCAATCAGGTACCGAGGGGGGCGGGGCTCTAGCTGTACAGTGCATTCAGGAAACAGACCTGCACCAATCAGGTGCCGAGGGGGGAGGGACTCTAGCTGCACGGTGCATTCATTTGATAAAAATATGAAATCAGAATTTTGCTGTACATCTTAATCTAAATAGTGATGATTTTTCCTAAAAGACTGTTTTTTAATGCAGTCACACCTTCAGGTAAATAACACACTGGTAGAAATGGTGTATGTGATTCTGATGCTGGTGCCACAAATGATCTTCAGTATAATGTCATCACTTATCACTGTGATTGGCAAACACAAAGTGTCAACACCATTTATCCTTGCCTGGATGCTGTCAGGGCTGGTTAAGGCTGGTGTTATCTAAACATGTCATGAGTGTTGAAGCATGGTCACATGACCTTGCGTCCTGTGTCGCATCACTCTCCTAGGTAACCGTCTCCACAATGGATCGCCGTAACAACAAGCTGATCTTCAAGGTGCATCTTCTGGAAATGGAAGAGAAGATCCTGATGGACTTCAGGCTGTCCAAGGTGAGCTCGGACCCGGGCCGTGTGGCCCAAAGGGGCCTCTGTTGACTGCTCGCGGGTTGAGGATCTCTTCGCTCCTCGGTTCTGACAGTCTCACAAACGCGGCACTACGTTTCCCTCTCCCCGTGTTCAGGGCGACGGCCTGGAGTTCAAGCGCCACTTCCTGAACATCAAGCGGCAGCTCAGTGACATCGTCAGCAGCCAGAAGGTGCTGCTCCCTGTCGCGTGAGGAGGCGGAGGGGGACACGTCCGCGACCGGCACCCCCCGACTCGCCCGTTTCCTTTAACAGCAGTCATCATCGTTTTACAGCTCCTTGCTCCTGACTTCTGAAGCTGAGTGCTCGAAGTCTCCAGCTTCAGAAGAAGAACTTTTGATCAATTAAATGTAAGAAAAGAACAGTAAGTAACTAAGAGCTCTGCAGGAGTGCGGAGGAGCCGTTCCAGCCTTGGCCGATCCTTGCTCGGGGTCGAGGGGACGGCAGTGTCAGTGCAGGAGGGGTAACGTCAAGTTTGGGGTCCAGGCCAGGGGGACGTATCGTGCGCTGTGTGCTGGAGGGCCAGCTGTGAGGTTTTACTAGTGCGTCTCGTCGGAGGAGAAGGACAGTGCCGGAGTTTGTTGGCTGTTTAGTCTCGCCCGCTGGGCCGCTGGCCGCGGTGTGGCGCGGGGACGGGGCTCCTGGGGGGCAGAGCCACTCAGGGCCGTGGTTTCGGCAGGCCTGCCCCTGACAGCGTGCGCTACCGCGGGTCGGCGGGCTGGGGCGCGTGCGGACGCCCTCTGCTTGTTGGCGCTGCACGTCAGCCGGGCTGGTTTAGCCTGCCCCTGTGCCAGCGGTGTGCCTGCTGGCCGACGGGGTCGGGTGTGGTGTCCCAGCCGCAGAGCAGCGGCACTGTGGGAAGCGCGTGCCGGGGGGCGCCGTATCTGAGCAGCCCGATGCACGCGGGCTGGGGGGCCCTCTGGTCCTCCATCATTGTCCGCAGGAAAGTTCCGCCATGACGGCTCGCAGCACAGCTGCCTTTCCCAGCATGCTGCAGGGCGGCTCCTCTCCCTGAGCTGCCATAGGCCGCGTGATCCCCCTCGTCTCCAGGGACGTGTCTCTCTTTGAGCTCACAGCACTAGGGACTCTCACAGTCTTGTACTAGTCCCAGATTCAGTTTGCTGAGTGTTGTTCCTTTTAACAGGTGGTAGATTGTATTTGTGTGAAAATAAAACTTGAAGAGTTAAACTGGACTTGGACATGGTTTGTGCTTGGAGCTCGTGTGTGTCCGTGTGTGTCCGTGTGTGTCCGTGTGTGTCCGTGTGTGTCCGTGTGTGTCCGTGTGTGTCCGTGTCGGGGGGTTGCCATGAACACACCCAGCTCTGTAGAGGGAAGCCTGGAGCAGACAGCTGTCTTGACTGGCAGGCAGGGCGCAGCAGTGAGAGGTAAGAAGGGTGGCTTTTCTGCTTTGACATGTCTGGTTACAAAGAGGGAGTTCAAGTACAGAGCAGGATCAGCAGGAACGGGGAAAACAATCTTGAATGGCAAAAATGCCCGAGGGGTTGGTTGCCCTGGGGCAGCCCCCTGGACCCACGGCGGGGGCGGCGCTGTTCAGCTGTCCCGAGAATGACACCACGGGCTCCGGGGCCTCCACGGCATTCCAGCGCTGCCTCGGGAAGGCAGGGCTGCTCATCCCGCTGGTCCGACCGCATTCCTGCCGCTCTGAAGAGGAAGGCAGAACCGGCAGACCCGGCTTCCCCGGCGCCTCCATTACCTGTCCTGGGAGAGACATGAGCACGGCCGGGAGCCGGGCCGCGGGGGCCGCGGGGGCCGCGCGGCGGGGCGGGGGGCTGGGGTGAGTACGGCGGGGGAGGGCCCTAGTAATGAGCTGCATCTCGCGCTCCTCTGCGTCCTCCTGTGTGTCTTTCTCGTCTCCGCTCCTCCTCACGCTGTTCCTGTCGTCTCTCTGCCTCCCAGCGCGCGCGGCCTTCGGTGGGGGCTGCTGGGAGCCTCGTGCTGCCTGGCGCTGGCAGCCGCGGCGTGGGCTCGGGCCCTGCAGGGGGCGCCGCTGAGCTCGCGTGTGCTCCTGCTCCCTGGGGACAGGCCTGAGGCACCGCTGCCGGGCCTGTGGGCGGCGCTGCTGAGCCCCTGCCTCCTGGCGCTGCTGTGGAAACTGCGCCAGGCCAGACTGCTGAGGAAGGTGGGTCTGGAGTGGTGTGGGGATCGTGGAGGACAGGACGGGTCCCCCAGTACCCTCCCAGTGCTTAGATACTCATCTGGTTAATTGCTTAATTGAACTAATCTCCTTAGTTCCCTGCCTGGGGTTGGTAGTGAAGTCCAGAGCCCTGTAACGTGTTCAGGACAACATTCTGACCTGCAGCGCTGCTGTGTGGGGAAAATGACAGCAGGCAGGACTGAGACCAGGGAGGCTCTCCGGCCCAGTCTCGCTGGGGGGGGAGGAGGAAGTGGACCGGCCCAGTCCCGGGGGGGGGGGAGGTGGGAATGGACTGGCCCAGTCCCGGGGGGGGGGAGGAGGAAGTGGACCGGCCCAGTCTCGCTGTGGGGGTAGGTGGGACTGGACCGGCCCAGTCCCCGGGGGGAGAGGAGGAAGTGGACCAGCCCAGTCCCGGGGGGGGGGGTAGGTGGGAGTGGACCGGCCCAGTCCCCGGGGGGGGGGCCAGATGGAAGTTGACCGGCCCAGTCCCGGGGGGGGGGCCAGGTGGAAGTGGACCGGCCCAGTCCCGGGGGGGGGGGGGAGGTGGGAGTGGACCAGCCCAGTCCCCGGGGGGGGGGAGGTGGGAGTGGACCGGCCCAGTCCCCGGGGGGGGGAGGTGGGAGTGGACCGGCCCAGTCCCGGGGGGGGGGGGAGGTGGGAGTGGACCGGCCCAGTCCCCGGGGGGGGAGGAGGAAGTGGACCGGCCCAGTCCCCGGGGGGGGGGAGGTGGGAGTGGACCGGCCCAGTCCCGGGGGGGGAGGTGGGAGCGGGCCAGCGCTGGGCCCGGATGGAGTGTGCTCTCTTATCCGTGTTGTGTTTGCTGGCAGGCGCTGTCCTGGGAGGCAGTGGTGACGGAGTCCTCACGGGGCGTCCTGGCCTGGTGAGTGCCACCTCACTGGACACAGCGCCTGTCGCACAGCTCCACAGGCTGGGTGAACTCCAGTTATTTCTGTTTCATCTCCAGGTTTAGACTGGCACGTTTTTGATAAACTCATTATTATACAGCTCGTTAACGTGATCCTGCAGTCTCCACAGCCCTCACGTCAGTGCGCTGTCATGCCATCTCCTTCCTCTGAGCCCACAGAGTCAGGAGGACACTGACTGCACACGTGCAGATGCCCAGCAGGGCACCAGGGGGAACTGCAGCACAGCGGCTCGAGATGAACTCCCTGCCTGGCCGGTTGCACCCTGGCTGTAAGGGAACCCGGGGGGTGGTGGGTCAGTGTCACCTCTGGCACAGCCAGCCGAATCATCGCCGACAGCAGCACAGTGTCCTCTGGCTCTGCGTCGGGATGCTTATCGATTCAGAGGTTAAAGTCCTTCTCCACCGTCCACACAGTGGGCAAAGCTGAGCCTTGATTCATGTTCTCTGAACCTCTGAAGAGCGTTTATCCTGTTGTGGTCATTCGGTCCGCGTCCCTTGCTGTCCAGAGGACCTCGTCCAGCCTGGCTTCACTGGGTGCTCAGAATCCACTGTCCACCTCTGGGGGAGTGTCCGCGCCGGCCTGGAGCTGCGCCTCATGGTTTCCTGTCCTCTGTGCCACTTCCTGTGTCCAGCAGCTCGGCCGGCGCGCGGGATGGCTGTGCGGCGCTGACCGCTGCCCAGGCGCTGACCGACGCCCTGCAGCTCTGCCTGGGCTCGGAGCCCCTGGAGGAGACTAGCCTGCCCCAAGTGCAGGGCCTCACTCACAGGCTGGAGGTGAGGAAGCCAGCGCAGGCTGCGCCTGGCTCAGCAGGGTCTGCCTCACGGTTTTAGGACAATTTCTGTAAAGAAACGTCAACTTCTCAACTTCTTCTGAAACCCACAGCACTCTTTACTTTACTTTTCTTGTCCCGGGTGATGTACTGGGGTGGCGCAGTGCTTAGCATTGCTCATCTTGGCTGCCTCCCAGCGCTGGGGCCCTGGATTCAGTTCCTGGGGTGCTGTCTGTGTGGAGTCTGTATGTTCTCACTGGGTTCATGTGGGTTTCCTCCCACAGTGCGAAGACAGGCTGGAAGCTTGTCCAGGTGTGGTGTCCTGTCCAGGGTGTCCCCTGCCCTGTGCCTGTTGCTTGCTGGGATAGGCTCCAGCTCCCCCTTGATCCTGTCCTACATAGAGCAGTTAGAAAATGGGTGGATATCATGCTGACAATCCTGTAATTCAAGGTTCAGAGTCCTCCTGGGATCGGAGAACTCTCGGGAGAGTGTCAGAGAGACCCGCACTGGATACTCTGTTTCACACACTGCTCGGTTCTCATTCAAAGTGTTTGTGCTGAAACGGTTTCATCGCTCCTGCTGAGAGATCTCGCACACGTCTGCTCTTTATTGTGCATCTCGTAGAACTGACAGAAAAACCCGCCAAGTCATCTAAGTGTCGGAACGCAGTAGCCGAGACATAAGCACAGCAGCATCGGAAACACAAACAGGCTCTGTGTGCCAGCACAACAGTAGCCTTGCCCATTGCTGTCTCCTTCCTCTCTCGCTCTCTGTGCAGGCAGTGCGCAGGTCACTCCTCAGCGCTGGCGGGGTCCTGAGCTCTGTGGCCTCCCGCCCGCCGGCGGCTGGTCTCTCCGACCCTCAGAAGCTGACTGACAGGCTCCAGCGCCTCTCCTTGTACCTGAAGAGAAGGTACCCAGCCCAGGAGCACAGCAGAGGGGTTCGCAGGTGCTAGCTCAGTGACCGGAGGAGCTCGCCCTGCTCTTTCCTGAAGAAGCCAGGAGATCAGATTCGGCTCCAGCTCAGCAGGGCCTTGTGGGGGGTTGGAGTTCCGGTCACTGCTTTTTATGTGAAGCCAATGTTGTAGTGCTCTCCTCTGTGTATTTTAATTATACAGCGTTTTCTGTACTGGGTACAGGCACAGTTCCACTCTGAACATACGGTTTGGTGTTTTTCTCTGAACCTTGAAGTATGTTTTTACAAACTCTGTACACCAGTCTTCAACGGGCTGTTTGTCCTATTTAGTATAGTTCTTGTCCGACAGTCCTGCTCCAGCAGTGCCAGGCTCTGCTGTTCTGGGTCCAGATGGGCTGGCAGTGCCCAGGTCTGACAGTCCTGCCCCAGTAGTGCCAGGCTCTGCTGTTCTGGGTCCAGATGGGCTGGCAGTGACCAGGTCTGACAGTCCTGCTCCAGCAGTGCCAGGCTCTGCTGTTCTGGGTCCAGATGGGCCATCAGAGCCCAGGTGTGAATGTGATGGGATGTGTGGCGGTTTGGTAGGAAGCCAGTCTGACTCTAATGCAGGACATTGTGCTCAGTAAGGAGGGCCGGTTATCAGATATTCAAGATACGACAGAGTTCCTTCCCCAGGTTACTGTTCACACTGAAGCTCCGGTACCTGTTGGGGTCGAGTCTGTCTCCATTCTTACAGACGGGCGTGATCAGTCCTTGATTGAGGGGAAACAGCCGGCTCTCAGGATGAGGATGAGGAGTTGGAGCTGGGCTTGCTGCTGTGTCTCACTGTCTTAGTGCTGAGGGCCTGGAGTCTAAGGGCTTTCTCTCCATCTGCCTCTGTGCCCACTCTCAGGCTGGAGCTGTTGAGGAAGCTGCTCCAGGCCCAGTCGAAGTTCTCGGACTCTGTGCAGGACGTCCTGCAGTGGGAGCGGAGGGGCTGTGCCCAGCTGGACCGGCTGCACTGCCGGACTGCAGAGAGCCGAGGGAGGGAGGCCATGGTGTCCATTCTGAAGCAGCTGGAGGTGCGGCACGCTCTGTGTACAGTGTTCCTGTTTTAACTCTGTGATCTAATCCTTTCTAAAGTGTACTAACCCTGTACTACTGTCCTGCTCGTTAACCCTGTAGAATCTTTGCCAACTACATATTGTGTGTGCTAATCCTGTAATGTGTGTATGAACCTCATGCAGTCTTATACAGGCCCTGTGCTGTTTGTACCTGCCCTGAGCTGTGTGTACTAACCCCCTGCTGTGTCTGCTGGCCCTGCACCGTGTGTACTAACCCTGAGCTGTGTGTATTAGCCCTGAGCTGTGTGTACTAACCCTGAGCTGTGTGTATTAGTCCTAAGCTGGGTGCACTGGTGCTGATCTGTGTGTATTATCTCTGCGCTGTGTGTATTAGCCCTGAGCTGTGTGTATTAGCCCTGAGCTGTGTGTATTAGCCCTGAGCTGTGTGTACTAACCCTGAGCTGTGTGTATTAGCCCTGAGCTGTGTGTATTAGCCCTGAGCTGTGTATACTGGCCCTGTGCTGTGTGTATTAACTCTGCACTGTGTGTGTTTGCCAGAGTTTCTCCTCAGAGCTGGGGCAGTACAGGAACAAGCTGGAGCTCTGCCACACCCTGCACTCCACAGCCACGAGGCTGCTGCAGGTGAGCCATGCAGCAGGCCCACACTGGGACGCCTGTGACCCTGTGAGTGCCTCTTCAAGTGTGTCCTCATCGTTGGTAACTGATTCTGTGTTGTGCTGGTCTTGGCAGAAGCTGGACTCCTCCTCGGCGAAGTTCAGGGCCTCGGTGGGCCTGCAGAGCCAGGGCCTGGAGTGTGGGGCTGTCTGGACAGAGCGCCTGCGCGGGGCCAACACCAAGCAGGTACTGAGCTCTCGGAGCAGCACACCCGCCACTGCGCCATGTGATTGGGTTACAAAGCCAGAGAGCTGTCCTGAATATTCCCTGGGAGGCCCCGTCTCTCGGAGGTTCTGCCTCCCGGGACAGGTGCTGGGCCAGCCCGGCTGACGGGCGTCTCCCCTTCTGTCTCCTGCCCCTGCAGTTTGAGGAGGCCTCGGCTGACTTCCTGTCCCTGGTGCGGCTGGCCTCCCACTTCCACACGCACCTGGAGTTCCTGTGCAAGTGGGGCTGCGGGGTGGCGGTCTCCGTCAGGGCTGAGCCGCCCCCTCCCCGGCCCCAGCCCCCTCTGTCCCAGCGAGAGAGGGCCTCCCAGTTCTTCCAGTCCACCCTGTGCGGAAAGAGACGCTCCGTCTCCTCATCCTGAGCTGGATATCACGAACGAGCCACTGGATTGCAGAACAAAAGCTTGTGAAAGTGTGCTGTGTGTACTGGCCCTGAGCTGTGTGTACTAACCCTGCGCTGTGTGTACTGGCCCTGCACTGTGTATACTAACCCTGCACTGTGTGTACTGGCCCTGCGCTGTGTGTACTAACCCTGAGCTGAGTGTACTAACCCTGAGCTGTGTGTACTAACCCTGAGCTGTGTGTACTGGCCCTGAGCTGAGTGTACTAACCCTTAGCTGATTGTACTGGCCCTGAGCTGAGTGTACTGGCCCTGCGTAGTGTGTACTAACCCTCTGCTGTGTCTACTGGCAGAGCGCTGTCTGTACTAACCCTGAGCATAGTGTACTGGCCCTGCGCTGTGTGTACTGGCCCTGCGCTGTGTATACTAACCCTGCGCTGTGTGTACTGGCCCTGCACTGTGTGTACTGGCCCTGAGCTGAGTATACTGGCCCTGCGCTGTGTGTACTAACTCTGCGCTAAATGTACTAATAATGTGCTGTGAGTGGAGCTGGGGGTGTATCACAGTTGCGCTGGTTTCTCGGTATGTCAGTTCATGTGTCAGTATTAGCTACAACATGTCAGTGTGTCCCGCATGCCAATAAAATTTGACTGTGAAATGAATTTGCAGCATGTGAGATTAGAATTTTATGTGGCAGTATTGTCAAAGAAAAAGCCTGTCCATTAGTAAATAAACCTAGTATTTATTGTATTAATTTATTGTATTGAGAGCTCTCTCATTTTGATAATAAAACACCCCTGTAAATCGAGGAGTATCTTAGGAACTTAAGGTTACAAACTGGTATCGTCCATCTGGGCCTTGCGGTAGTCTGTAGCTCATTGAACCCAGGATCTCATCCAGCTGTTTCTTGAAAGAAGCCAGAGTTTCAGGATGGCTGGGCAGTTTAAATGGGGCGGAGCGATGGCTCTGTGGCTCAGGATCTGCGCCTGTGGCTGGAAGGTTGCCGGTTCAAATCCTGCGGTCGGCAGAGGAATCCTACTCCGTTGGGCCCCGGAGCAAGGCCCTTAACCCCAACTGCTCCAGGGGCGCCGTACGATGGCTGACCCTGCGCTCTGACCCCCAGCTTCTCTCCCTGTCTGTGTGTCTGTGTCTCATGGAGAAAAGCTGGGGTATGCGAAAAAAGACGAATTCCTAATGCAAGAAATTGTATAGGGCTAATAAAAAAGAAATATTACAAACAGAAACATTGTTCCACACTCCCACCACTTTTTGTGTAAAAAGTGCCTCCTGTTTTGTATTTTACTTAATTCCACTTGTGTCCAACCATGTAGCTCCTTCGTTCCTGCCACAGCCCTGTTTCCTAGTAAGAAGACACAAACATCTGTTTATTTACAGAAGTAATGGACGAAACACAGGGACTGTATAAGATATTTCCAATGCGCATTAGTACCTGGGCCTGGGCTTTTACAGAACAGCCACTCAACGGTGACAGATTGCAGCACCTTCCTAAGGAAAGGTGAAGCCATTCTTCCACAGGGATGGACCCTGCTCAGGACAGACCTGCCCTCTCAGCAGAAGCTAAACCAGAGGGGTGTTTCTCCCTGTTCCCAAGTTACTGCTGCAAACCACAGTGCAACACAATCCTCTGAAACAGAGCCCTTTGCTTGAACTTTCAAGTCAGCCTTTCCAGAGCTCAGACACCAGGCAGGTGTGCGTCTCTGAAGGGGCCTGTTACATCACAGGCGCAGTGGGGACACAGTGCTGCTGGACAGTGACTGTGTGTCAGAGTCCCTGCTGGACACAGTGCTGCTGGACTGTGTGTCAGAGTCCCTGCTGGACACAGTGCTGCTGGACAGTGACTGTGTGTCAGAGTCTCTGCTGGACCAGTGTTTCTCTTTTTCCTCCTGTGTCTCCTCTGACTGGCTAGCCGGCTCGGCCTGGATTCCTGACCAGTCAGGTCTCAGTGCGCTCAGAGTCGCAGGAGGAGGAAGACTGCGGAGCCCCATTCCCCCCCTCAGGAACAGGGAAACACGGGCAGCAGGACAGCTCAGGTCCTTGTGGTGCTGTGCCAGGTGCTGTCTGGTGTCGCTCCAGGCTGCTCAGCTGCGGTCGGCTGGGCCCAGGGCAGAGGGAGAGCCGCGCTGGCCCACCCCTCCCTCGCAGCCACAGGACAGCTGCAGTTCTGCACCTGCGCCACCAGGGGGAGATGTGGGCCTACATATGGCTTACCAACTCCTCACTGGGTGAAGAGCTCAACTGCACCCCGTTCATGAGCGCTGTAGTGCCAGGAAATGCACCTCTTACAAAAATATGCTCCAGCTAGTGTCCAGGCGCTGCCCGGGGGGACCCTCTGTCCCAGGTCCTTGTGTCAGCTGCCGGTCGCCTGCAGCTCTCCTCAGACGTGAGGCTCTCATCCAGCCACTGGTTGCCAGGGCATCTGCTTAGACAATGTGGCTGGGTTACCTGTTCCATTCTCCCACAACTCTTAGTATAAAGACGTGCCTCCCGCTTTAAGGCATTGGCATCTGCCGACAGTATGAAACGTCGCTCGGCCTGCCCTTCTCTCTCTCCTCCCCGATAAACTTCCTCTCTGTCCGTCTCCTCTCCCCACAGGGCCTGCCTGCTTCACTAGTTTGGGTTTCGGAGCTCAGATGGAGGCAGACTTGTTCTGTCAGTAACTGAAAGCCTGTCGGGGCCACTGCGTTTTTCCAAAAACTAAACTAGGAGGGTATCTTAAAAACCCCAGTGGGAGCGACAACTGCTCCGTTCTGCTCATCCCGAAATGTGCGTTTTTATTTGGGAGGTCCCAGGCTGCCGGGCTGGGAGTGCGGAAGATGACATCACCCCCCTGGCGGCAAGCACCTGCTGCGCTCCTTCAGTGCGGGCGCCGACAGGGAGCTGGGGGCGGAGGGGTGCTCACTGAACTGCTCCCCAACAGTGAAAGGTTGGTGATGTGGACGAGCCTCGTCGCCGGGGCCGCTGGGACTGGCCCATCATGCCCTTTGAGAGTGGGAGCAGGGACCCCATGCCACAGGGCTGGGCCAGGACATCGCCCTGAGCAGGGCTGGGCTTTAAAAACCCTCACTTTCCTCGGGACGTGAACGTCTGCCTCAGGCCCTGCGTCGCGCACATGGCTGCGCTGCTGCAGTGTTTGTGTCTGCTCCTTGTTAGGCTTGGTGTTCTGGGCTCCTCCGTAAGGGCCAATCGCGTGAATCGGGCTGGATCCTGGTCTCGTGCCCTGTTTGGACAGACATGCAGGGGAGGAGCTCTGGTGAATGACCTGTCTGCTCAGCCTCGCTCGAGAGATTGGCAGCTTCACTCTCGAGTCGAAGTCCTCCCCCCTCCCCGGTCCAGCCCGCCTCCTCCGACGCGCAGGGCTCCGCCGTGGGTGTCCTGGGGTGGGCCTTGCCTTTGGTTCTGATGGTTGGGAAAGGCCGCGCTCCCTGTTTGTGTGTGGTGGGAGCCTGCTGCTCGATCTGCCCCTCTCTCCTGCTGCTCTGCTCGGACGGTGCTCCCCTCGTACCTGCTCGTGGCTGAAGCAGCTGCAGTCCAGCTTGAAACGTCTTCCTGCCGGTCAGTTCGCACACTGTGCTGAGAAAGACCATCTCCCCCCTCGGCTGGCCTCCTGGCTCAGACCCTCGCCCCCCTGACCCCATCTGTGTGCTGGGGGCGCCCCTGCCTGGCGCCGTGGGGAGAGGTGTGTGTGTGTGTGTGTGTGTGTGTGTGTGTGTGTGTGTGTGTGTGTGTGTGTGTGTGTGTGTGTGTGTGTGTGTGTGTACAAGTGCCCCTGCCGCCAGCCGGGGGTGTGTCAGCGCTCGTGTGAATCTGGGCGCTCTGTCGCCACACAGGTGTGCCAGCGGTATCACGTCATGGTCAGGCTCGGGGTCAGCGGCGATCGGTGTCTGTTAGGGCAGTGGTCACTTCAGACAATATGCTGTTAGAAATGTGAAAGTTGATGCTGGTTATTGATGGAGTTGAGGATCAGGCAAGTCCATGATAAGAACATGTTAGGTGTTACTGAAGTGTTACTGACTTAATAAGTTTATTATTCATTTTCACTCTTTAACACATCTTCTAACTGGCTAACATCACTCCAGTCTCAGCTTTCCTGCACTGGCTCCAAGTGCAGTTGAGAGTGAAGTTTGAAATCTTGCTCCTAATTGTTAAGGCTATGGACTGACACACAAGCACGTCTGGGGCGGAGAGCGGAGAGCTCTGGGCTCTGTCAGTACCAAACTCGCAACGGCAGCTGGACTCGGCGTGCCTCAGGAGCTCATGAGAGCTGTTTGCAGACCAAACGCCAGACCCAAGGAAAGACTACAGCTGTTTAGCCCGTGTGGCTCGCTTGGATAATTGCAGCTAATTGATCAGACGATCTCATCCAGCTGCTTCTCAAACCAAGCCAGAGGATGAGCTCCAGCACTGCCAGGGCAGCAGCTCACCCTGTTGTCTCATAACCCACTGTGTAAGAAGTGCTCCCTGATCTCCGTTTTCAGTCAGCTCTTACAACGTGGATATTGTCCGTGCCTTTTCAGGATTCCTCCTGCCAGTCCTCTGCTGATCATCCCCGAGAGGCCGAAAGCAAGTGAGGGAGCTCAGGATCTCGGGCTGTATGGATCAGAGCGGGACTGATTCTCTGCTGGAGGTTTCTATCTCTCTCGTTTCTCCTTCGTTTCCACACACTGTCCCCTTGTGTTTCACTGCTGTTCTGCGGAGATCGCCTGGTTGCCTCTGCTTTCTTTGAGGACATTGAGTGCTTGAATAAGATCCCCTCACACTCTTTATCTTCAAAGCTCAAGAGATCCAGTTCTGTCACGTCTTCGAGCCCGGGAGTGTGTCTCATTGCTCTTCTTAGGGCTGATTCCCAGAGCTGCAGTACATCTTGTGCAACAGGAGAATATCTCGGAGCGAGCGCCTGCCAGTGCCCTGTACAATCTTAATGTCGCGTCCCTCACTGTCGAGGGAGAGTGTGTTTCCTGTGTTCATTCGCCCTCAGTCCCAGACGGACAATAAAATCATTTCAAATTAACAAAACATACACAGAGCGTCCCTTGAAATTTAAGGAATGGTGATAGATCATTGTCTTCATGTAGCATCCGGAAATCCAGTGCTGAATCACTGCACAAAGTATTCAAAGCATCATGCGATGAATTTAGTTTACTGAGCTATAAAGCAGTGAAAATGCTAGCTCAGTGGTCCATTGTAGCCCAGCAGAGAGTGAACGGCTGTCAGTTCCTCTTACCCTGATGACAGCTCCCCCTCTCCCCCAGTCTGCCTGAGTGTGGGGGGGGCAGAACTCCAGGTAGCGACCTCATTAGTAGATAAAAGGGACCTTTCCTTTGACCCCTGACCCAGAGGTTGCTATGGAGTCAGCCAGTCCGGGATGGGCCTGGAGCATGCTGGGAGGATGGCTCGGTGGGGCGGAATGCGCCGGGCCTTCTGGGAGGTTTAATAACCTCGCCTCGCTCACCCCTCCGCTTACGCATGGCCACGGAGACTTTGCGTTTGTTAAAATGGAAAAGATGAGTAATATTCCCTCCATCCATTTCCTCCACCTCTTCCGATTCAGGGGCGCGGTGGAGCCGGAGCCTATCCTGGCAAGCTACACCCTGGGCAGGCGGACACAGGCACACCAGCGAGAGCTTTTCCAGAAGCCAGCGTGTCTTTGGACTGTGGGAGGAAACTGGAGGAACATACAAACACAGCTGTGATAGCACCCCACGATTCGAACTCTCTTGTGCTACAGGGTGGCAGGATACAGACACTGTCCCAGGGAGCTAAGTGTCACCCCCAAGGCCCACGACAGACCAGGACAACACGGAGACAAAACATGTTTCATTGCTCACTCTCACCACTCCTTTTCATCGTCTGCATCCTCAGTTCTATTGATTTTAAAGCCCCGAAGTCAGTGAGGGCCTGAAGGTCCCATTGCGCCAGAAATGCGATGATTGAGGTCGTTAGGAGGTGAGTTGAACTGGACACCTGCAGACACAGTGGTCTAGAGCTGTCCCACATCCTTACTGCTGGGCTGGTCTCGTCTAGGTCTGGACCCAGGCCTCATGGAAACGTTGCAGAGTTCAGTGGCTGAGATGGGAGAAAATGTCCAGGAAGTGACAATATCACTGCCACTCCACCAAGACGGTTGGTGTGGAACTGAAAAACCACCCAGTGGGGCTTGCAACACAGCACCTGAGTCATGCTGCTAATATGTGCATGATAAGTGTGTGAGAGAGAGGCTATTCAGAGTGGATTAGGCGTAGCTCGCCTGGCTCAGGGAACTGGCAGCCTCACTGTTGGGGCGTTGCTGCTCAGAGCCCCCGAAATCCCCAAAACTCTGATCCAGAGTTCAACACACTGAGCTGAGAGCAAGTCAGCTCAGCGGCGTGCGCTGGAGCTGAGCATCTCAGAGCTTCACTCAGGACAAACATGCTGATGGCCGTGCTGTGTCAGAGCTGTTTCTCATCAGCAGGGGCTGGGAAACTTGTCAAGACTGATGGGAACACAGACAGAGCAAAGTACTGGAGAAAACCTGCTCCGGAGCTAAAACTGGAACAGAATTTCCTCTTTTAGAATTCCCTGGATACCTTTGCAAGGCACTGCACATTTAGTAAGATTATCTTCATCTTTATGAAGACTGAAGATCTCATTCCAATTAATGAAGCTCTAATTACAAGGACTCAGACCAGCACAAGAAAGTTCAACTCAGTGCAGTGTCTTCAGCAAAGCAAGGCTCTTGACTAGGCAGTGCCAAGCAGGAGAAAGGATACCCTGATGTCCAAACGTGAGCTTCAGGTGACAGCTCTGGGCTAAAGGTAGCACCAAGCTTTTTAACTCCCAAGAACCTCAGCACTGAAGTACCAGCTTTGTGAATGTGATGTGTAACTGGGGAGTGTCACATGGCAAAAGAAGGTTCTGTTGAATCGTGGTCCTGCGATACGACGCCTGTGTGTCTCCTGTGTCAGCAGAGTAGCAGTGAACCCTGGGCCAGTGCTGCTCCTGCCCTGAGCGAGAGGCCACATGTCGGTACAGGACAGCCCGAGGACGTGGGACAGTCCGGGTGTGGCTCTTGTATCACACAGGGGTGGATATTTGTACACAGGGAAAGACTGCAGTGGCTCTTTGAGCAGGGTGTGAGAACAGGCGAGCAGGTCGCATTGCAGCTAACGACTCACAGCTGGCAGGAAGGCGAGAGAAACACAGACCTGTGTGTCTGCTCAGCTGCTGAGACGCGGGAGGTGAAGTCAGCCCCTGGTTATTCGTTTCGAAGAGCTCGCACGAATGTGTTACATGGCCCGGTAGACAGGCAGCGTCGGCAATCAACCGAAACAAAGCGGAAACCGGCGAACGAATCGCGTTTTTCGCTCTGTTTACGGCCTCACTGCACCACAGCCCAGCGAAAGAGACCGGGTTGTGTCACCCTCGCTAACCTCTGCCGCGGGTTCCTGTGCTCTTCTGTTTGCCTCTGTGGATCAGCAGGAGGAGCTGCGGGAGTGGGGCCTGCGACTCCCGCGGTCTGGAAACGCAGAGCAGGCCTCAGAAATCCACTCCCGTGGTTGCCATGGAGACGCACAGCAGAGGCCCAGATTGTGGGAAGTGGAGAGAGAGTCAGGGACGCACGTGTGTGTGTCAGCTCACATTTGGGGTGTGTGTGTGTGTGTGGAGGGGGGGGTTGTTGGTCATGCTGACTGAGTTTTATAAGCTGTGGCTAACCCTACTCCCCACAGCTGACTGAATATTAAATAAACACAGCCAAGTGGCTGAGCTGAGGCGGGTAAGTGCTGGGCCCAGAGAGAAGGGCTTCACTCTTACCTCAGGCAGGCCGCTCTCCTGGGGCCTGGGCCCACGTCTGTCTGATTCTTGGCAGCAGCTGTGGAAACGCTGTCTGTGTGCTCAGTGACCAGCGCGGGGGGCGTGTGTTCTGGGGGGCAGGCGAGAGGGACCCTGGAGGGAAGAGTGAAGGAGACTGTGTTGGCCGGCGTGTTTGGAGAGTCATGGCTGCCTTGGCGGCCAGGACTTGAAGAAAAACGGCCATTGAGAGCAGCGGTTAGCGCCTGTTTGTGTTGTGATCTCGCCAGCCTGTCAGTCTGTGAGCTCCGCGGCGGGGGCGTGCCGCTCAGAAAGCGCCTGGGCTCCGTTCGGGGGGCCGCAAATGAGCAGGTGAATGTGCCGCTCAGCCGAGATCCCGGTTCCTCGGTCTGTCGGGTGAATGTGCCACTGGCTGAGTGAGCTGGCGTGGGCACACCTGTCTGTGCCGCCCGTCAGTGTGCCAGTGTGTCTGTCTGCCGGTCACCGCGCCCGGCGGTCAGTGTGCCATCAGCCGCAGTGCCAGTCGCTCGGCAGGCTGCGCGCGGGTGGGAGTTAAACAGAGCTGCCAATGTGAGAGGAGCTTCTCTGCCAGAGCCATGATTACAGCAGGAATCCACAATTAACTTGTTTGGCTTCTGTGAGCAGAGATTTTATTTTAATTAGGTTTGGGAACTGAAGGTAACTTTGTCCCTCTCCCCTCCCCCCTGCATCCCCCCTCAACCACAAAATCTTTCCTCCTGCGCCCTGTGGCCCTGACAGCCAGAGAGATGCCAGGCGCAGGGGGAGCTGCCAGATCCGCGGAGCTCCGAGCGCTTTCCTCTCCGAGCCTCTCCGTGGCTGAGCTCCGTCTGACTCTGATCTCGGAGGGCTTTTCCCAAGCCTGTTCCCTCCTCCCTCTCCCTCCAGGAGCCATCTGGGAAACTCAGGGAAATAAAGGGAATCTCGCTTTAGGATGAATTCGAGCAACACGCTTCCCAGCTCTGGCTCACAAACACAGCTGTAGGCCTCAGGTTTCGTGTCATTGCTGGCTACTGCACTGTTCTCATTTACACATGGAGCATGTGAAGCTGCTGTGAAAAGTTCATCGCTTGTTATATTAAATGTTTCAAAGGAAACTTTCCCTTGTTTTTGTTGCCTTTTAGCACTGCTCGGGTTTGTAAAGAGCCAGTGTCAGCTGAATTTTCTACACGTTAAGGAGATGGAAATGGTGTATTCTTTCAAGGTAATTAAGGCATTTAACAATGTATTAAATACATCCAGACCCTTAGTCTAAACGAAGCATAAAACAACAAATTACTGAAGGTCTGTGGAGAACCCAGACAGCAGTGTCTCCTGTTCCTCGGTACAGTCAGACAGCGGTGTCTCCTGTTCCTCGGTACAGTCAGACAGCGGTGTCTCCTGTTCCTCGGTACAGTCAGACAGCGGTGTCTCCTGTTCCTCGGTACAGTCAGACAGCGGTGTCTCCTGTTCCTCGGTACAGCCAGACAGCGGTGTCTCCTGTTCTTTGGTACAGCCAGACAGCGGTGTCTTCTGGTCCTCGGTACAGCCAGACAGCGGTGTCTCCTGTTCTTTGGTACAGTCAGACAGCTGTGTCTCCTGTTCCTCGGTACAGTCAGACAGTGGTGTCTCCTGTTCCTCGGTACAGCCAGACAGCGGTGTCTCCTGTTCCTCGGTACAGTCAGACAGCGGTGTCTCCTGTTCCTCGGTACAGTCAGACAGCGGTGTCTCCTGTTCCTCGGTACAGCCAGACAGCGGTGTCTCCTGTTCTTTGGTACAGCCAGACAGCGGTGTCTTCTGGTCCTCGGTACAGCCAGACAGCGGTGTCTCCTGTTCTTTGGTACAGTCAGACAGCTGTGTCTCCTGTTCCTCGGTACAGTCAGACAGTGGTGTCTCCTGTTCCTCGGTACAGCCAGACAGCGGTGTCTCCTGTTCCTCGGTACAGTCAGACAGCGGTGTCTCCTGTTCCTCGGTACAGCCAGACAGCGGTGTCTCCTGTTCCTCGGTACAGTCAGACAGCGGTGTCTCCTGTTCCTCGGTACAGTCAGACAGCGGTGTCTCCTGTTCCTCGGTACAGTCAGACAGCGGTGTCTCCTGTTCCTCGGTACAGTCAGACAGCGGTGTCTCCTGTTCCTCGGTACAGTCAGACAGCGGTGTCTCCTGTTCCTCGGTACAGTCAGACAGCGGTGTCTCCTGTTCCTCGGTACAGTCAGACAGCGGTGTCTCCTGTTCCTCGGTACAGTCAGACAGCGGTGTCTCCTGTTCCTCGGTACAGCCAGACAGTGGTGTCTCCTGTAGTGTCCCCAGAGCACTGTAATCATGATTTCCTTCTTCTTTCTCATCTTCACCGTAGTCTTCATTCGGAAGTTGTCTCATTCTTATCCATGCCTGTGACTGTCCTGTAATGCAGGGCTTGAGTCCCTGCTGCATTCCTGTTGTTGAAGATGACGTCTGGGGTTTGTGCTCGAGGGTCCGTCTTCCTGTTACCTTGACTGCGGGCTCCCCTCTTCCCCCGATGCAAAGACCTCACACAAACTCGTGTGCACAGCGGGGCTGTTGGGCCGGAGGTCGTTTTCATGCCAAGAAATGAAAGGAATAGCGATTTCATCTCGACCTTGGACAGGAGAGGCAGGATCTGTGCTGCGCAGGGCACGGGGGACTCGATCGTTGCTGTGCAGGTCCGAGAGAAAACCGAGCTCACCCGGCTCTGTCCAGGCGATCGGCCCCTCTCTGGGTGGTCCTGGCCTGGACTGAGAGACATTCCCAAACTATGAGCATTAATCCTGGGAGTGAGGGGCTGTGAGACAGAGGGCTGCCAGAATCCCCCATGCCCCCCTCTACACATCCCTCACTCCTGCACACTCCTGCCCCTGCCTAGAGAGTGATGCACTGACCAGGGGGTGTGTCTCTCTCAGCTCTGACCACTGGCCCACACTGCCTCTCTCTCTCTCAGCTCTGACCACTGGCCCACACTGCCTCTCTCTCTCTCAGCTCTGACCACTGGCCCACACTGCCTCTCTCTCTCAGCTCTGACCACTGGCCCACACTGCCTCTCTCCCTCAGCTCTGACCACTGGCCCACACTGCCTCTCTCTCTCAGCTCTGACCACTGGCCCACACTGCCTCTCTCTCTCAGCTCTGACCACTGGCCCACACTGCCTCTCTCTCTCAGCTCTGACCACTGGCCCACACTGCCTCTCTCTCTCAGCTCTGACCACTGGCCCACACTGCCTCTCTCTCTCAGCTCTGACCACTGGCCCACACTGCCTCTCTCTCTCAGCTCTGACCACTGGCCCACACTGCCTCTCTCTCTCAGCTCTGACCACAGGCCCACACTGCCTCTCTCTCTCAGCTCTGACCACAGGCCCACACTGCCTCTCTCTCTCTCAGCTCTGACCTGCTCCACTTGAGAGTCAGCAGCCCACAGTGCGCTGAGCTCAGAGTCGTCTGTGCCTGCAGTGGTGCTTGTCTGTGACACTGCGGCTCAGGTGCTCCTGCGTCTCCACAAGTGCCCAGTCCTGCACACGGCAGGGGCAGGGGCATTTAGCCCAGAGTCCTGTGCGCTGCCCTGGATTGTCTGACGGGGCAGGTTGAGGGCATGAGGGGCCGATGTGCTGTGAGAACTGTTTAACACCCCTCCTACACTCCTGCCTCCTGGAGCTCGAGTCTCTCATCTACAGTGGAAAATCCAGCCCCCCTCACAGTCTTCTCTGTTCCAAACTGAACCCTTCTAATCTACAACACACGAGACTATGAGGGCACCTGGCCGAAAATTCAAAACCCTCTAAGTCACCCACAATGTCACCTCTGTGGAATAAGTGATGAGTAAAGTGCTGGAGACAAGTGGGAAATATGTGGAAGAGCATTTAAAACTGATGAGACGTTTCTCTTCACAAAGGGTTGTGGGAGCATGGCACACATTTCCCTGCCATGTGCTTGAAGCTAATGCCGCTTTTTTTTTCAAGAAACAGCTGGGAGAGATCCTCTGATCGATTAGGTAATTCCAAATGAGCCTCCTCTCGTGTTCTTATTTTAAGATGTATCCCCTGGCTGGAGGACAGGAGCAGGTTTAATATGGAGGTGGAGACAGAGGGCCCTGAGCTGGTGCAGCTCATTTCAGGTGCCTGACAGTCTGGGGGTGCCTGCAGCCAGAGCCCCGGCCTGTCAGCTCAGGATTTCTGTGTTCTCACAGGCGCACCGGTGCAGGTGTGCAGCCCTGCAGTTTGCACGGCTGCTGGTCTCTGGTCCGCTGCATGGACTGAATGGCCGATGGAGTCTTCCACACTGTCACCAGTCTGGCAGCTCTCTGGAGACCAGCAGCAGGCTCTGCATTCCAGTAGACCATCACAGCACGCAGTGTGCATTATGCAGGGCAATGCTGAAAAATGGATTCCCCTCGTTCCTGTAAATGTAAGTCTGGTGTCTTATGGGACTTTGGAATATTCTCTATTACAGTACCGCTCAGTGGAGCGTTCTGTCCATCAGTTCAGATAAACACATTGCAGTACGCAGCAGAATGGTGCAGGCCATGGCTGAAGGGTGCAGTGCTCTGGCAGTGGAGGTACAGATGGGATGCCGCAGAGGGGACAGCAGTCTCGAGCGTGTGACTGATCTGTGCTCCAGACGCCAGCGCTGTGAAAGCCAAGCCGGTTAATTGGATTGCGGTGCCGGTCAGGCAGGGGGCAGGACTGGGACGGGCCTCTCCAGAATCCCTACCAGTCCCAAGACAAGAGGGGTCTGAGCTCTCCTGCAGGCGATTAGAGAGAGCGAGCAGGGCAGAGGAAGAATGGAGCTTGAAACTCAGAAGGAGCCTGAAGAAAAGGGAGGCACGGACAGGAGGAGAGAGGTGGGGTCTAGTAAAAGAAAGTCTCCGAGGGGCGAGCGCTTGTCCTGAGGCTGCCGGTGTGCGCGGGAGGTGCAGGTGTCCTTTGTGGAAGTGAAAACAGCCGGACCGCCCCGCCCCCCCGCCCGGCTCGCTCCCTCCTGCTCCGGCTGAGTCTTTGTCTGCGGCCCCAGCGCTGTCTGTCTTCCGGACGCGGCCCTTGATCGCCACAAATGGGATTAGGGAGACCCGCCGCTCCAGCCATTCTCTCGGCATTCCTCCGCGGCCCCGGCTCCGCCCTGCTGGGGCTCTTTAATTACCCTGCCACCAGGGGGCCTGGGCCGGCCAGAGGGCCTGCAGCGTCCCTGCGGAGGCGATGGCCTTCGGTCGGCAACGTCGCAGTGCAGCAGGACTGTTAACCCACTTCAGACACGCCACAGCCTCGCTCTTCCAATTGAGGCAGCAATTAACAGACTGCGATTCATTATGGACGCAGATATTCCCCAACTCTTGTCCAATGACTGTGCTAGGGTCATGGATTTCTGTCTTACAGCTTCTTTTTGCACATATAACATCACTCGGCTGAGCATCCTGTTCCAGACTGGGATTGATTGTTAAACTGAGATTCTCACATAAAGGCCGAGCTACAGGACAGCTCACGCTGGCCTGAGCAGATACTGTGCTGAGTGGAGAGGCGGAGGAGACCTGTTACTCCTCTTCTTCCCACCTGCGGGGAGCGAAAGCACTTTTCAAAGCCCAGCTGGGGAAGATGCGCTGCAGCTCTGGCTCGTTAGGTGCTGACCAGCTGACCCCTCTGGTGTGAATCCTGGAGAACTGGCCCAGGCCAGGCCGCAGAAGGAAAGCTGCTGTGGTCAGTTGTGCAGACACGGCGGTGATTCCTGTCCTCAGATCTGCCGAGGTGAGGCCTTCCAGCGTGTTCCTAGTCCCCGAGCAGCCAGCAGCACCCTGGGCTTCCCACTGGCCCAGCGATCGGCACCAGAGCCCCTGAAGCTCCTGCTGGAGCTGTACCTGGGACTCACGCAGGGCCTGACGCAGACGCTGTGCCGTATCACCGGGCTGTTCTGGAAAACGGGGCAGCTCCAGCTCTTACGACGCAAGGCTGTTACTGTTAGATTTGTGGGCTTAAACGTCTCGTTTCAGTCTAGAGTTTTCGTGACAGAGGTCAGGGTAAATCTTAGTTTTACAGTTTTTTGCACTCACACCATGAATTGACCTTGCTGTGGTTTCTCAGCCCACAGTACAAAGCCTTTCAATAATTCTCCACACTTTTAGTCTGACTGCAAAGCACTTTTCATAGAGTTAATCTGTTTTTATAAAGTAATATAGGGACAGTCAGTCTGTCACAGAACACTACATAGATCTGAGTTCTCTGTGTCAGTGTGCTCAGTGTGTCTTGGTGCAAGTTTGTCTTGGTGTCAGTGTGTCATGCTACAGTGTGCTCACCCTGTGTCTTGCTGCAGTGTGCTCAGTGTGTCATGCTGCAGTGTGCTCAGTGTCTTGCTGCAGTGTGCTCAGTGTGTCTTGCTGCAGTGTGCTCAGTGTGTCATGCTGCAGTGTGCTCAGTGTGTCATGCTGCAGTGTGCTCACCCTGTGTCTTGCTGCAGTGTGCTCAGTGTGTCATGCTGCAGTGTGCTCAGTGTGTCTTGCTGCAGTGTGCTCACCCTGTGTCTTGCTGCAGTGTGCTCAGTGTGTCATGCTGCAGTGTGCTCAGTGTGTCATGCTGCAGTGTGCTCACCTTGTGTCTGTGTCAGTATTACATCACCAGAGAGTATGTGCCAGTGCCCTTCTGCCTGTCTGTTGTTCTGGGAGTGGCAGTGGCTGTGTCTAATTGGTGATCTCGGCGTGGGGCGCAGGGTGGGGGTGAGGGTTGTTCTCTTGGCTCTGGGCGAGAGCCTCTCTCCTGAACCCAGGGCTCCTGGGAGATGGCGACGCTGGAAGAGTGCCATCGCTAATGACTGTTTGTTTAGCTATTGTCTAAATAACAAGAGGGGGCTTAGAGGGCCCTGTGTGTCCGAGAGGAGCCAGGAGCGGGGCTGTGTTAAGACAGAGATCAGATTAGGTGCTTTTAAAAGGAGCTTTGTGAGCTCAGGCCTAGAGCACCAGCTAATCCCTCTGGCTAAAAGAAAGCAAAAAAAAGAAGAGTAATTCTTTTGTAAACAGCATCTGTCAATCTCAGATAATTTCATTTTTTTCAGAATTACTAGAGGGGAGAAATCAAAGGGTGTCCTAAGCGCTGAATTTGTTACGTAAAAAAAATCATGTGAAGTTTCCCTCTTTACCAGGACCTTTGGGATTCTAGACGTCTGCTGCTGCACCCCCCAGTGAAGAAGGAGGCTCCAGTGGGACTTCCAGGGAAGCCCCCGTCTGGAGTGGAGCGGCGCTGGCCTCGTTCCTGTGGTGTCTGCTGGCAGCCCTGCTCCGGCACACACTGACCTCTCACTCCCCTTCTGTGGCACTGCGTTCAGTGACACTGTCAGTGTCTTCAGACCGCAGTGCTGTGCCCTGTGCCCTGTGCCCTGTGCCCTGTGCCCTGTGCCCTGTGCCCTGTGCCCTGTGCCAGCGCCGGGGCTGTCAGGAGGGCGAGAGCAGTCGCAGGCTCTGTGGGGCTGCCCATCGGGTCAGTCGGACCCAGGCGAGCTGGACTCCTCCGGCGGTCCTGCCAGAGAGGGTCCTCATCCCATCATCCTGCAGCGACTCCAGTCCTGTCCAGCCTGCCCACTCCTCTGACCCTGAGCACTGGCGCTGAGGCACTCCGGACTCACCTGAGCACTGGCGCTGAGATACTCCAGTCTCCCCTGAACACTGATGCTGACACTGCAGCCTCCCCTGAACACTGGCGCTGAGGCACTCCGGATTCACCTGAACACTGGCTCTGAGACACTCCAGTCTCCCCTGAACACTGGCGCTGAGGCACTCCGGACTCACCTGAGCACTGGTGCTGAGGCACTCCGGACTCACCTGAACACTGGCGCTAGTCTTCGTTCCTGTAGCTCACAGATGAAGAGCCCTGGTCTGCGGCTACATGCCTCCTCTTGGCTGATGATGATGATGGTGTATCTTTCTGGGCCTGAGTCACCTGGGCTGAGGGAGTGTTTGTTCAGTTGTTTTGTGTTGGAGCCTCAGACTGGAATGGCCGGGATGTGAGTTTCCAGCACAATGTCTGGGCTCCCCCCTTTCCCCTCCTCTCCCGTGGAAAAGCCAGACTAAAAGACAAGGTTCCCCCCTCCGTCCCGGACATACCAGAGGCACCTGCACTCACTTAATGTTCTGGCAGGAGAGCGAAGAAGTGTCCCTTTCTCCTCGCTTGTCATGCTTGCTCACGGAGGGAAACAAGTTTGGTTTCAATTAGAGCTCCTGCCAAGAGCTGAGGTCACTGCAGCGCCGTCCTCCTGCTCGGTTTCTGGGGGCTAGCCGAGAGAGGAAGGGCTGGCAGTGGAGGGGTTACTGACCTGCAGACCGCCCCCCCGAAACCCCCTCTACAGCCCGCCTCTCTCTCACACACAAGGGCGTCAGCTTCTTAACCTTTATTTTTATTTTAGTGCCTTTCCTAGCGCGTCCTCTCAAGGCTCTGTGTGCTAAGAGGATCAAACAAGAGTCACATTAAAACAAAAAGTTTCGCAGAATTGAAAGTTGGAGTACAGAAGGCAGTTGTAAGCGCTGACTGACTTCAAGATGCTCCTGGGCTGGGAGTATGGGTACAGGCCGGTCCGCGTGTGTCCCGTCTCTGGCAGGCTGGCAGTGAAGTGTCCCTATGCTCTCCACTGCAGTCTGTACTGAGCACCATGGCCTGAGTGTGCCTCTGTCCAGCCTGTCTGTCTGTCGGACAGAGCCGGGCTCAGCAGTGTCCCCTCTCTCCTGTCTCAGGCTCAGTGTGTGCTGGCCCTGTCCATCCTGCCTGTTTCCCAGCGTGTCCACTGGGGTCTGTCCCTGCTCCTCCTGGGCTCCCTGACTCTCTCCACCTGCAGCCCAGGTGTTTGGCCTCTGGAGTTTCTCAGTATTCCCACTGTACTGTTCCAGCTGAGCTGCGCGCCCCCCACATCTGCCCCGCGGACTGACCCGTCCGGCCTCCCGGCTCCCGTCTCCCCTCTGTGGACTCTCGCGTGCCGAACGGCTCCGTGCCTTTTTTCCTGAGCACTTTGAGTCAGCTCTTCCGGTATTATCTCAGGGACGTTGGAAATCCGGGATCTGACTTGAGAGTTGCACTGTGAGCTTGTGAGCTTTCTCCTCTTTGTTCCTCCGCCCAGGAACTGGCCCAGCCTGATTTCCCACCCCAGGCCTGCGCCCCTCCGGAGCTGGATTGGAGGTGCTCTCCAGGCTGAGGGGGCAGTGCCAACTGGAGACACAGCGGTGATCACACCCGGGAGGGATGACACTTTAAAAGCATACAGAACGCGATAAACAGTGATTTCCTCGTGCTCATGCCTCTCGGTGTATCCCAGCATCCTGGGCTGATGACTACAGCAAGCCAGTGGGGACACAGGACTCCCAGCCCCCATAGGCAGAGGAAAGTCAACACAGTGGACGCCTTCAAGGCCAATGAGGAGACAGTTGTGTTGTTGTGGAAAGGGTGGGGAAAGGCTTTGTGAACACAACAAACTGTCCAACCAGGCTCTTGTCTGATCCTGTCTCTCTTTCCTTCCTATTTTATGTGATGCTTACCAACAGGGCTATATAATTGAGCTCTGGCCGGTCATGCTCTCTCTCCAACATGTCAAAATGGCGGGGCTGTGGAGGTTGAGGTCAGCGGTCAAAGGTCAGAGGGCAGTTTTCTCAGGCATGATTGCAGGCAGGTGTGTACTCTAGCCCCGAGAGAGAGGCACCTTTGGACTCTGTGCTAGGAAGCTACACCAGCGCCCACTGAAACTGCCACAAAGCTGATCCTTTCCCTTGCTTGTCCCTTGTGAAGGTGTAATTCTAAAAGGTTTTATAG
Organism: Lepisosteus platostomus; assembly: GCF_059453375.1. Lineage (NCBI taxonomy): Eukaryota > Metazoa > Chordata > Actinopteri > Semionotiformes > Lepisosteidae > Lepisosteus > Lepisosteus platostomus. Next base: position 16,840,209 of record NC_142635.1, read on the forward strand.
CCCCGTTACAAAAAACAGTTGAGCTGTTTAGCTTCTTGTCAGCATAATTGTTCAAACCTCCTCCTACACCTGGCTCTCTGTAACAACAGTGTTGTGAGATGTTCAGAGGGTAAAAAGAGTTTCTGCTCTTGATTTCTCTAGACATTAATCAGTACCCTGTAGACATACACCTCGTGGAGGATATTGGCCTAGATAGAGCATTGTCTCCACACCCTGTGCCTTTTCCCCAATCAGAGGTCATTAGCACTGTGTGGAGTTGATTGGTCACAGCTGCTGCCAGCTGAAGCCCTTGCTTGGGGAAAGTAAGGGCACTGCAGCGACTGGGCAGCTGGAAGACCAGGGTTTTGTGCTGGAAACTAGGATTTTGACAAACTAAAACGAGAGAGGGAAACAAGCACTGCGCGGCTTTGGAGAGCCAGGACAGAAGGTATTGTGTTTGGATTTGAGTAAAACTAATAAAGTAAGTTTCCAGAAAAAAAAGGAGCACTTTGTTTGTGGTTACAAGGCAGCGTGGGGGTGTGTGGGTACGCTGGAGCACAGGGCAGAACAAGCCCATCAGCTGCGACCAGCACAGCCAGGGTGTGTAGTGTGTAGTGTGTAGTGTGTCGTGTGTCGTGTGTAGTGTGTAGTGTGTAGTGTGTAGTGTGTAGTGTGCCAGGCTCCAGACTGCACTGTGAACAGCCCTCTGAGCCTCCCAGCCTCCCAGCCTCCGAGCCTCTCAGCCTCTCAGCCTCCAAGCCTCTCAGCCTCCCAGCCTCCCAGCCTCCCAGCCTCCCAGCCTCCCAGCCTCTCAGCCTCTCAGCCTCCCAGCCTCCGAGCCTCTCAGCCTCTCAGCCTCTCAGCCTCCCAGCCTCCCAGCCTCTCAGCCTCCCAGCCTCTCAGCCTCCGAGCCTCTCAGCCTCTCAGCCTCCCAGCCTCCGAGCCTCCCAGCCTCTCAGCCTCCGAGCCTCTCAGCCTCTCAGCCTCTCAGCTTCTGAGCCTCTGAGCCTCTCAGCCTCTCAGCCTCACAGTCTCTCAGCAGGATGGAGGAGGTTAAATGGATCCCTGCCCAGATAAATATGATATTTCTTACAGTTGTGATTAAATAGAATCTTCCAGGCGGTGCGGACAGGCCCCTCTTTGTTGGCAAGGGGGCGGCCTGTGGCTCCTGTCTGAAAAGAGTCATGATCGCTTTGCGTGTCTGTGTGTCAACAGGCCACACAGCTGTCGGGGAGCAGGGCGTTCTGGGAAGGCTGTTGCAGGGGATCCCAGCATGAAAGGGGTTCTTCTCTGTGTCTACCGTTGAGAATGTTGCTATCCGCAAGAGGAACAAGATTGTGCAAAACCATGTGTGTAAAAAAGACCAGAAGTGGAGGCCTCTCCAGTCCAAATGACACTGACAATGCTGATGAAGACTGTTATGGAAGAAATGTAACACCTGAAGACACCTTTCAGTGTGGAGTCAAGCTCTGCCTGCTCCTCTGCGGTCAGCGCGATAGCTCAGTGTGTAGTTGGTGCTCTGAAGCACACTCCCGCTCGTGCACAGCTGCGGCTGCTGGGTCGCGCTGGGACAAACCCTGGTGCCTGACAGCTCAGCAGTGTGGTCTTCCCTGCCCCTCTCGCCCCTCTGCCCTCCCCTGCTCCGGGGCCGTGCCCTCCGGACCGGACCACTTCCACTAGGCATTGCACGCCGTCCTGGTCACTGCAGCCCCCATCCACTGTCTTCTGCGTGTTGTGTAGCGTGTTCTCTGCGTGCTGTGTAGCGTGTTCTCTGCCTGTTTCCCTGCTGTAAGCTGCTCGGAGTGAGGCGTTATTCTCGGTCAGCCGGGGCGTGAGCCCGGGGGAGAGAGGAGGCTGTGGGCGGGGGTGGGCGGCCAGTCCCTGCGATCAGGGCGAGAGGGACAGCGCTGCTGCCGAGGCGTGGCGCCCCCTGGTGCTGGGGGCGAGACGGGGCAGGACAGGGCAGGGGTTGGCGACTGACTGACAGTCTCCTTCTCTCTCTGAAGTGGGGGGGCAGGGCGTCTGCGGTGACTCTTGACCCCCCCCTGCCTGCTGGGGATCAAAGGCGCGCAGGGGCAGTCACCAGCAGGCCGGCCCCATCATGAATTCGTGATCAATAGCGAACACGGCCGAAGGCTCCCTGGGCCTCCCCTCTCTCCCTCTCTGAAGCCCTGGGCAGCTCCGAATGTCAATGATGTTAGTTTAGCCATTGTGCACGGCTGGCTGAGCCTGAAAGGCATGCTTGTCCGCAGGCCAGCCCCCTACAATGGCCCCCTTTCTCCCCCCGACTCCACGCCTTCGTGAGGAGAATTCCCCCTTTCCCAGCGCTCTGTCCCTGGGCCAGAGGGAGGGGAGGACGAGAGACATAGAAGGAACTGGAGCGTGAAGGGGCTGTGAGCGGATCTCTGCACAGAGCTGCTTCAGCACCTACTGCCAGCACTAACCAGCACTGAGGGCGACAGGCACAGAGAGCTTGCTTCCAGACCCCCGCCAAGCTGTGCAGCACGCCTAATTGGACAGGGAATGAGCTGTGGACTAGTGGTCAGAGCTGAGAGAGAGAGGCAGTGTGGGCCAGTGGTCAGAGCTGAGAGAGAGAGAGGCAGTGTGGGCCAGTGGTCAGAGCTGAGAGAGAGAGGCAGTGTGGGCCAGTGGTCAGAGCTGAGAGAGAGAGAGGCAGTGTGGGCCAGTGGTCAGAGCTGAGGGAGAGAGGCAGTGTGGGCCAGTGGTCAGAGCTGAGGGAGAGAGGCAGTGTGGGCCAGTGGTCAGAGCTGAGAGAGAGAGGCAGTGTGGGCCAGTGGTCAGAGCTGAGAGAGAGAGGCAGTGTGGGCCAGTGGTCAGAGCTGAGAGAGAGAGGCAGTGTGGGCCAGTGGTCAGAGCTGAGAGAGAGAGGCAGTGTGGGCCAGTGGTCAGAGCTGAGAGAGAGAGGCAGTGTGGGCCAGTGGTCAGAGCTGAGGGAGAGAGGCAGTGTGGGCCAGTGGTCAGAGCTGAGAGAGAGAGAGGCAGTGTGGGCCAGTGGTCAGAGCTGAGAGAGAGAGGCAGTGTGGGCCTGTGGTCAGAGCTGAGAGAGAGAGGCAGTGTGGGCCAGTGGTCAGAGCTGAGAGAGAGAGGCAGTGTGGGCCAGTGGTCAGAGCTGAGAGAGAGAGGCAGTGTGGGCCAGTGGTCAGAGCTGAGGGAGAGAGGCAGTGTGGGCCAGTGGTCAGAGCTGAGGGAGAGAGGCAGTGTGGGCCAGTGGTCAGAGCTGAGAGAGAGAGGCAGTGTGGGCTGCAGTTTTCAGGAGTCTTGATCTTTTTATTCCCAGATTTCCTGGGGGCCACCTCTTGTCTCCCTTGTGTCCAGGCAGGCTGGTGATAAACCGCACAACACGCCACACGGCAGCAGGCTAAGCCGCTAAAACGATTATTATCATTAAGAGCTCGTCTGCGTTTCCCATGTGGAAAAAGTTTATTTTAACACATTATAAAGCAAACAATATTTATGTAATATTTTCTTGTGCGGCTGCTGGCTGGGCCACTGCCAGACGAGAGAGAGGCCTTTTTTCCTCAATTTAGTTTTTACTAAGAACAGCTGTGTGAGGAGGGGCGAAGGAGAGAGTGATTTGTCAGAACCAAGTGAGCTGTGAGAAGGAGAGGTGGAAACGTCGGTGTAGTCTTCTTCCTCCGCGGCCCTGACGGAGTTTCGAATTCCCAGTGAAGTGCTCCGAGGTCCCCAGCGGGAATCAGCTGGGCTCCAGGGCCAGGATCAAGCCCAGCTCCTGCCTCCCAGCTACTCCAGCCCTCATGCCAGATGACGGATCGCTCTCTATAAAGCATCTCAATCCCACAGCGCCACACGTACGACATGGTCCCCTGTGAAAACGCGCTGGGAGAACACGAGAAAGGTTAGAAACGAGAGAAGGCCGATCCACGCATGAGGCGTGTTCAGCACCTGCTGGCTCATGGGTCCAGGATCTCATGCAGCTGTTTCTTGAAGGAAGCCAGAGAATCGGATCCACCACATGGCTGGCCAGCTTGTTTCCTACTCCCGCCACCCTTTGTGTAAAGAAGTGTAACGCCTCCTATTCTTGCTTTTAAAAGCACCTTCACAAAGTGATTTGACTGTCTCAGTGCCTTTGAGGATTCGGAGATCTTGCCTGGACTTCCTGCTGTGGCTTGTCCGTCTCCATTAAGATAGACTGGGGGTGGAGAAGACAGGGCTGTGGGCTCTGGGCCAGAGCGCCATGGCCCCAGTCCTGGGGGACGCACTGTGGTCGATGTGCAGATGAGGTTTTACTTTCACAGTGAAGTTCAGGATCTGCTCTCAACTGACTGCCCTGGTACAGTAAGCCAGTAACAATGTTCTCTGTTAAAAAGGACAGTGGGAAACTCTTGTACCCTGAATCATGTTTCACTTATTCCTTAGGAACAACATAAATGAAAATAACCCAAGAAAGCAAACAAGGTCTCATGTTCCAAAACAAGAAAATGAGCCCTTGCTTTTGTAGCGATGCCATCAGCTCCAGCAATGGAAAATCTGTGGCACCGATCTGGAAACACAGGAACGTAACTCTTCGGCAATGGGAACTCTTTTCTTCGTACCCGAAAGCAATCAGAAGAGCACCAGTTCATTCCCCAGAATTCATTTCATAACATCAACGTGATGCAACAGACTTTAAACTGGCTAGACAGCCTGTTCTTCAGGTGATGGACAGGCCAGTGAGGGGGATTGACAGGGCATTCTGCCCCCTTCTGGAGACCAAACGACACACTCATGATCTCCCCTCCCTCTCTGCCTGCCCTCCCCATCCAAAGTGCTCACAGGTATCCCCACATCTGGAGGGCAGATGTATATAGTCCTCAGATCATCAGTGCCCCCAAGATCTGCCTGCCAGATGTGTGGGGTCAAAGGTCATGCAGACACAATTACTGCTGCCCACTCCCTCCAGAAATGTTTTTTTAATGGGTGGGGCCCCCGAGGGTCTGCTGAGCGGAGCTGCTTTCCGTCTTGCTCTTTGCCTGGCAGCTCTGGGAACGACTGGTGCTGTTATTGCAGGGACTGCTGGCTCAGATTATGACATTACTGTGGGATTAACTTTCCCGTTTGCCTCTTCTGTTCCGTTTCTTCCCCGCTTTGATGCCTCCTAATTCCTTAAATCTTTCTGTGGGACCTGAAATACCGTAGAGGAGCAGAGTGTCTGGTGTTTTCTGTTAATCTGATTCCAGCACAGAGGAGCAGCGGTCAGCACCGCTGGGGCCCAGTCCGTGTGGAGTCTGCACGTCTGCGCGGGTGTCCTCCCACACTCCAAAGACATGTCTTCTGGATGTGAGAGTGTGTCTGTGTGTGTCCCCTGGGGTCCGGGACCACCATGAGCCTGGACTGGATGAACTGGTACTGGGAGCGCTGTGACGAGGGTGAGCTCGGCGCCTGCGGTGGGGCTCCTGGAAGAAGTGGGAGTGGCGGGCAGCCTGCCAGAGCCCCTCTCCTGCTGATGCGCAGTGAGCGCCACAGCGCCCCCAGCTGGAGGGTCAGTGCCAGTTGGAGGCGCATCATGGCCCTCGCTGGCTTGGCTGCAGGCCTGCACTGGTGACGAGTCCCGGGTTCGAATCTTGACTCCTGGGCCACGGTGCTCCTCCTGCTGCCTCCCGGGGCTGGAAAGGCAGTCTGGCGAAGCCGGCAGCAGGTCCTCAGGGAGATCCCTCATGGCAGAGTGTGGAGCAGGCGAGGGTCTCGCTGGCATCGTTCGGACGACGCTTCCTCCCGAGTCCATCCGGCTGTCGGGGAGCAGCTCACCGGAATGTGATGACTGCAGGGAGCGGCCCTGTCCTGCTGGGGTTAACCCAGCTCTGGGAGAGCATGCAGCCAGCAGGCCTTTCCTGAGGTACCTGGGGTTTCTTGTGAAAACTGGTGGGAATGGACGCCCACCAGGATTATTTGCGATTTGCCCCCGGGACACTGTGTTAAAGAGGTGCTCTTGTACGTTTGCTCTCATGCAAGTCTCCAGATGTCTTTGCAAATGCAGAGAAGCTTATTGATTACAGCAACAGCAATGGAACAGATCTTTTAATACAGTCACAGTCTTTGTTGCTACTAAATAGCACAGGGCATGGTCAGCTAATTCATTTTGCACAAACACGCTCTGTCCATCTGGACAGCCACCCAGCCAGTGTCTGAACGCTGGTTATTCCTGGTCGTGCTGATTCTTCCTGGATGGGAAGCCCATTCAGCGCAGGTCACGCACACACAGGGGAAAGCTGGGTTTCCCAGAAACCAGTGAGAGAACATGCAAACTCCTCACAGAGTGGATCTGAAGGGACCTGTAGGACAGCAATGAACAGACACACCATCATGCTGACCTCATCTGCATGAGATTTTGGAAACACAGCAGGTTTCTCTTGGGTCTTTGTCTTATATTCTGTTGTATAAGTCTTCAAACCCCTTTCAGGCAGGCGGCAGTGGTTGAAATCGTTGGCCCCGTCTACTGGAACAGTAGGTCCACCCTGTTCCTCTCCCCTGCCTCATGCTGGCGCCTGTGCTGAGAGTATTCTCCACCGAACGGCCCGCTGTGTCATCCGGAAAGCGCAGGAGAACCCGCTCTGCAGCCAGGCCCTCGCCCGCCTGACCCGGGAGCACCGCTGACGTCTCTTGCGCAGGGGGAGAGGGGACGGAGAAAGGCAGGCAGCCAGCGAGCCTCGCTCTGTGGCTGTCTGGGCGACGGGCTGTCCTGGGGTGACAGTGCGGCTGAGAGCACGTGTCTCTGCTGCTCGCGGTCAGTGCTTATTCCTGCAGCGACTCTCTCCCTCCTCTGACGGACAGCGCCAGCGTCTCCGACCTGCGTCCCCAGGTGCTGTGCGGTCAAAGGTCAAAGGGCGCAGCTTTGTGAGCAGGGGTCGACGCTGGGGAATTCTGTGGAATCCGGGCGTTGCCACGGAGATCAGAACAGTGCCAGGAGATGGGGAGTGATGGGTATCTCCCGGGGGCAAAAAACAACGAGAGCCGACGGGGGGGGGGCAGGGGTACAGGGGTACAGGCTGGAGGAGGGAGGGAGGGAGAGCCCAGGTCACCCCCGAGCAAGAGAGAAACGTCCGCCTGTCCGCCGGTCTCCCTCCTGCCCATTCCTGACTCCAGCTCTGCGGACGTTTTCGTGTGAAAGCTCCCCTGCGCCATCAGACACACGCTGCTATTGCCAGGCAGCGAGGAAAACAAACACTGACATGACAGCACCTGGGCCAACTGTACAAGGAACAGATTAATCCATTTCTCTGACTGGCTCTCCCTGCCTGCTGTTAGTCATGTATCGCAGTCGGAGTGCCTTAACCCCTCGCTGCCAGCAGCATGCTCCCAGAAAGGCATGGGACTCCCCATTAGTGACTCGGGTGGGATCTGAGTGGCTGAGAGTAAACTGCCTGATTGTGTCCTCTTGAGTTGTTAAAATAACATGGAAAAGCTTCTCTTCAAGCTGAATTAAATTGCACGCTTTCCTCTTGCAGGCTGTAAGGAGGAACCTCCTGGGTGGGACTGGTGATCTGTGGGATTACAGGGCTCAAGATTCAGGAGCCGAGAAGTCAGCCCAAGAGGAAGAGCATGAACTCCAGTAGGGGCTCCGGTCAGCAAACACAAGCCGAATGAAAAGTACACTTGTCTTGTCGGTATGGACAGAGGGTCGTCTTTCCTCTCCTCTCTCTCATTTTTAAATCTAAAAGGTCATCTGGAAGCCCCCGGGGTGAGGTCGTGCCCCCTGACCCCTGACCTCTCCTTGGCAGGAGTGAATGTGTGAGAGGGCCCAGGTGAGGAGGAATGGGGGCCGTGGCCACAGCGTGTCCGAGCACGCCTCTGTCCCTCTCATTCCATCGCTCCTCGTCTTCAGGGCCCTGCTCTCGCCCGCCAGCGCCCTCTGTGGGAATGAGGCTCTGTGCCGTGTGTGTCGCCTACTGACAGACCGGGCAGCTTTCCATGGGCACGCTGGCCGTCTGGACAGGAAGGAGGGGGCTGTCCAGGAATCCAGAGGTGACCTCATGCCGTCTGTGCTGTGGAGTCCTAACTCTCCACACTTTCTTTCTTCCAGTGGAATGGCCCTGTAGGGGTATCCGCCATTATCTTCTGCTGCTGCCGGCCATGTTCAGTCTGGGCCGACATCCGTGTCTTAGTGTTGGTAGAGCCGCCCATATGAAAGGACTGTTAGACCCATTTCCCAACAACCAGAAACGTCAGTAGGCACACATGAGCTGCAGCCGGAAATGGGTGAGTGCAGGGTGTGCACTGGTGTGTACGGGTCTTTATGGGTGTCGCAGGTTCGAGCTGGGGTCACGTCACACGGTCAGAGGAGAGACTAGGATCTCGCAGGAGCTCGGAGCTCGTCCTGCTGCAGGACTCTGGGGCCAGTCCACCCTTTCCAGATAGCCTGGGGAAAACTGAAAGAACAAGAACATGTATTGTGCTCCTGCATTCCCAGACTTCTCATCCCAGAGGACTGGGACACCAGCAGCCCCCCAGCACAGCCCATCATGAGGGCCAGTGGTCAGAGCTGAGAGAGAGAGGCAGTGTGGGCCAGTGGTCAGATCTGAGAGAGAGAGGCAGTGTGGGCCAGTGGTCAGAGCTGAGAGAGAGAGGCAGTGTGGGCCAGTGGTCAGAGCTGAGAGAGAGAGGCAGTGTGGGCCTGTGGTCAGAGCTGAGAGAGAGAGGCAGTGTGGGCCAGTGGTCAGAGCTGAGAGAGAGAGGCAGTGTGGGCCAGTGGTCAGAGCTGAGAGAGAGAGGCAGTGTGGGCCAGTGGTCAGAGCTGAGAGTGACTCACACCCTGGTCAGTGCATCACTCTCTAGGCAGGGGCGAAGCAAACACTTCCAGTGTGTCAGGCAGACACACCCTGTGGCCTGTGTGTTTAAATAGCCTGTCAGGGAGAACAGCGCAAAGAAAACCAGCAGGCATGTCAGATAAACAGCTGCAGTAACAAGTGGGGATTAGTATTCAACTGCATTGCTTACTGCTTTATCCCCTGATGCCTCCTCTTTAAACTGAACACACCCAGCAACTGAACACACCGCTGACCAGCACCGTCCACACCCAGCGACTGAACACACCGCTGCCCAGAGACTGAACACACTGCTGCCCAGAGACTGAACACACCGCTGCCCAGCTCTCTGTACACCCGTTAACCCTGCTGCAGTGAGGGCAGTGGAGCAGAGAAAGGTGTTCAAGCACGTGCTAATCTGCCATGCGAGAGTGGCTACTGTGACTCAGGCCTGAATTATGCCACGCTCTGCAGTGCAAAGTCCAGTTGCTGGGCCGACCAGGCTGTAGCTCCCTCTCCCTCTGCTCCTGTCGCCCCTCTCCAGCCTCCGGGGGAGCAGGGGGTCAGGGAGCCGTGCCAGGAGCGATCTCAGAGACCAGGCCTGCGGCGGCACAGGGCACACAGACACACTGGGCTCCTCTGTGTGAGTGATCGCCCATCACGGTGCGCCCGTGCTGCAGTGCAGAGAGATGAGATGAGAGTGTTCGCGATGTGCATGTTTTCGTCAGGCCAGACACGGGTCCTGGCTTCTGTTGCAGAAGTATCGGGAGTGCAGTCCTACCTGAGTGTAAGTCGAGAGGAGAGCGGGATCTAAAGAAACCTTCTTGGCCGACTGCGAGGTGACGTCATGCGGCTCGGCGGCTCTGCTCTCCCTGGGTCCAGCGGAGGTGGGGGAGTGTCTCAGGGCTGCACATCCAGTGGCCACATTCCCTTTCTAGGGGTTTGATTACATCTGGCCGGCGGCTCTCTGGCAGGTCCGGTGTCTTGGCTCGGCTGTGGGCTGTGGGCGTTGGCAGACGGGTCGCTGTCGCCCCGGTGGCGGGCCGAGGGGCTCGGGGCGGGCAGGCCCGGCGGGCTGAGGGGACCCAGCACAAGGGGAGCAGGGAGATAAAAAGCTCGGAGAGAGAGAGGTTGGACTTTGGAAATCCCAGCACATCTGGCTTCTATTAGCATGTGGGGGCCGCTAAAATAATGTTTTTCACCCTACAAGCCTCTCTTTGCTATAAATTACCCACCAGCCACTGTGTCTTCCTGACTGAAGTTCGTTCAGTGAGCCAGTTTTCTTTTCCCAGACACCCCTCCCCACTCCCCCTGCCTGTCCTGTCCTGGATGGGCCCCCCTCCCTCTGCCCCTCACTGCCTCGCTCCTGAGGCTGGCGTGTGTACGAGGGCTCTCCGGCAGGTGGGATGAGGCCCGAGCTCTCAGAGCTGGGGCAGGAGGGGTGGCGCAGGGCTGTGCTGGGGGGTCGTCTTCCCACGAAACACCAATTAGATAAATCGGGCCTGACAAGGGCAGGCACATGAAAGGGTGGCTGGTGGCCTAACGAGGGGGTTTGCTCAGGATGGGACACTGGCCGATTTTCTGCCAATTAAGGGCAGGTCTGTCTGGCGCGGACGCGAGCACAGGCTGTGGGGTACGAGCTGGGGAGCTCAGAGCTTGATCAGAGTGGGCCAGTGACAGGGCTATCTCTAGATCTGGGTGGATCGAACACGTCTTGTGAAGTGAACACATTCACTTACACAGGACTGCTCTCCCGGCACCTGACTCGCTTCACCACCGCAGCCCAGCACAGCACTGAACACCCTGACACTGAGACACTGAGCACACTGCAGCCCAGCACTGACACTGAGACACTGAGCACACCGCAGCCCAGCACTGACACTGAACACACTACAGTCCAGCACTGACACTGAGACACTGAGCACACCGCAGCCCAGCACTGACACTGAACACACTACAGTCCAGCACTGACACTGAGACACTGAGCACACCGCAGCCCAGCACTGACACTGAGACACTGAACACACTGCAGTCCAGCACTGACACTGAGCACACCGCAGTCCAGCACTGACACTGAGACACTGAGCACACCGCAGCCCAGCACTGACACTGAGACACTGAACACACTGCAGTCCAGCACTGACACTGAACACACTGCAGTCCAGCACTGACACTGAGCACACTGCAGTCCAGCACTGACACTGAGACACTGAGCACACTGCAGTCCAGCACTGACACTGAGACACTGAGCACACCGCAGCCCAGCACTGACACTGAGACACTGAACACACTGCAGTCCAGCACTGACACTGAGCACACCGCAGCCTAGCACTGACACTGAGACACTGAGCACACTGCAGCCCAACACTGACACTGAGCACATTGAAGTCCAGCACTGACACTGAGACACTGAACATGTATCCCTTCTCTTTTGTGTTGCTGAATCAAGTAAGAAATAAAAAGCTGAAAACATGAGAAGAGAGAGGTATGTGGAGATGTTTCTTCCTCACACTGTCTGCCTGCCATGCTAAGTTGTTTTGCCCAGTGATGTTTCTTATCCCTGCAGGTTCGTACTGGGATGTTGGCTCAATGCCAGTTTCCAGTGCCCATGTCTAATATCTGTTTGTCTTTCCATCTCTCCATGAGAGATGACAAGTGTGTATCTCACTGTGGTCTAATCCGTCTTGTGTGTGCTTGCCAATTTCTCACATAGTCTTTGAGCTGTTTGCCATCCCTTCCACACACTGGACAGCTCCCAGGCAGATTCAATCTGCCGTTACTGAGCGCTGCAGACAGACAGTCTGTCTGCGGGGTACACAGTCTGTCTGTCTGTCTGTGGGGTACAGTCAGTCTGTGGGGTGTACAGTCTGTCTGTCTGTGGGGTACACAGTCTGTCTGTCTGTGGGGTATACAGTCTGTCTGTGGGGTACGGTTTGTCTGTGGGGTACAGGTTGTTTGTCTGTGGGGTACAGTCTGTCTGTGGAGTATACAGTCTGTCTGGCTGACTTTGAGGGTAACTGGTCTCGGAGAGATGAGAACGATTCATTGTTTAGTTATTCGTCAGGTCATCGCTGTGTCTGCCGCGGAGCAGTGTGACCAGGCTGCAGGGAGAGATCCACTGTGGTTATAGACCAGAGGCACGCCAGTCTCAGCTCCCATCCCAGAGCTGGCTGGTCCAGGCTGTAGCCCTCTGATGGGCTAGACTGCCCTCCTGCCCCGGGGCCGGGAGGAAGGGGGCGCTGGCTGAGATATCAAAGCCGAAGGGTGTGTGTGTGGGGGGGTCTGTCTTTGTTCCCCTCCACCCTGAGATTCCTTGAAAAGATGGCTGAGCGAGCCGATCCGTCACGCCTCCCTGTTCTCATTGCTGATTGGACACGGTGAGCAAGCCACTGTTCCGCTGCCTGCGGGGGGCCGGAGGGGGTCCAGCTCCCTGACTTTCAGGCCCCCGGGAAGGGGCGGGGCAGAGCGGTGTACCTCGTGGCACAGCGATGTTCCCGATGGAAGCGCTGTGACATCGGACCTCTGGAAGAGGGACCCGCGAGCCTGCGGCCCCTCGGGAGGCTCGTCCAGCGACCCTGACGGCTAGGCGCTGCTGTGAGGGGTCGAAGCCGAAGTGCACACCCTGCCTGCAGGGGGCGCCATGGAGCCAGGCTGTGATATCCAATATCTCTGTCTCACACACACGTGAGCGTCTTCAAGTGGTGCAAAGCAAATTTCTTCTTTCCAACACCCAGAAGCCCAGCAGCAACATCAGTGCTTGCAATGACAGTGCAGGAACACCTTTAAAAGACTTGAATATACTCTCGATTTTCCACATGACTTAAAACCAGTTATCTATGGGGCAAGAGAATTATCTTAATAAGTGGAGGGAAGAAGCTTCAAATGGACGAAATGACAGACAAAACAGAGCAAGTTGAGGATCCAAATGTATTAAAGTTACAGCATAACAGCATCCAAAAACTGTATCCAAAATTTTCGCTCTTGCAAGTTCTCATACTGAAGATATGTTAACAGCTCTTCTCCCTTTCAGAATTGGTAACAAAACACGTTGCTGAAACATGTGGCCTGTGTTCTGAAAACCAGATTTTCAGCGGCGAAGCAGATCTCAGGGCGCTATATACTTTATGCACTTTATCTCACTGGTGAGGAGTGACAGATCTGCAGCCAGCAGGCGTGCCTGTGTTCAGTTGTGGACGCTGCTTCTGAAGCCAGAGCAAAGAGCACATCTGAGTTCCAGCCTCCGTTCGCAGATCTTGGCTTGACTTTCTGAGCGAGAGCACCCTCCTCCCGCCCCCCTCTGCTTCCAAGAAGAGCTTCCTCTCTCTCGTGGTGGAGTGAAAACAGGCCCGCTCATTTTTTAGAGGTAAGGCGAGCAGCGGATTGCCTTTAATACAAACCAAATGCCCGGCCCGTCCCTATCTCTCTCCACGGCCCCGGGACACACAGACACCGAGATGAAAAACAGATCCCCTTCTTAATCCGGCCTCCTGTGCTGCTCCGGCTTTGTGCGGGAGGGACGTTTTGGATCGCAAGAAAATTTTCCGACTCTTAACTCCAGCCCAGGCAGAAAGCAGAAAGTTTCCTGCCACCATGTTCAGTTTGAGTGGATAGTTTTCTTAAGCGCAGAGCTTGTGTGTGTGTGAGGAGCACATGCAGAGTGTGTGTGAGAGTTTGTGCATGTTCTTGTTTCTGAGTGAGAGTTGGGGTGTGTGTGTGAGAGAGACAGAGTTTGTGCACGTATACACTTGTGTGTGCACATGCTGGTGTGTGAGTGAGAGTTTGTGCACGCGCTGGTGTGTGAGAGTTTGTGCACGTACTGGTGTGTGAGTGAGAGTTTGTGCACGTGCTGGTGTGTGAGTGAGAGTTTGTGCACGTACTGGTGTGTGAGAGTTTGTGCATGTGCTGGTGTGAGTGTGAGAGTTTGTGCACGTGCTGGTGTGTGAGTGAGAGTTTGTGCACGTACTGGTGTGTGAGTGTGAGAGTTTGTGCACGTGCTGGTGTGAGTGTGAGAGTTTGTGCACGTGCTGGTGTGTGAGTGAGAGTTTGTGCACGTGCTGGTGTGTGAGTGAGAGTTTGTGCACGTGCTGGTGTGTGAGAGTTTGTGCACGCGCTGGGGTGAGTGTGAGAGTTTGTGCATGTACTGGTGTGAGTGTGAGAGTTTGTGCACGTGCTGGTGTGAGTGTGAGAGTTTGTGCACGTGCTGGTGTGAGTGTGAGAGTTTGTGCACGTGCTGGCGTGAGTGTGAGAGTTTGTGCACGTACTGGTGTGTGAGAGTTTGTGCATGTGCTGGTGTGAGTGTGAGAGTTTGTGCACGTACTGGTGTGTGTGTGAGAGTTTGTGCACGTGCTGGTGTGAGTGTGAGAGTTTGTGCACGTGCTGGTGTGTGAGAGAGAGTTTGTGCACGTGCTGGTGTGAGTGTGAGAGTTTGTGCACGTGCTGGTGTGAGTGTGAGAGTTTGTGCACGTACTGGTGTGTGAGAGTTTGTGCATGTGCTGGTGTGAGTGTGAGAGTTTGTGCACGTGCTGGTGTGAGTGTGAGAGTTTGTGCACGTGCTGTTGTGTGAGAGAGAGTTTGTGCACGTGCTGGTGTGAGTGTGAGAGTTTGTGCACGTGCTGGTGTGTGAGAGTTTGTGCACGTACTGGTGTGTGAGAGTTTGTGCACGCGCTGGTGTGAGTGTGAGAGTTTGTGCACGTACTGGTGTGTGAGAGTTTGTGCACGCGCTGGTGTGAGTGTGAGAGTTTGTGCACGTACTGGTGTGTGAGAGTTTGTGCAAGTGCTGGTGTGTGAATGTGTGAAGGACAGAGTTAGTGGTGAAAGTCTCCGTGTCCGGAGACCCCAGGTGAGCACTGTGACTGTGTGCAGCGAGTCCTGCAGATCGCTGTTCCAGCCCACGTCTTGTTACAAACGGAGGCCAGAGACGTAGAGGAGTTCCGCTCTAGGTGTTTGTGTTCTGCATGTACTATGTATTGTATTGTATATATTTATGCTGGATCTGGACAGGTCTGTTGCATCACACACAGTTCATATGCCAGGCAGCGTGGGGGGGCTCCAATCCCGCCAAGGCCTGTTGAGAGGCGCCAGAGGTGTTGCAGAGTAACTGGTGGTCTGAGAGCCGGGATGGACGGCTACAGAACGACTCTGTGACTCGGCCTCAGGCACGGACAGGTGGGCCCAACTCTGACTCTCTTTATACCGTTGTGTCTGGTTCCCGTAGTGCAGCACTGAAGCACCCTCGCTGGTCGGAAATCTCAAGGTGGTTTAATCTTCCCTTCATCTCATTTTCCAGGGACAAGGACAAAGGAATGTAAGAAATGTTTTCGACAGAAACAGGTCGGCTTGGACCACTCTGCTCAGTTGTTCGATCGACAGCCCCATGTTCCCAGGGCCGTCGGGAAGCTGCAGTCTCTTGGCCTGCTTTCTGTTCATCTGCACCTCGACTTCCTCCTGTGCCCCCTGGTCCTTCTTTATTCGAGCTGGCTCTGCTCTCATGGCCACTGCCAGCTCATCATGTTCTCCATTGCTGGGATTGGGATAGCGAGTACTTACCGATGGGCTGAACCGGGAAGGAGAGGAGTGACCTCTGACCCGGATCAGCCCGGGTGGGGGGCGGCTCAGTGAAAGCCGTCTTTCTGGAAGTGCTGATCCTCTCCTCCCCGTCTGCTGCACGCCCCTCCGGGCTGATCGATCGCGCAGACAAGGCCAGCGAAGAGGGGCTCCCTCACACCCCGGGCCCCACTCTAATCCGCCCGCTGCCGGGCAAGTGCCAAGGCCAATATGAGCTCTGCTGTGGACACCGTGTGTGCGCGTGCGAGCTTGCTCGGGTCATCCTGCCTCTGAGGGGCCGGGCACATCTGCACTGCTGTTTGGGGATCAAGCCCGGAGTCATTGGGCTTTGTGGCTTTCCAGAACCGGCCTGCACGTCCCGGGATCCTCGTGCCCATGAGAGGACAGCAGAGCCCAGTTGATCGTTCCCCGCCTGCAGTGACGGCAGTGACCTCGGTCCTCGTTGGCGCTGGTCTCCATCCATGATGTGCAGGTTAAGATGAGGTCAGATCACTTTATTGGCCATATACAAGTTCTTGTATTAGGAATTTGTCTTTTTGCAGACCCCAGCTTGCTCTTCATGAGACACAGACAGAGAGAGAGGCTTGGGGTCAGAGCGCAGGGTCAGCCATTTATACGGCGCCCCTGGAGCAGTTGGGGTGAAGGGCCTCGCTCAGGGGCCCAACAGAGTAGGATTCCTCTGTCGGCCGCGGGATACGAACCGGCAACCTTCCAGCCACAGATCCTGAGCCACAGAGCCATCGCACCGCCCTGAATTGGTTGCTCTGAGATGTATGAGGGTTTCGGTTGTTTCCAGTCCAGTCTGCCCCGGTGTGCTCTCAGTTGTTATCCACGGTCCTGTGTTTAAGGGGCTCAGCTGGCTTCCTCGCTGGCGCTGTGCAGGAGAGACAAACTCAGGAGCCGATCCTCCCTGGAGCAGGCCGGAGAGAAACAGTGTGTCTGGCGAGTCCATGAGCCCCTGAGCCTGTGTCCGCCTGGCCTGCCCTTGGAAAGTATATATCTTGGCGGTCTGCAGTAAACACGCTCAGGGTAATCCCAGTGGAGTATTTTGGCTGCATTACCACCTTGTAGCCTCTCCTCCTAGAATCTCATCCAGTTATTATTACTAAAGTATCGTATGCTATTATTATTCAGTACACATGAAAGGGAAACTGTGAGAAGTCAACGAGAGTGCTACTTTTAGCTTCATTGGGTTGTTTTAATCACTAATTACAGAGGACATGAGGGGATCTGTCCAAATCCCAGCTGTGTCCTTATCCTGAGTTCTTGTCCCTTCAGAGAGCACCCCAGTGCTCTGATGAAGTGCACGGAGCTGCTGATGCCCTGATGGGGGGTTGATCTGCCCCTGGTATTCCGAGGGAGAAACTGCGAACGTGTGTCAAGCTGTGTCATTGTGAAACACTATCCTAGGGACACAAGTGGAAACCTTGTGGAAATGTATTTAAAACTAAAAAACAAGGCATACATCTTTACACAAAGTGTTGCGGGGGTATGGAACAAGCAGCGCAGACATTCTGTTGAAGCCGATAACCTGGCTTCTTTCAAGAGCTGCCTACCAGGGGGCTAGATGGGCTGATTGGGCCCCTCTCATTTGTAACTGTTCTTATGTGTATGTGTTCCTGTGTGTGGCACTGGAGTTGTCAAATAATTACAAACATCAACCCCTGGCGATGTTTACAGAACTGCAACGCTGTTTTAATAAGGTTCGTTGCGTTTCGTGCAGAACCCTCTTGGCTGTAAACAGCAACAGTCCTCTCGCTGCAGATCATATTTAGACAAACATTCCTCGACCTGCTCGGTTTACACTTTTTTTCCCCTTAGCAAGACACCTATACATTCTGGCTGTGCCGTGTCCTGTAGCTCTTCCAAGGAGCTGAGCTCTGGGTCCCTGCAGGCTGGGCTGTTTTGATGTGGTGTCCCGGGCGGAGTGGCTTTGCGGGAGTTTCTGGAAGCGCTTTCCGAACGTGTTGTGGAACGCAGTGACATTCGGTTCTTCTCACTTCGAAACTCCCCCTGCTCCCCGTCTGCCTGTGCTCTCCTCTCTCCCCCCCCTCTCGTTCTCGCTCCCCCCCTCCTCTGTCTCCTCCTGAGGCTGAAAGCTATCTGCCCTGGCTCTCATTAAAGAGGATCAGACCGGGCAAGTTCAGAGGCTGGAAAAAAATACCTTTTTTTTTTTCCAAATGATCCTTTAACGAGGGTCCAGCCATCTCCGCGGCAGCAGGATTTACGACCCCTCTGCCTGAGATCAGAGCGCGGGCCTGCAGCTCCCCGGCCAGCCTGCAGCCTTTCCTGACTTCCCGGCCAGGCAGGGGACAGTGCTCGGGGGCTGCAGCTGAGCCGCCCAGGCTGTAATGAGCAGCTCAGGCAGGGCACTTGCAGCAGGGGTCATGGTGGCGTTTGGGCCTGGTGTTAATAATGACGAACATAATAAAGAACAGAAATACATACTGCCCCCTGAACATTTCAGCTCTTTCCAAGGGTTCAGAACGACGGGCACATAAATGCTCCCAGAGGCCGGACTCCTGCAGAAAGATCCTCCACGTTGAGCCCCTGGCAGCACAGGTCCGAGGGAAAGGAGCCCTGTCTGTCTGTCTGTCTGGCTGGCTTTCTTCTAATAAGGCATGGCATTTTGTAGCTTTTTAAAAAAAAAAACTCTCCAAAAGAAGTTCCAGAAAAGTCTTATTCTGATTTTTTCAAAAAATGTCCATGTGATTTCATAACAATATTGTAGTGACAATACAGCAGCCATATCACCCTGCAACTCACAACTGGCAACCCACTGAAGCTAAGCAGGTGTGAGCCTGGTCAGTACCTGGATGGGAGACCTCCTGGGAAAAACTAAGGTTGCTGCTGGAAGAGGCATTAGTGGGGCCAGCAGGGGGCGCTCACCCTGCGGCTCATGTGGGTCCTAATGCCCCAGTGTAGTGACGGGGACACTATACTGTAAACAGGCGCCGTCCTTCGGATGAGACGTAAAACCGAGGTCCTGACTCTCTGTGGTCATTAAAAATCCCAGGGTGTTTTTCGAAAAGAGTAGGGGTGTAACCCCGGCATCCTGGCCAAATTTCCCCATCGGCTGTTATCTATCATGGCCTCCTAACAATCCCCCTCTGTGAATTGGCTTCATTACTCTGCTCTCCTCCCCACTGATAGCTGATGTGTGGTGAGCGTTCTGGCGCACTATGGCTGCCGTCGCATCATCCAGGTGGATGCTGCACATTGGTGGTGGTGGAGGGGAGTCCCAATTACCTGTAAAGCGCTTTGAGTGGAGTGTCCAGAAAAAGCGCTATATAAGTGTAAGTAATTATTATTATTATTATTAATACGATCATGGATCAGGATGGATGTGTGACATATGCTGAAACAGGAAAAGGTTCGATTATAAACTTCTCAGCAGCCCCTCTCGAACCCGCTCTGTGCCGTGAGGAGGTCTCCGGCCCCTCTCGAACCCGCCCCGTGCCGTGAGGAGGTCTCGGGCCCCTCTCGAACCCGCCCCGTGCCGTGAGGAGGTCTCCGGCCCCTCTCGAACCCGCCCCGTGCCGTGAGGAGGTCTCCGGCCCCTCTCGAACCCGCCCCGTGCCTTGAGGAGGTCTCGGGCCCCTCTCGAACCCGCCCCGTGCCGTGAGGAGGTCTCCGGCCCCTCTCGAACCCGCTCTGTGCCGTGAGGAGGTCTCCGGCCCCTCTCGAACCCGCTCTGTGCCGTGAGGAGGTCTCCGGCCCCTCTCGAACCCGCTCTGTGCCGTGAGGAGGTCTCCGGCCCCTCTCGAACCCGCCCCGTGCCGTGAGGAGGTCTCCGGCCCCTCTCGAACCTGCTCTGTGCCGTGAGGAGGTCTCCGGCCCCTCTCGAACCCGCCCCGTGCCGTGAGGAGGTCTGGGCCTCCTCTCCGCTGCAGCTGGGGGTGTTTGGACAGTCACGGTGGCTTGGGGGGACCGGCAGACAGCGTAACCGATCCCCCAGTCACCCCAGGGTCGTCCTCGTATTTCTTCTCCCCAGAACACTGATGTCTGTGCCGGATGCTCCCTCTCCGCCCGTCCACAGTCCCCCCTGGGAGTTCAAAGGGGCCCGGCAGAACCTGAGCCTGGTAACCGAGCCCGCCGCCTCTCGGTCTGGGGTGGGCTGTGCTCCCAAAGTGACCCCGTTCTGAAAAAAGAGGGTTTCGTCAAGCCCCTCTCCCACAGACACTGGCCAGGCCAGCAGCGCTGTGCGGGTCCAGGTCACTCCCCAAGAACCCGACTGCAGGGCCTGCTGCCCGCTGGTGACCCAGAGAGCTCTGGCACAAGATACCTTACAATGCTCTTTAAATTTCCCTCTCGGGGCACTCTTGCAGTTTTTAATTGTGTTGTTTTTGTGGCAGGACAGCAGAAAACAGGCAGCTGAGAGTGCTGGGCTTGATCCTGTGTGAGGCTGTGCCAGGCTGCGGTCAGCCGGGCCCTGGGTGGGCTTGTATAACGGGGAGAACAGGCCGTGAAATTGGGTCTCAGCGGAGAGCAGTTTAACTGCAGGTTAACTGGCCTGTAACCTCGCCTTCACCCGCCTGACTCCTGACCTCTCTCCACCTCTGTGCTGCACACCTCAGGGCCTGCAGGTGTCCTCTTCAACACGCACAGAAACAGCTAACCGGACCCCTGCAGACACACTGACCCTGCAGGACCGGACCGGACCCCCTGCAGGCACACTGGCCCTGCAGGACCGGACCGGATCCCCTGCAGACACACTGACCCTGCAGGACCGGACCCCTGCAGACACACTGACCCTGCAGGACCGGACCGGATCCCCTGCAGACACACTGGCCCTGCAGGACCGGACCGGACCCCCTGCAGACACACTGACCCTGCAGGACCGGACCAGACCCCCTGCAGACACACTGACCCAGGAGGACCGGACCGGACCCCCTGCAGACACACTGACCCTGCAGGACCGGACCGGACCTCCTGCAGACACACTGACCCTGCAGGACCGGACCGGACCCCCTCCAGACACGCTGACCCAGGAGGACCGGACCAGACCCCCTGCAGACACACTGACCCTGCAGGACCGGACCGGACCTCCTGCAGACACACTGACCCTGCAGGACCGGACCGGACCCCCTCCAGACACGCTGACCCAGGAGGACCGGACCGGACCCCCTGCAGACACGCTGACCCTGCAGGACCGGACCGGACCCCCTGCAGACACACTGACCCTGCAGGACCGGACCCCCTGCAGACACGCTGACCCTGCAGGACCGGACCGGACCCCCTGCAGACACACTGACCCTGCAGGACCTGGCTTTACACCAGAATAGCCAACCGGGTCTGGCTCTGACCTGACAGAACGCCAAACCTGGCTGGGTTTCAGTATCTGAAACAACAGATCCGTCTCCTGAGCTACATGTCAGCAGTTAACTCTCCCCCTGCTGGTGTCCTGGGCTCCCTGTTAGCCCTGTTTTGCAGTGATGCAGACAGAGAACAATGAGGAGCTCCATTCGACCGGTTGTTTGTTACTCTCTGTGGTTTTGGCCAGCACTTTGGCACCGTTCATCAGAATGTATTGGCTTTCCTGTGGGCAGGATATTGTTCTTTCTCCCCGTCGGATGCATTCCTGTTTTCAGTCTGGACTGGGAAAGTGCTGAATTGAGAGAAATGTGGGGCAGGGCTCTCAGAGGCGTGGAGGGAGAGGCCGTGAGCACAGCTCGGCTGTCGCAGGCGGTCATGTCTCTCTGTCGGAGGAGAATTCTGGGAGAAAGATGTGTTTGCCAGGGCTTCTACCAGGAGAAAGAGGAGAGAAGCAAGCCCCTTGCTTATTAGAATAATAGCTGCAGTTTTTCTAGTTAAGATCATATTAATGCGAGAATCTAACTCTTTTTTGTTTTCCTGGAAAGATCCCAGAGAAAGAGGTTCCGTATCTTTCATGTGCTGGGCTGATGGCTGCTGACTCCTTGTGTAAACAAACACGCCCTGTTTGGAACTCGCTACTCATCTCCTCTGTGTCTTTCGGGGTGACTGTCTTGTGCGCGGAGCCCCTCTCTCCCCCTGTTCCCCTGCCAGTGACCCCTGCAGCAGCAGGTCGGGGATGGAGGGCGTTAGTCACGGCCGAGGAAGACAGAGGGCTCTCGTGATTGAGACATCGGAGCCTCCCGCCTGGACACCTGCTCCGCTCTGTCTACCCCCCGATCGCCCCATCCAGGAGGCAGGCGGGGGTCCGGTATCGACTCCCTGTCCCTGACACAGGATGATCACAGCACAACGCCATCAGCTCCCATAAAACACTTCGCAGGATCTTGATGAACTTCTAGTGTCGGGATCCTTACGGAATCTTGGATCTATCCTGCATTTTGCCCTGGAATTTCACAGGGAAAGTTTAGGACAAATCTTTCAACAATTCTTGAATCAGTCCTGCAAAATAAGACAAGAGACCAGTAGGAGAACAGTGGAATCCTGTTTTTGAATGTTTTGCAGGATATGCACTGTGAGCATGAGAAGTGCTGAGGGGCAAATCCCCAGTGCTGAACTGCTGCAGAGTTGGACACACGTGAGATCTCCTGAAGGCCTGTCTCAGTGTGTCAGCCCTGCTCCCTGAGAGCTGGCGGAGTTCCTGGCCGAGACGCGGAGCAGAAATGATACTTGTGTTGGATGAGGGCCTGTCTGTGGAGGCGTAGGGGTGGAGAGGGATGGGGGTCTTCACTGCTCTCTCTCTCTCCTTCACCTCCTCCCCACGTCCTGCTCACAGGGCCGATGAGCCACCTGTATTAACTGCAGGGGCATGGCAGGGGTAACCGTGTGCGCCACAGACATCTCCCCAAATTAGAGTGCCACTATACTGGAGCTGGTATTCTTTTTAAGATCACTTTATTGGCCCTTTCTTGTATTAGGAATTTGTCTTTTTGCAGACCCCAACCTGCTCTCCATGAGACACAGACAGGGAGAGAAGTTGGGGGTCAGAGCGCAGGGTCAGTCATTTATACAGCGCCCCTGGAGCAGTAGGGTGAAGGGCCTTGCTCAGGGGCCCAGCGGAGTAGGCCCCCAATCTGTGCTAGGGCTCGTGGTGAGGATAGCGATGGTAGCCCTCCTGGGACAAGGCTGTTTGTTTTACTACTGCTTAACAGATTCCTAGTGACAGGAAGTCCTTAAAACAGCAGCAGTTGCTATTCATGTAGCCTGGGGAAGAGTAAACAGTCCTTGCCACCCCCTCCCCCTCGCTCTGCCCCCAGAGACCCTGCTGTTGAGGAATTTCCCCATTCACAAGACGGCGGCCATCTTGGGAGCTTTCTTGGCCGTTCCTGTCTCCACGGCAACGCTGTTTACCAGGAGCCCCTGGGCCCAGCAGTGCCAGTTGCTGTGGTAGTGAGTGAGAAGGGCAAACAGGAGCAGGCCCTTACACATACCCTTGAAGTAGCCCTCGGAGATCAGGTTTTATATAGAAAAGCATAGAAATGACCTATGTTCCTGAAGAGGGTTTTTGAAAAATATAAAATGAAAATAAAATAAATTCCCTGGTGGAAATCTCTGTAGAAAAGGCCCTTCTGGTATCTACTGGTGACCACTACCTTCAAGGTCAGAATGTTTCAAAACCCACCAGAGACCAGCTTATTACAGTTTATTAGATTAGTCTTCTTGCACTTTCTCATACCCCTGATGCCCCAGCTAGCCTTCAGAGCTGTGCCGTACACTGCCCTGCAAACGTGCTGGGATGCCAAAGTCAAAACTTCGGTGTCTTAAACTTGTGCACTTTTATTATTGCATGTTAGCATTGATGTCCCACAGTCCCACAGTGCCAGGGCCCTGGGTTCGATTCCTGGGGTGCTATCTGAGTGGAGGGCGCGAGTTCTCCCCCTGTTCAAGTGGGGTTCCTGCACTCCAAAGACACACTAGTAGCTTGTGTGAGTGTGTGTTTGTGTGTGTTTCCTGTGATGGGCTGGTGTCCTGTCCAGGGTGTGTGTGTGTGTGTGTGTGTGTGTGTGTGTGTGTGTGTGTGTGTGTGTGTGTGTGTGTGTGTGTGTGTGTGTGTGTGTGTGTGTGTGTGTGTGTGTGTGTCCTGTGATGGACTGGTGTCCTGTCCAGAGTGTGTGTGAGTGTCCTGTGATGGACTGGTGTCCTGTCCAGGGTGTGTGTGTGTGTGTGTGTGTGTGTGTGTGTGTGTGTGTGTCTGACTTGAAGTGGCTAGAAACTGGATGGGTTGAGCTTCAGTGTAAAACACATTTTATTTTGGATAATTTCATGCACACATTTGGTCATATTAGATCAAACCCAGTGTTCCCTCTGGTGATTTCACATGTCCATGAGTACTGAGAGACGTTTCAGAGTCAGTGTTTGGTGTCATATCCTTTTGAGGCAATGACTGCATGAAATCTGTGCCCCATTTCCCTCTCCGAGCTCCTGGAGTAATCACTTGAGCTGCTTTGATGTGGCCTTTGAGCTCTTGCTGGTTCTTGGCAGGCGTGTTGCGATTTTCTTTCTCCTGATGAGCTCCTGGGTTGCTCTGGCCTGTTTGGGGTGACTTGATGTTTCTGTGAACTTCAGAACTCATTCTGCTGCTGCCCTTGTTACTGACATCATCAGTAAAGACGCATGAGCCAGTTCCAGGCATTGCCCCATAAAACATCCAGAGTTCAAGAGGTTCGTGAGACTACCCTCAGAGGCACAACACACTGAGTGTGGGGAAAAAAGACTGAATTAATAAAGATAAATATCACCCAGGATAATACTGAAAAGGACCAAATGACAATCAATCAATTGGGCATCTTCTCAAGAGACAAGAACAGGTCAGACAGCAGACAGAGATACCGCCACGGTCTGGAGCAGTACTCAGTAAAGACATCATGAGACTGGGGAGCTCAGAGCAACGAGACTGAACCAGTACAAGAGACAGAGCCACGGGCGAGACAAGCCTGGCCCACTGGGTTTATAGTGCTGGTTCTACCACCTCAACACACATGACTCACACCACACTACGCACACAGACATCACCCCCCCCCAGTGCCTGCTCACCACGAAGGGACACTTCTCCATTGTGAGCAGAGCCAGTTAAATAAGAAACACTGGATGGCAATGGAGACGGCAGTAGAAGGCTCTGAAGATGGACACGCCAGCTCCCTTATCTTACAGCTGAACACGTTTCCACCAATTACAACGCCGGCCTGGAGAAAGCCCTCTCCAGCAGGGAAGGCTGGACCTGACTCTCGCCAGCACGTCCCAGGGGGACAGCGTGAATCCCACACTGAACACCGAACGGGCAGCTTTTGTTAGGTGAGAGAGAGATTGTCCCTTGTTTAATGCAATTAGGTGTCCAGTATTGATAACAATGAAGATACCACTATCAAGAATGTGTACACTTTAGGCAAACACTTTCAGTTGAAGCGAATTTTCACCGGATTGAGTAAAATCGCATTGCGGACACTGTATAATGTTACAAAAAGACACTGATGCTCTTGAAGCCTTTTGAAGCCGAGCAGCAAGTTTAATGTTCACTCTTAAAGAGACGCCGCAGACAGAAAGGAGACAGGAACTCAGTCCCTTTAGTCTGGAAATTGGGCAGAAGTGAAACACAAGCCCCTGGGGCCAGACTGAAGACTGGAGACACGTCTTACACAAAGAGAGGTGGGAGAGGGAGACAAGTGGCACGAGTCACATCACTGAACCTGACTCCAAGGGACTCTTTGAGAAACGGAGATCAGATCCCTGATGGGATCACTGAGCTGCTGTCAGTTCAGGATGAAGACATCGGTCAGGGACTCATGTCCACACTGTCCACACTCACTGTACCCTCCGGGCACCAGGGCATCCAGCACAGAGCACTATTTCCCAGCTGCCTCAGCCAGGAGACCGGCAGCAGCCTGAGGCTCAGTCTTAGAGAGCTCATCTATGGAGGAGAGCATCAGCCTGGCAGTGGATTTCAAGAACAGAAACACCAACAACAGTCTGTCTTCGGTGGGAGGGCTTGAAGGAGCAATGAGTCTTGGTAGATTTCACTACCTGCTGTGGCCTGAATGACGGGACCAGAAGGCCAGAAGTGATGGTCCTGTAACAATGCTCGTGTTTTGATATGCTTTCTTGTTGGCTTAATTGGAACAACAAGTGTGAATTTGGTTGGCTTCTTGTAGTTTTTAGTATTAATATTATATCTTGGGTGGCACAGCGATTGGCACTGCTGCCTCGCAGTGCTGGGGCCCTGGGTTCAATTCCTGGGGCTGCTGTCTGTGTGGAGTTTGCATGTTCATGCAGGTCTCCTCAGGCACTCTCGTTTCCTCGCACACGTGCTGGTGGCTTAACGGGCTCCTGGGAAGCTTGCCCCTGGGGCGAGTGTGAGGGTACCCCGCCTGCCGCCTTGCTGCGACCCCCATCGGAAGAAGCGCTTCGGAAATAGACGGATATTATCTTTGTACCGTGCGCAGACAAGGAGACGTGCGCTGTGTGCGGCTGGGCTGGGAGACCTCTGGAATGACCCAGCTTTGTGCTGTGGGCGGTGCTGGTGCCCTCGGCAGCAGGGCCCCAGGACGGAGGGCAAGACCGCTGGATGAGACACTGTGAGGCTGCTCGTGGTCTCCTGGCTCGACCCCACTCAGCGCTGCTTAAAGCCCCCCTTGCTGTAAGCGCTGAAGTCATTCTCACTGCTGGCCTGGGGGCCAGGTCCGCTCCTGGACAGAGGCGCTGCGCTGGGGGAGGACAGCCCTCTCCAGAAGCAGTTCACCGTTAATGAGCACCTCCTAACCCCACAGGTAAAGAGAGCGCCGGGTCACCTGCAGCGCCGCTCAGGCTGGCGGCCGAGAGGCCCGGGCGCCTTGCGCGCTTTGTTGCCAGAGCTTGTGAGCACACCGGCACCCGGGCGGCGCGCCCCCCTCCCTCCTCCTTACGTATGCGGCGCTGGGCCGGGACGCGGAGTGGCTGCGGTGATTTGCTGAGCAATCCGACACTCGCTCGCAGGCTGGCTGGTGTGTGTGTGTGTGTGCGCGGGCAGGGAGGGGGAGAGAGAGCGCGGACTCAGCTCTCCTTCACACTCGCCCGGAGTATCTGTCTGGCTACACGCGTCCGAGCTGCAGAAGCCGCTGGTTCCGCGGCCAACAAGAATGAGCCGCTTCCGATAAAGGACGGACCGCTTGCCCGCGACCTTTCTGCTCCTTCCGAACTTTATTGACCCCCCCCACCCCATGTCTCCCCCCCCTTGTTTCCGCGCTCTCCGCCCGTGCCTAATGGAGGGCCCCGTCCGGATCGGCCAGCTCAAGAATGCGCTCCCCCGTTCCGCCCGGCTCGCCGCGGCTCGCACCCCCCTGTGAAAGAGGTAAGCGCGGAGCCGAGAGGGGCTCAGCGGCCGGCGCCGTCCGCGGACAGAGGGGGAGAGAGGGGGCGGGGAGGCGCGCAGCTCCCAGCGGGCGAGGAGCGGTGGTCGGCTCTCCCACCCCGCGTGTTGGCGACTTCTCTGTGGAAGCGCGGCTCGGGTCCAGCCGCGGGTCTCGGGGCTGACGCGCCGCTTGAAACGAACACGCGGTGGGTTTCTCGGGTGGAGGTGGGGGGCCTCCGTGTCTGTGCTGGTTTTGAAGTGCTGCTCGAGTTGTTTAAAAAAAAAAAAGCAAAGTTCAAGTGCCTTCGCCGACGCCTTTTATCTGTGTTATTGAAGCGAGTACAGTCGCCGCGCTGCGCTGGCTGGGTCTGCCCGGGGGTGTGAGTGTCGAACCTGGACTCCGAACTTCCTCCGCTCCCGGCCGGAGCCAGACCCGCTCCGTGGCAGCGGGGTCGCAGCGCTCTTGCTTCTGGTTCTGCAGACTGGGCTTGAGTTGATTATTTTCATACCATGCGTTTTTGTTTGGGTTCGGCGTGTTTAGTTTGGCTACCAATCAGTCTTTTGACTCATCCGTTGTCGCAGGTTTTTCAGTGAAAATAAAACATTTCAAACGTCAGTCGTCGACCCGGGCGCCTTTCCACCAAGCAATGGCAGCGCTGTTAATTTGTTGTTGTTTTTTTTAAGTTTTCGGAATTTTGGTTTGTATGTTAAAACCCGGTTTAAAGGAGAAAGGGGGGTTTTGGAAACAGGTTGACCCGAGCGCGGGCGAGCTCAGGTGCGACTCGCTGGGTCTGCAGACGTGTTCACCCCGAGAACTGCGCCCCGGCGGTGAGGTGGCCGTGCCGGGCTCTCGCCAGCGCGCCTGCCGGCGTGTCCCGGGGCCGCGGTACGGGTGCGCGCTGTGGGCAGTACAGGTAGACTGTGTCGTGCCGTCTTCTCGCTGATCGGGAGACAGATTGGGGGATCTGCCCTGTTCGGTCCTGGCTCGGCCCCTGGAAGGGCGGGCAGACGCGGACCCCGCAGTCCCGCTTCCCGGTTCTGAACTCGCGTGTGAAGCCTGTTGCTGATTTGCTTTCTTAACCGAGCTCTGCGTGGAAAGTCACCATAATTGCGCTATTATTGTTTTCAATACTGTTGCGACATTGTATACAGTGACATGTTCGATTCGTGTGTTTACATCTGCCGTCCTGAAGGTTTAATCTTGCGACGACTGGCGTGGGGAGAGCCTGAAAAGACACGCAGAATTATTGGAATTATTTTTAGAAATATAACGTTTTCAGGCGTGGTGTTGCCCTACGTCTTTCATCGCGTCAAAGGATGAGTGTTTTTTTGAACACCAATTGCATGGCCGTGCGGGGCTCGAACGCGTGTCCCATCTAGCCAGCGTGGAATTGCCCTAGTCCGTGGGCTGCTGATAATTCTGCATTGTTGACATTGGGTATAGCAACACTTCAGAATGTGTAAAATGTGCTCCTAGCCCGCAAACAGGGTCATGTCAGACGGTAAGGGCGCTGTGACTCGCCGCCGGCGCTGTTTGCCTCGGGGACTCGAGTGTGAACCTCGGCCGGCCGGACTCTTCTGGCTGTTCCGTAGCTTGCATTCCTGTCCGCACATTAGCCCCCCATTCACAGACCCAGCGCCTCGCCTGCGGGGTCGGGCAGAGGGTGCAGGCTCTCCAGATGCGGAGCAGACGGCTCTCTCCTCCAGGAAGCCCGTGCCAGGGAAACGGGTCTTATCGCCACAACCTGCCGCGATGCCGTTTCCTAAATCAGGCTTTGAAGACCCTTTCTGCTGTGAAAATAATATTCCGGGGGGGGTTCTGTCCTGACAACACGCCGGCCTCAGAGATCCCCGCAGAGACGCTGGAAACCCGGGTTCACGTCGGATCACGCACCGCTTCTGCAGACACCTCCTCCCCACCCATCCGTCCCCTCACCGCTCCTTCACAGAACAGGGCGCCCACACTTTTTTTGGGGGGGCTCATTATAGCACTTCCTACATTATCGCACGGCTTAACGGTTAATTGCACCACCACGGAGACGGCTCCCCTTCAAAACTGACCGCAAACCCTGTCGCAAACGATAATCTACCGGTTTAGAGCTGAGGTTTCTGTACTGACGGCCCTCTGCTGACCTGCAGCATGTTTTGTGACGTGTCTGGTTTGCAGCAAGCCTACCGAACACTGAACCACCGCATCTCTTTCACGATGATAAAGATGACAGACAACCCGAGCTGGCTTCTGTAGATGAAGCTGTGGACGTGCTTGAGGGCAGCGGGCAGACCACGGGCAGAAGGGAGGTGATGGCAGGCTGGGCCGTTCAGCGCTGGAGTCGCCATTTGACTCTCATTAATGTTGACTGCGCAAGTGGCGCGGCGCAGAAACCCGAGAAATGAAACCGTTTGTGTTAGAGGCAGCATTTAACTTCCACCTCCTCGTACAAAAAGCGTCTTTCATTCCAGCGCGTCTGTATGAGGTTGGTCTCCGTTTGCGTGCAGCTCTTTATGTGCCTCTGCTCTCTCTGTCGGCCGAGCACGGATTTTTAATTTCGTGTAGGAGTCGCGGAAGCAGAGCTGTGAGGAATCCGTAGCCCGGGGGTTAGAAAAGGTCTTTCACACTGACGTTTTAAGACGCCTGACGTGTCTCAGCCCAGCGGCGCTCATAAAAACGACTATCTTGGGAAACGCGCCGCATCAGATCAAATCACTTTATTGGCCATATACAATGCCTCGTATTAGGCATCCCCATCAGTGCCGTGGTCTCGGGGACGGACCCCCAGTCTCAAACCCGCGGAGGGGGTCGCGCAGTGAGAGAGCAGCAGACCCGCCGCCGACACAGCGCCTCTCGGAGCTCAGGGGCTTTCTGCAGCGTCGCGCAGTCTGAGGAGCGCGAAAATAAATTTCCTCTTGCGACTGAAGAAAACCCTTTCCTGGAGTCCCTACGGGAAGGGGCTGTGTGTGCCAGCTCCAGGAATTCTCTGCGGAGCTGTCCTGTAAGCCAGGAAACGAATCGTCCTCATTTCTCAGCACGCTCGTCAGACGTGTCCATCCTGTGTAGGACAGGTCTGGTGAACACCCGCTCGTTTGTACGCGCAGCTCGAGTCTGACAGCATGTTAAAACACGACTCGGGTGGACCATTCCCCCTGTTCACTTTCAGTTTTAGTTTGATGAACACCTTACATGCTGTTATAATTTTCAGCACCTCTGGTCCTCGCCTCCGACAGCCGGGCTCCACAGTTTCCTGAAGTGAAATACTGCGAGAAGCGACGCAGGCACGACCGAAGCCTCCTGTCCAATTGCGCCGAGTCCAGAAGACGAAGCACAAACTTCTGGCAAAGAAATCGAAAGATAAGCTGCACTTAGCAACTGTGTCGCCAGCGACCCCTTTGAAACTGTTTTGCGTTTTAACCCCAACATCTGCGCTGCCGGGCTGGAATAAATCATTAGTGTGCCTGGACTTACTGCGCTGAACAGCGCCGCGCCATTAAGTGCCCTAGAATAATGTTTGGTCGATTAGGCTGCCGGGCTAATTAGAAACACATGTTCGTGTTGGTAGAGCTGTGCTAAACGAGCGATTCAGTCTGCGAGTACGCGCGGGGTATAAACGCGCTCTCTAGTTCATATTGCCCCAGGAGCACAGTCCGCTGTCCGTCCTCGGTGGCAGAGGGGACTTTAAAAATCCCAATCAGGGGTATAAAGGAATCGTCTTATAGTGCAATAAAGGCTGGTGATGCAAGAGTGCGCCCGGGAGCTCACGGGTGGAAATGTACTGGGAGCACCGAGTCCAGAGAAGTGATCCCTTGCCCGTGAGTGCGCGCTTCCCCGGGACAGCAGACACTGAGGTACTGTGCGCTCGTGTTCTCCAGAAACAGGCCTTCGCCGCTGGCGGTGTTCTTGGCACAGACCCTTTCCGAGGGAAGTCACGGCAGGAGGTGGGCGCGAGGCCTCCGCGTGCCAGTTCCCGAGGCCGTGGGTGGCATTGGCTCTGCTCAGTGTGGCTCCCCGACACGGCTCGTGGGAGCGCCCCGTTCCCGGCGGCGCTGTTTCGCCTGGAGGGGAAAGTAGAGGTGAGCCGGAAGCAGGCCCGTGTGTTTTCTGCCCTGTCAGTGCTGTTGGTTCGGGTGTTGCCCGGCCTTGACAGAAGGAGAGCAGGGCCAGTCGGTCCAGGAGCTGCGGGTTTCCCGTTTGTTTGGGTAGACGCTGCGGTATCGGGGTGCTCAGTCACGAAGGACCTCAGTCGTGGCTGCCGCAGTCCGAGGAAGTGGTAGGGGCTCAGATGACGTCACGGCGCCTCTGCCCTGTCCGGTGTGTGAGAGAGGCGCCGGGTGTGCAGGTAACCGCTCGGATCTGTAGCAGCTGACTGCCCTGAGAGCTCGTGTGTGACGGTACTGCGCGGAGGCGGTGTTGAGTAAGAAGGCCGGGGTGCTTGCAGGGCGAGAATCCAGAGGCCAGTGTCGCAGGAATCAGAGGTGTTTCTTCGGAGCGTAATATTATCTAAACGGTGTTTGTTCAAACTAAACTACCAGTAGAAATTATACGGAAACTGGAGTTGCAAAGGAATTTCATTTACATTTTAACCTTTTTGGATACTTTATTGGAGGGCTGCCAAGAAACAAAAGCACCCTTTGAAATATTACCAGTGTCCAGTTTCTGTCGCCTGGCTGTGAGCCGGTCTCTGACCCTGTTTCCAGTAGGATCACATGTGTCACGACGGGCGCTCTGTAACACTGCAGCCCGGAAGTCAGCGCCCTGAACTGAGAGCCCGCAGTGAAGGTCCGCAGCAGAGCGGCTCCGAGTTTCACAGGACTGCAGGTGGATTCACCTGGTTAATGAGCAGCAGTGACCCAGGACTGGGAGCCCCTGGAGTGTAGCGTTTGTGCGTTTGTCTTATTGTTGAAACCCACAACATATTTAGAATAGTTTTCAGGGCCGCTAGATCTATCCCGGAGAAGTGTGCGGGTGTGTGAACAGTCAACCCGAGACGTGCAGTGTTGGACTATTCCCAGTGTTGGACTATTTTCCAAGCTGCGCGTCTGTCATTTTCAGACTTCCACGGGAATGCGAAGAAAAAATAAATGAAAACTCGGTGTTAACCAAAAGTAAAACCAACGCTACTTCGGAAGAATGGTTCAATACGTGTCTGCGAGCGCGCATGTGCCATCGCATTGTGTTCTGCGACTTTCTTGGGGTGCAAATGTGATTTTAACTTCCGCCGAGACGGCTTTAAAACAGGCCAGGTCGTTTCTGAATGTCATGACTTTATTCCGCCTCCAGTCCGTGGGTTGCTGTCCTACAGAGAGCGCCCAGCCACACGGAGGAACAGGCTCGGACTTGTTTATCCAGATAATCGCAGTGATGAAAATCAATCATCCCTTTTGGCGAGAAAAAGCCCGACCTGGGGGCTAGCAGCCAGGCGGCGTGCTCGTGTTGACGTGCCAGTCGCTGGACTCGCCACACCGCGGCCTGACCCCCCCGGACCGGCCCTCTGACCCGCGAGTGGAGCGGGCTCGCCGGACCGTCCCCACGGACCGATACCGAGCTCCGGTCCTCCGTGTGGAGAAAAACACTTTCAGCTGTCAGGACACGATTGCAACAGACACGGAAAATTCACAGGGACTCTTTCTGTCTGTTTGGGCTTGGGGGTGGGGGGATTCCGTCTTCAAAAAACAATATTATTATTTGCTCGCAAGTTAATTAACGTAATTAGAGTGCGCCCCCGTATCCGGGGCGTCTCTTTAGTAAATAGCACCCTGAGAATGTGTCTTTACCTCGGCCCTTCAGCCACGAAGAGTTAATAAACAGAGGCCCCTGGAAGGACGAGCTAGCCGCGTGGGCAGCGGCGTGCGTGGGAACGCGGGGCGTGCCCAGTGACCCTGCGAGGCACGTGGAGCCGCGGGCCGGGTGTTTTTAACGCCAGAAGTCGGTGGTGTTTTCGCGTCTGTATGTCGTAAATCTTCCCTCGGCCTTGGGAACCCCGCAGCTGGGGAAAACGCTTTGAATAAAATGAAAAACACCAGGGTGGACTTGCTAAACAAACAACCAGTCTGGAGCGGTGGGAAGACGCTGGGCCGCGCCAGGCGCAGATCGGAACGGGCTGGTGACCTGCTCCTGCGAGTCCTGGTCTGGTGCTTGATGAGAGCCCTCTCAGACAGGACCTTGAGTCCGCAGGCGGGGGTGTGGTGTGGGAGCCCCCGTCTCCTGAGGGAGAGTTCAGGGCGGGCCGGTGGAATGGAGGAGAGTGCACAGGCTGGGGCCACGATCCTTTCTCGTCTTCCTCCGGTTTTGTGCTCCTCTGCCTCACGCCACACACAGCTATTCTGCAAAGGGCCCAGTGACAGCCTGATTGAGTGAGCGCTCTTGTTAAGCCCTGTGTGCTTCCCATCCAGGGTGTTAATTGCGTGAAGAGAGAAACTGAGCTGGTCAGGAAAGACCGCTCTCTGAAGCAGTCGCCGTGTCTCTCTCCCATCGTGTGTCCAGGAGCCGCTGTAGTGCGGGGGCCTGTCTTGGGTTTTTGCGTGTTCGGTGGATGATGGAGGCTGGGAGTGTTATTGTAGTGTTACAGTACGATCGTTTCCGTGTTTCTGGAGCGAGTCTGACAGCGGGACAGCGCCCCTCCTGCGGCGGGGGTCCCGGGACGCATGCGCAGCGGCGGGGTGCTGGCTGCAGTCCCCAGCGCCAGAGATACGGCCGGCCCCCAGCCCAGCCCATCTCCCACCTCTGCTGTGGCTCCTCCAGTTACTCTGCCCTCCGAGGTTGGCACTGGAGGCTCCGGGCTGGCGAGCCTGGGCCAGGCCGAGAGATGGTTTCGTTCCCCTGTCGTGCTGGTGCTGGTGAGCGAGAGTGGCAGGACTGGAGTCTCGAGTCTCGAGCGAGCTGTGCCGTGAGGGGCTCCCCTGCAGCCTCTGATCTCGGGGAGCGCCCATCGCACCCTCCGTCCCCTGCGGAGCACAGGGACCCGACCGCCTGCTCGGACTGCCAGCAGGAGCCTGGAACAGCGAGCTTCCCCATCCCTGCTCTGAACAGCAGGGGGCGCCGCTCCGTCCTGCCCTGGCCCGCGCGTGTGTGAGAGCTGAGGAGGAGGAGGACGAGCCGACACGTGTGCGTGGGGCTGAGGAGGAGGAAGACGAGCCGACGCGTGTGCGTGGGGCTGAGGAGGAGGAGGAGGAGGAGGAGGGAGGCCATGACTCCTGCAAGACACTCTCCTGTGAAGCTTCAGTGCTGCAAATATTTTTTTAAAGTTTTGAACGAGGATTAATACTTGAAGTTAAGAGTGCTTCTGGAAGGGGGCCAGGGAGCGCTGTGGGGGAGATGTACCAGAGACAGCCGGTGATGTTGCACAGGCCGGGTGCCTGTCTCTGTGAGTCGGGTGGGGGGAGAGATGGGGTGCCTGTCTCTGTGAGTCGGGTGGGGGGAGAGATGGGGTGCCTGTCTCTGTGCAGTAGAGTTGGGTGGGGGGAGAGATGGGGTGCCTGTCTCTGTGCAGTAGAGTTGGGTGGGGGGAGAGATGGGGTGCCTGTCTCTGTGCAGCAGAGTCGGGGTGGGGGGAGAGATGGGGTGCCTGTCTCTGTGAGTCGGGTGGGGGGAGAGATGGGGTGCCTGTCTCTGTGCAGTAGAGTTGGGTGGGGGGAGAGATGGGGTGCCTGTCTCTGTGCAGTAGAGTTGGGTGGGGGGAGAGATGGGGTGCCTGTCTCTGTGCAGTAGAGTTGGGTGGGGGGAGAGATGGGGTGCCTGTCTCTGTGCAGTAGAGTCGGGGTGGGGGGAGAGATGGGGTGCCTGTCTCTGTGCAGTAGGTAGGTGTAGGTTTTTCATGCGTCTTGCCCATGGGTAACATGTGAGACTGGAAGGATGTGAAAGTGTTGTTTTCTCCTCCACTGGAGCTGTAAATACGGCACTGGAGTCCAGCTGCTGTGCACCGGGAGTCTGGGCTTGCCTGTGGCTCGTCTTCTGATAAAGCTGCCCTTCATTTCCAGTCCGCAATACCAGCTTTCCTGTGCTTAGTGCCGGGAACAGAACTCGGCTTGGACATCTTGGAGCTAAATCAGCCTTTGAAAGGAGCTGGCGAAAGTGGGAGACCAAACCAGCTTGCTGCTGCGAGTGTCAGTCGTAAAGCAAAAGAAGAAATGATGTAGCAGTATTGAAACTTAACCAGCCTGCCAAAGTGGAGTGTCTTTACTGCACCTTTCCAAGGTAAATCATGTCGGGCATGATGGATGGGCTGGTTTGTCTTTATAAACAGATAGGGGCCGATTCGTTCCCCAGGTGGTTTCCAGCAAAGAGGGCTGATTTAGACTCACCCTGAGACCAAGAGGCCTTTCAGCCCATCTGGCTGTTCTGGTGTTTGGGAGGTGATGAGCTCAGGAATGTCATCCAGCTGTGTCTGGAGAGGAGCCAGGGCATCGACTTCAACACTACAGCTGGGCAGCCTGTTCCCTACTCCCGCCCCTCTCTGTGTACAGCAGTGCCTCCTGTCCTGACTGGAGGAGCTCATCCAACTGTGTATTGAGAGAAGCCAGGCCATCGGCTCCCACAAGCTGCCCAACGTGATGCCTTAAACAGGTAATTGCGTGTGGGCATCTTGTTCCCCACCCCCACCCCTCTGTGTAAAGTCTGCAATGACTCTGATCTGTTTTCCCTTCCTCTCCTCCACTCCCTGGGTTCTTGTTTCACCAACGGTCCAGCTCTGGGCGATATTCTACTTTTCTTACTCTTCTTATCTACTGTTCCGGTTGCAGAAACACGTTAAACTGCAGATGATGTGTATTTCGTAGCCGTTTAGCTGGGCGGCTGTTGTCGTGCTTGTGAGCGAGGGGCCGAGTGTTTCCGTGGCCAGCAGTGTGAACGAGGGCAAGCCTGCGGAGAGCTGTCCTCCGCTCTGTCGTGTGTGTGCGTGTTCTCCTGGTGCGCGGTGCGGGTTTGGGGGAGCCCAGCGGCGCGGGGGAGGTGGTGTGTGGACCAGCGGGCTCTCTGGCACTGATCCTGTGCTGCGACTGGCCTCCAGCGGACCCCGGGTCCCAGAGCTCCAGACGGAGCAAATCCGGGCTTTGTTCCTCGTCGCTGGTGGAATTCGCCCGTGGGGTCCGGGGGACCCCCAGCCAGGCTGTCCGTCCCCGTGTGTCAGACGAGACGGGATTTAATTCCCCCTGTTTGTTTGCTTAATCCCGCTGTTGAAAGGCTTGGGAACAGACGGACTCGCCCCCCCCATCCCCCCCAACCCCACATCGGTTCCCAGGAAGACAGCCAATCAAGGAGGCTCTCGAGCTGCTGCGGACTGTACCCCGCTCTCCTGCGGCTGCCACCGGGCTCAGAGGCGCCCGGAGCGGGATCACCTGGGGGCTGGCGATGTGATGGCGGGGCTCGGGGGGCTCGGGGGGCTCCGGGGGACTGCCCCTGAACACTGCAGGGCCCCTCAGACCCGTGTCTTGACAGCGGCTCTGTTGTGCAGACAGCAGCATGACGAGTAGACTGACCCCTGTGTGTTCCTGCAGCTCTTCCCCCCAGAGGGCGTCTCTCATGCCTGACTGGCAGGGACTGTCGCGTCTCGGGAGGGGCGAGGTGTCCGCTCGGATTCAGGAATGCTGTGCTTGTGGGGCGGGCGAGTACGGACAGGCCCGGGCAGTCAGGAGTCCCCAAGGCCGCAGGGAGACACGGCTCTGTCCCGCTGGACTGCTGGAAAACAAAATATATCCGTATATATTCCTGCTGATCTGGGTCTGGACTCATTCGGGATTCCCAGATGGAATCCTTTCTCAGGATTCCTGCAGGGCCGGCGCAGGACAGCTGTGAACCCATGCGGGTTTTGTCTGCAGGAGCTACCCGGGAATTTCTGGGTGCAGGAATGCCCCATCCTGAGTCTGGACTCCGGAGGGGCGGTGAGCTGTCCTGGAGGAGGACAGGGAAGCTGTTCCAGACTGGTCTGTGGTACAGAGGATGGGACCCGGCTCTGCAGGGGGTGGGGGCAGAGTTCATGCCTGCTCATTGCGGGAGCTGAGCAATCCCAGATTTCGTGGGCGTTTGCTGTTCACGCCTGACTTGTGACGAGTCTTTTCCAATAAAAGCGCAATGTGTGACTGTGCTTGGGTTGTCTGTGCATCGTTGCCTTAGAAGGACAAGAATCTCAGAACCTGGAGGACACTCAAGTGCCACCATCTGGTATAATAACTCCTTGCACTTCTGTAGCGCTTCTCTGGACCCTCCACTCAGAGCTCTTTACACGTCATGGGGATCCCCTCCACCCCCACCAGTGTGTACCCCCACCTGGATGATGCTCCAGTCCTCTCCCAGCTCTCAGTGGGGAGGAGAGCAGAGTGATGAGGCCAGTTCAGAGACGGGGGTTATTAGGAGGCCATGATGGGTAAAGACCAGGAGGAGATTTGACCAGGACACTGGGGTAACACCCCTACTCTTCTCGAGAAACACCCCGGGATTGTTAATGACCTCAGAGAGTCAGGACCTCAGTTTTACATCTCATCTGAAGGACAGTGCCTGTTTACAGTGTAGTGTCCCCTTCACTGTACTGGGGCATTAGGACCCACACAGACCGCAGGGTGAGCGCCCCCTGCTGGCCCCACTAACACCTCTTCCAGCTGCAGCCTCAGCTCTCCCAGGAGTCTCCCCTCCAGGTACTGGCTAGGCTCTCACTGCTGGGCTCCAGGGGGGCAGGGAGAGGGGAGAGCGAGGGGCTCAGTCTCAGCCCATGTCTCTCTTGCGCTGTGTGCAGTATGCCTTCGCTGCTCGGTTGCGTGACCACTTGCGTGACCACTGGCGATCAGGAGCTCCTCCTCACCCCTGACCCGGGACTCCTCTCCCTGTGCGAGCCTGGAATGACACTCCTCCTCGCAGCAGACACTGCTGCTCCCAGCATCCTTTTCCGGTTTCCCCCCGCTGAGATCGGGAGACCAGGGTCCGAGCTCCGAGGCTGGGGTCCTACAGGGAGTTCACCTCACCTAGAGAAACGCGTGGAGGGGGGTCTGGGGCACCATGTCCTTCGGTCGCAGACTGTGAGCGGCTCTCTGTGAAAGCGGGATCGTACAAGTGCCCTGTTTTGTATCCTGAATCTATGGACTCGGGATCAGAAGGCTCCCAGACCCCTCAGTCCACGGTGATGCCACAGGAGGGGCACTGAGGGATCGGGCTGGGTCTCGTCCCGCGGCTGCTCTGCCTGTGGTCAAGCCGACTGGCCGCTGGCAGCGCCCCCCGGTGGGCGGGCCATCCCTCCGTGACCCGAGTGCTGCGGGCGCGCCGGTTAGTCCTGCTGTCGTGGCGCCGAGCCCACATCGCGCGTGCAGGCAGCGGCTGTCTCCTCCGGAAAGCGAGGCGCGCAGGAGAGGCAGCCTGCTTCCAAGAGGCCAGAGAAAAACAAACAAAACAGCCCCTTATCGCTCGTCTCCTGTCCGGGGAGTGTCCCGGGAGCTGTGCCGGGGGCTGTGCCGGGGGCGCGCGCGATGCCCGGATCTCTCCGCGGGCGGTGGCGGCGGATGTCGGGGAGCAGGGAGCTGATAAGCCCCAGGGGCAGGGGCCTGTTGTCTCCGCGGGGGCGATCAGCGTGGCGGCTCTGCAGCAGGAAGGGGTGTTTCCTCTCCCTGCCGCGGATACTGGAGACGTTGACAGTCGCACAGGCAGACGGTTTGTTTTCTCCGCAGTGGATGAAGTTTCGTGGTTCTGGGAAGAGAGGGGGGCGGGCGTGTTGGGACAGGTGCGCGATCTGTGACGGCATTCCCTCTCGGTTTTCCGAGCTGACGGTGCCCAGCGGGCACGGCTGCCGCCCCAGCCAGGTGGGGCAAAAGGGGGGAGAGGAAGAGGGGGGAGGGGGGAGGAGGGAGGAAGGTGAAGGACCTAGCCAGGGTCTCTCGCTGAGCCTCATGACCGGCAGAAGGAACCGCAGGGAGACTCTGTCCCCCATATCAACATTCATACCAGAAGGCAGACGCCCCCTCCGATCTCCGCCCGTCTGCCACGCTGTCACACTCTTGAGTGTCATCAGTATCACTCCAGCGGCGCACGCCTCGCTCTCACCCTGCCCTGTGTACCGAGCCAGCTTCCTGGCCCTGGGAGGGAAGAGAGGGAGGGGGGCTGGGAAGTGCTGTGCCCTGTGATTCGGGCTTGTGGGTTTCTGAGTGTGCAGGCGTGTGTTCGCGCGTGACTGAAGTCTCGCACAACGGCTGCTCGTGAGATACATACCCAGTGCTCCAGTCGTTAATGAAATCCCACTTGTGATTTGGTATAATCCAGAGGCACACTGCCAGCCCACAGAGTTGATTGATTCTTGAGTGATGGGTGCGCTGGGAGTCCCAGTTTAAGAAATCATGTTGGGGTTGTTGGCACCAGCAGACTCCAGCATTGCCCCAGGTACAGGGTACAGGAGGAGGTGATACCCTGTTCTCCGAGGCTGCAGGAATATTCCCAGAGGATGATCCTGGAGTGGCTGTGGTATATCGGAATCTGAATGAAGTCCTGAAGCAGATTGTTCTGTACGCTCATCTTGGGATTTGTGTTCCCAGTACGACCCGGACAGGAAGTTCTGGCCTGTCCGCTCTGGGAATTTTGGGTGCGGGGGGTGGAGGGGGACCTGGCAGCCGTCTCGTCTCCGTGTATGGCCTTGACCTCTGACCTCCAGGATGTGTGTGTGTTGGTGGCGCGTGAGTGAGGAGCAGACGGAGTGTATTATTTCCTGAGCTTCCTGCTCTCTTCCTCTGCTGCTGTGCAGATTGGGTTCGCCAGCGCCCGCCCCAGCTCGGGGAACGTGCCGCGGTCACGGTCTGCGGATGATCGCTTCCAGTCCTTCTTGAACGTGTGGAAATGAGGCTTTCGAAACCTCCTGGGACTCCTTCAAAACCAGTCTAGCTGGGGTTCAGTCTCCCACTTACACATCAAACAGACGAGATCAAACAGATTGCCGAATATCCTGCATTTGTTAGACACTGCATAAGACCCAGGCTTAGCGACTTGGTGTTTAGATATTGCTCTCCTCTCATCTTGAAGGTAGCAGGATTTTATTAATCTTGCAACTGACGGGGGGCACATCATGCCTGATAGCTCTGAAAGCTTGTGTGGGAAAGGGATCGTGTGTTATAGGCTGGATAAGTCAGCCGTGGTCTTTTCAGCTCCTTGAAGGGGCAGCCAAGCTCTGACTTGCCTGTGCTGTGAGAAGGGTTCAGTTCCGAAATCAAGTTCTTGCTTGCTGACGTGCTGAAGTTCTGGCTCAGGTGGAAAAATGCTTTTTT
Organism: Lepisosteus platostomus; assembly: GCF_059453375.1. Lineage (NCBI taxonomy): Eukaryota > Metazoa > Chordata > Actinopteri > Semionotiformes > Lepisosteidae > Lepisosteus > Lepisosteus platostomus. The sequence goes on from NC_142635.1 coordinate 16,879,983, forward strand.
TGGTTCGTAAAATAGTACAAATGCCCCGTATCATTGACAATCGTATTGGGATACCTCATCATGCCCGACTGGTGGATCATTTTATATCAAGTACACTGCACATAACGTATTTTTACTGCTTGTTTCGTATGTATTGTGTCAAAGTGATTTTCAAGACTTTCAAAATGTGGGACTAGTTTGGTGCTAGTGTGGGTAAGATGAGCACATGAGCACTGAGAAAGTACAAGAGCTGTAGAGGTGAAGTTATTTGGGTTATCTGTGCCTTTCTGTGGCTGCCTGTGATGTGAGCTGCTGTCTCTGGTCTCCGGACACTCAGACGCACAGGCAGTGTGGAAGAACCGCTGCTGCACTGTATGTCTGTGCTCCCAGACTGACTCCTGTAATGTTCTTCATTTCAGTTCAGTTCAAGAAGCTTTATCGGCATGACCAATGAATAAATGAGTGTTGCCAAAGCATATACAATTAACACAACATCTAGAGACATTTACAATACAGACCAATCATAATACATTTACATACAGACATAGAGATGCTCTGAAAGACAGGCTCACTGTTCCTCAGGCTGGGACAGGAGATCACACACTGTATTATTATTATTGAGAGACAGGCTCACTGTTCCTCAGGCTGGGAAAGGAGATCACACACTGTGTTATTATTATTGAGAGACAGGCTCACTGTCTGTTCCTCAGGCTGGGACAGGAGATCACACCTGTATTATTATTATTGAGAGACAGGCTCACTGTCTGTTCCTCAGGCTGGGACAGGAGATCACACACTGTATTATTATTATTGAGAGACGGGCTCACTGTCTGTTCCTCAGGCTGGGACAGGAGATCACACACTGTATTATTATTATTGAGAGACGGGCTCACTGTCTGTTCCTCAGGCTGGGACAGGAGATCACACACTGTATTATTATTATTGAGAGACAGGCTCACTGTCTGTTCCTCAGGCTGGGACAGGAGATCACACACTGTATTATTATTATTGAGAGACAGGCTCACTGTCTGTTCCTCAGGCTGGGACAGGAGATCACACACTGTATTATTATTATTGAGAGACAGGCTCACTGTTCCTCAGGCTGGGACAGGAGATCACACACTGTATTATTATTATTGAGAGACAGGCTCACTGTCTGTTCCTCAGGCTGGGACAGGAGATCACACACTGTATTATTATTATTGAAAGACAGGCTCAATTCCCTCCTCCCTCTCCCAGTAGGATTGGGAGTTGCTGTGATTATGGCAGGTGTCGGAATTCTGGGATTAGATGTGTAAATTTGGGAAAGAATGTTTCTCTAATCCCAGAATATTTGTCGCAGTGCAGTAGGCAGTGCACCTCTGTCTATTTCTCCCTGTTGGCAGTGGGAGCACAGCCTGTCCTCTCTGGGCAGCCAGGTCTGCCTGTGTCCAGTGTCTGTGGTCTGATTCTCTTTCTGATTTAAGATGACGGATCTCGTGTCCTGTTTACTCTGAATTTGTCTGGCCTCTGTGTCTTTCAAAGATGACATACTGTTGATGCTACGGTGTTGTTACACGCTGTGCGCTGGGACTGTGGTCTTGCGGGTGAACTGGTATCTGTCTCTGCAGCGGCTGGTTCCTTCATTTTCTGTGTAGAGGGAAGAGCTCGGTGAAGTTGGACCCCTACAGACAGCACAAACGATAAAACCCCCTCATTCGTTAGTGCTGCGTTTGTGCTGTTGAAAGTAACTTCCCAGCTTCTTTTTTTCCCGAGATATAGCGCCTTCTTTTTGGGGGGTGTGAAGTCACTCAGCACCCCTACAACGTCGTAGGGAAACCAAACCGGTCTCGTTCGTTAGTGCTGCGTTTGCTGCTCTCATTTCCGACATATAGCACCTTGGTTTTCCGGTGATCACGTGACCGTGCACGGTGCCTTTGACCTCCAGTGACAACGTCTGCCGAGTTCAAGCGTCTGTTACCGGTGCGAGAGTAACAGTCCTGCAGTTGTTCCTCTGTTTGCCCGGGTAGGGGGCGGCGGTGGATTTTGCATTTAATATCGGTGTCTTCTGTCCGTTTGTGTGAGCAGGAAAATTAAATTTGTCACGAATATCACATACCTAATCAGAAGAGTTGCGGGTGTAGTCTCAAAAAGCGAACACCAGCAAACAATTGCATGTTCTTACTAGGGGCGTATGTCCCAGGCCTACCCAATCAGTCCAAAGAAATTTAAGATTTTATTTCTCTTGTTTGCGTTACATGATTTGCTTTTTAATGTTACTTGTTTGCTTTTTTCATCGTTTGTGATTTGCGATTGGCTCGCTGTATCTTTTGTGACCAATAAGAAAGTGATGTAAATGTAGGGGGCGGTGCATGCGTAGCCGTAGCCTAATTGGCTGTCGTTGTCGTCAGACGCTCTTAGAGCTCTCTAGCGCCGCGTTTTTGGTTTATTAGCCAACGTGGCGAATCAAATGCATATATCTACGTTTTTCTGTAGATGGCCAGACCAGTCCCGACACCAGTAAGACACATGAGATGCTACAGGCGTCTTGGGTTTGAGGAGGACAGCCTGGCTTCCCGAGCACAAGCGGCAGTGCGCGCGTTTGCTTGTAGCGGCTCGATACACGCTCCACCTGCAGGAGCTGAGCACGCAGAGGAGCTCAGATTTCTCCTGTAAACAATGACAAGTTTGGAATGCATGAATAACATTGAGACAATATTGACGGATAGATGCGGGTGTGCATTTTACAGATAACTATTCATATCGCCTCTAAATGCCCTGCAGTATTTGTAAGTGAAAGTATGTATTTGACGCTTTTATTAGCAGATGAATTGGTACGATGATTTGGTTAGCACTGTAATGCGACTATAACAATTCAGTGTTAAGTCTTCTGGGAAGTCACGAATTTCCAAATTAGGTGTCTTTTGGCATTGAAAATAGAATACTAATTTGGGTTTCATACAAGTTCAAAAGCACCAAGAAGGATCAAACAAGATCTTCAGAACTTAATATTTTAATACCTTGGCAGTTTTTATTCTTATGGCGCCTCACTCGATATTATCCTTATTGCGATCCATTTACTCCAACCTCTGAAACCCTTACGTGTCTGCACGTTCTGGTATGTTATGCTCAGGTCCGCTGAATATTTAAAGGCGAGGTAAAAGTTCCGTGAAGCTGGCTCCCTACACACATCACACACGATGAAACCCGCCTCAATCGTTACTGCTACGTTTGTGCCGGTTTGTGCCGTTGAAAGTAGCGTTTGTGCTGCTTTCGTTCTCGAGATAAAGCGCCTTGTTTTTCCGGTGATCACGGGACCATGCGCGGTGACTTTGACCTCCAGTGACCCGGTCTGCCGAGTTCTGTTACAGTTTAGCTCGAACCCTTAACATTTCAAAGACTATATCCATAAACATAGGAGCCTCCTTAGAAGTGAATAATATAACAAGTTAACCATCTATGACATAAACCTGTGGTTGTAATGCATGTAAATCACCGTGGTGGTGAGATCTATGGTTTTTATTTTCTGATATTTTTTTTCCCTTTTCTTTCCCTACCGTGACACGCTGTTGCCAAACGTGTAACTGTGGGATACCATCGGACAAGACCTCCGCAGCATGTCATGATAGGGACCTCATGTATATCGCATGTATATCGGCAGTGTATATCACGAATGGCGCCTTGCTTCCATGCCACCCTGGCACCGCTGTCGCAACCAAGGTCTCATATCAGGACAATGATATACCCAGATAGGATGAGTCGCGATATATGAACTTTGTGTTGCAAAATGGGGTCAGCATATCGTGTCAGGGTATGTCCTATCGCAACATATGGACTGCATGTCGCGACATGGGGGCGGGGCATTTTTTGCCGGGTAAGTCATATCGCGATATGCGGGCTTCATGTCGCGACATGGGGGCGGGGCATTTTTGCCGGGGTAGGTCATAACGCGATATGCGGGCTTCTTGTCGCGACATGGGGGCGGGGCATTTTTGCCGGGGTAGGTCATATCGCAATATATGGACTTAATGTCGTGACAGATAGTGGCACCATGACCGCGATGCGCCAGTCGAAATGGGTAAATACATATTTTATTTGCAATATAACTGTCTCCCCTGCTTTCTGTAATGAAAACATGGTATTTGAACAATTGTAATCGTATATTTAAGGTAGGGGAAACACCTTCTGCTTTGAACTTCAAAAATGAATAGAAATATAAAGTCTATGATCATTATATTATTATGCACGTGCTCTGAATTTAGTTTTTTATCGTTTAATTTTATCGATCTTGAAACTAATACCTAAGAATGTGAATATGGGCTCTCGTGTTGTGCCAGCGGTAATGTGGAAACTGGTGTCTCTTCACCAATGAAAGGAGTACACAAGCAATACATTCTCGAGAACATGGTTAAAAATTAAAAGAAAACACCTAACCCAATGAACTAACATAGTAACTCCTCCCTAAATGTTAGACTGTCTATTCGTGTAAAGGTTGCAAAGTCTGGGGTCAACTGATCAAAAGATCTGGTGTTGACTTTGCTGTTTTGTACGTCACAGTGACGGCACAGCCAGGAAAAGAAGGCGCAACTCTTCTGATCAGGGTGTGATATTCGTGACAAATTTAATTTTCCTGCTCACACAAACGCACAGAAGACACCGATAATAAATGCAAAATCCGCCGCCGCCGCCGCCCGCCACCCGGGCAAACAGAAGAACACAACTGCAGAACTATTACTCTCGCACCGGTAACAGACGCGTGAAATCGGCACTGGAGGTCAAAGGCACCGCGCATGGTCCCGTGATCACCGGGAAAACAAGGCGCTATATCTCGGGAACAAAAGCAGCACAAACGAATGAGGGGGGTTTCATCGTTTGTGCTGACGGTAGGGGTCCAACGTCAACGAGCTTCAACGAGCTATTGGCCTGCAGTGTGTTCAGTAGCTCAGTGTGTGTGTGTGAGTGCAGGGCTGTGCTGTGTCCAGTAGCTCAGCAGTAAGTATCTGGTGGTCTTTCGTGCTCTGGCAGTACTCTGATGTGTTTCACCCAGCTGGATACTGTGCATGAAACCCCTGCAGATGCTTCAAGCACTTCATTCACAGCACGGGGGCGCTCCGAGCGCACTGACTCGGCGGGACTGGACTGCCGCTGGTGAACGCGCAGTCCAGTCGATGTGTTCTGCGGTATCGTGCCACAGCTCCTGCTGGACTCTCAACATGCTCCTGCAGCCCAACAGCAAGAAGCTCTCGTGTCAGAATGATGAAAGCGCTCCATAATTCTGCTCTCTCGTCTCTGTGTGCGGCAGGTGTCTGCTGGGGTCCCGGGACAGGCCTGTGGAGCGAGCGTGCGCTATGGACTCCAGTCTGGGGGCCCTGCCTCGGCTCGTGTGCCTCAGTCTGAGCCTGGCCTCCATCCTCGGCTGCTCATGTAAGAGGGGCAGTGGGAGGGGGGGTCTCTCTGTCCGTCGCCGGAGGGTCCACTGTGATCGCTGTGATTGCCCAGAGCCCCCACACAGACACACAGACCGGGCTGCACTGTCCTCACAGCGGTGTGAGTGTGAGTGTGGGTGTGAGTGTGGGTGTGAGTGTGGGTGTGAGTGTGGGTGTGAGTGTGGGTGTGGGTGTGGGTGTGGGTGTGAGTGTGAGTGTGAGTGTGGGTGTGGGTGTGAGTGTGAGTGTGAGTGTGGGTGTGGGTGTGGGTGTGGGTGTGGGTGTGGGTGTGAGTGTGAGTGTGAGTGTGGGTGTGGGTGTGGGTGTGAGTGTGAGTGTGAGTGTGAGTGTGAGTGTGAGTGTGGGTGTGGGTGTGGGTGTGGGTGTGGGTGTGGGTGTGAGTGTGAGTGTGAGTGTGAGTGTGGGTGTGGGTGTGGGTGTGGGTGTGGGTGTGGGTGTGGGTGAGTGTCCGGATGCTCTGACTGCAGCCCCGCCTGTCTCCTGCCCAGGTGCCCGGCTGTCGTTCCGAGAGGAGCCCGTCTCTGCCACCCAGCGGCCGGGGGGGCCCGTGCTCCTGCGCTGCTCGGCACAGCCCGAAGAGGCGCGGGTGTCCTGGCTGTGGGAGGGACGCCCGCTGGACCCCGCGGCCCTGCCCCCCGAGCTGGAGCTGAGGCCCGGCGCGCTCGCCATCCGCGCTCTGCACCCGCCACACACTGGCCGCTACTTCTGCGTTGCCCAGCTCGGGAGCAGGGCCATCGCCAGCCGGAACGCCCACATCACCATCGCAGGTACAGGCAGCCCACACACGCCAAGTGCCATGCACACACCCTGCCCACTCCTGCTGCAGCACACACACACACACACACACACACACACACACACACACACACACACACGCCGAGTGCAGAGTTGACCCGCTGTCTCTTGGCAGAGATCTCGGCGTTCAGGGATCTGCCCCGGCGGCTGGTGAAGGCGGAGGAGGGCGGCACGGCGCTGATCCGGTGCCAGCTTCCTCCGAGCACCCCTCCGGCTGTGCCGCGGTTCAGGGTTCGGGGGCAGTGGCTGGAGCAGTCCACAGGTACGGTCTTGGGAGGGCTGGTCCCAGGTGCGCGTGGCCGAGGGGCGGGAGGGAGAGAGGAGGCTGTAGGTCGCACTCTCACCTCTGATGAAGTAGGGCCCATCTGGGGGTTTCTCATCTTCTGCGTTTCTCCTGACTTTACGGGGCGAACAAGTTAGAAATGGCTTCCCCCCACGCGGCCCGCTCTCACCTGCCCTTCCCCTCCTCCTGCCAGGAGACTTCTTCATTTTTCCGTCTGGGAGCCTTCAGATCCGGGCCGTGTCGCCCCAGCACCAGGGCACGTACAGGTGTGGGGCGCACAACCCGGTGACCCAGGAGACCAGGCTGGAGCCCCACGGCCAGAGGCTGGCAGTCACACGTGAGTCCGGCCCCTGTTCTCCCTGCGCCGGCGCTCTGGGGGGCGGGGACAGCCGGCCCTGACTCCTCCCACTGTCTGTCCCCCCGCCAGGCCCGGCCGACCCCGCCACCCCCGCCCCCCTGCGGATAGTGTACCCCACCTCCCCGCAGACGGTGTCCGTGGTCAAGGCGCAGCCCCTGGTCCTGGAGTGCATCGTGGCGGGACGGCCCGCCCCCGCCGTGCACTGGACCCGGGAGGGGCGGCAGGTGGCTCTCGGGCCGGGCCGGAGGCTGCAGCACCACAGCCTGGTCCTGGACAGCGCGGCGAGGAGCGACGGGGGCGCCTACCGCTGCTCGGCGCGGGACCAGACGGGCAGGGTGGTCAGCGCTGATTACACCGTGGAAGTGCTCGGTGAGTGGCGGGCCGTGGCCGAGCCGTGCGTCCCGTCTCGGAACCCTGTCCTCTGCGCAGGGCTTCCACCATGTGGCACAGCCCGACAGCATCATCCTGTCCGGCCTGTTGGCTCCTGCATCGTTTGGGTTTCCGGTCCATTTCAAGCTGTCTCTCTTTTTCCCCCTCTCTTCCTCTCTTTCCCTCGCCTCCCTTCAACAGAGCCGGCCTCGGTGTCACAGGGACTGTCGGACTGGTCTGTGTCTGTGGGCTCGTCTGTGAACTTCACCTGCGCGTCCAGGGGAAACCCCGCCCCCAACATCACCTGGCTGCTGGACTCCGCCCCCCTCGCGCCCTCGCCCCGCCTCCAGCTCTCCGGCTCCTCCCTCCACATCGCCTCTGCAGGGCCCCAGGACCAGGGCGTGTACCAGTGCCTTGTGGACAACGGGATTGGCTCTGCCCAGTCCTCTGGGATGCTCGCCGTCCAATCAGGTGCCGTCCCATTTGTTCCGATTCTGAAATGACAAGGATGACGCAAAAGCCTGAAGATTCATTAGAACTTCTGGGGGCAAATGAAAATACATTCATTGGCAAAAAAAAAGGGAAATATTTTCATTGGTTACGGAAATAAATGTTCATCAGTCTGCTGATAAGTTTAAACAATGATTTAGAGCTGAAAACGCCCATCAGCCCTTCCTGGAAGTGTTTCTGGGTCGAGGCAGAGGTGGGGGAGGAGGCTGGGCTCTGGTATGTTAATGGCCCAGGAGAGGAATGTGGGACAGCTGGGCTCGGGTCCTGGTGTAGAGTTACTGGCTTGAGGCTAGTTTGTTTTGTAAGATAAACCCAACAGCCTGGACCAGTGCCCTGGACACTCGGATACCTCTCCTCTGTTTTCATCCTCTTATTGTTGCGTTTATTTACTTTCTTTTTCTGTATGGGATGTTTTTGTGTTTATCTTGTTGTGTCTGAATTTCTTCGAGCACCTTCCCAGCAGCGCGGAGGAGATGAGCGGAGACTGAGCTGTACAAACACTATTTAATACAGCGATGTGTAAAAGAACGTTTTACAGAAGAAGATATAGTCCTCACCAAGTCCAGATAAATCTAACCACATGTGACAAGAAACACACACGTCTTACTTTGTCGTTATTTAGCATGGACCCTTTCTAAATCGTTTTATTTAATGGTGAGAGTTCAGTTCTCTTGGCAAGTATTGGCCTTAAAAACAAAGGAGCTGGTCATTGATTTAAGAGAAAATGCACCCCCCCCCCCAGCCTACTGTAATTAAAGGTCAGAGAGTCAGAATGGTCAATGACGTCAAGTACTGGAGCTGCTCACAGACAGACAGACAGTTGGGACCAATGTTGCGAAACTAAGCTATTCCAAGGTAGATAGAACCATCCTAACACTTTTCTACAAGTTTTTTTATTGAAAGCGTATTAAAAACACCGTCTCACCTGCTGGTTTGGTAACATCAGTACCATTGATTGTAATAGGCTGGGAAAAATTAGTCAAAATAAGAAGCAGGTCCACTGGGGCAAATCAGATCGCTTTCAATATCCTCTTCAAGCAGGGTGACAAAGAAAGCAGAGCGCGTTATGGATTGTGTCTCACCCTTCCACTGTGAGTTCACTCCAACGCCTCTGTGTCCCAGGTGAAACTAACAGATACAGGGAGTCTTCATCCCCACTGCAACATCTCTTTCAAACAATGTGTCCTCACTGTCTTCTCTTGCTTGGTTGTTAGTTCTGTCCGTCTGTCATTGTGTTGTTATGTTGCGAGTGTGCTGTAAAACGAATTTCACAAAGGAGACAAAGCTTGAACTGAATGACTAAACAGAATAATCGGCCAACAGTCGGTAGGCTTGTGTGAAAAAGCGAGTGCATCCTTACTGCTGCCACATCGGCTGAGAAGGGAATGACCAGGTGCTGCTGGACAAGTGCACAAGATTAGCTGATCATGAGGAGCTGAACCTGTATATCAGATCAGAACCTGGCAGTCTGGTCTGGGTGTTCAGGTTTGTGGGTCAGAAGATATCGATAGCGGTCTCAGAGACAGGATTGTTGCTGCTCTTCAGTCTAGGAAGGGTGCCTTAATGTATCCTATTTAATAATATATTTAATATATTCCCCATCCTTCATTCCTTATTGACAATCAGTGACAGGTGTAGTTAGAACATGTAAAGTTGAAAGAAAAACAAGCTTGGATTTTGTCAGGATTCACATTCTCTTAAACTATTTCTTTTGTGCTGTTACATGATTGTATTTTTTGTTAGTTAATTAATCCTGGAGTAAACCTCAGCATAGTCATTAGTGTTGAATAAAGAAAACTGAAAACTTGTTTCTTTTTTACAAAGTACCAAGGAATCTAACAGATTTTCTGCATTGTAGGGGTTCCTTATATTCCTGGTTTCTGGACTGCACTGCCCTAGCACATGTCCGTCTTTGTGGAAATGATCGCTTTATATCTGAAACCCTTCCCAGCAGCTAATAACAATACTCTTCTGCTTGATTGACAGCACCCTTGGAGACCAGCACAGTGGGTGTGGCTCCCGAAGCTCCGCCTTCAGCTCACCCTGTCCAGAGTGATGAGGGGGAGGAGCCACCTGCACAGGAGGAGGGGCTAGGAGGCAGCCTGGCCCCACCCACAGAGAGGACCAGCGACACGCCCACCCCTGAAGCGCCAATCATCACCAGCCCCCCACAGACTCACAAGCCGGACGTGTACGACCTGGAGTGGCGGGCCGGCCGGGACTGGGGCAGCCCCATCATTGCCTACTTCGTGAAGTACCGAAAGGTGGGTGTCCACAGGCGTGCGCCCCACGTTTCACCACTGTACCCCGTTCCACACTGTAGCCTGTATGCACCCTCCACTTCCCGGCTGCTCCAGACAGGTCCGCGTGAGCCTGTTGCAGCAGAGATGTTCTGAGTGATAAGAGTGAGCGATGTCTGGAAGAAAGGAGAGGCGATTGCCATGTAGCGGAGCCCTACAGCTGGTGGGGCAGCTGGTCCCTCCTGGCCTCCTGTCTCGTGTGCGTGGGGCTGTAGGCAGCAAGCTCCGTCACAGACGTCCAGACTCTGACAGCTCCTCTCTCCTCTCTCTCTCGTTTTGTTTTTGTGTGTTGTTTATTCTCATGTGGCATTGGCGTATGTGCTCGCTTGTGTGTGTGTCTGGCGTGTGCACTCGTGCGTGTGTGTGTGTCTGGCGTGTGCACTCGTGCGTGTGTGTGTGTCTGGCGTGTGCACTCGTGCGTGTGTGTGTGTCTGGCGTGTGCACTCGTGCGTGTGTGTGTGTCTGGCGTGTACGCTCGTGCGTGTGTGTGTGTCTGGCGTGTACGCTCGTGCGTGTGTGTGTGTCTGGCGTGTACGCTCGTGCGTGTGTGTGTCTGGCGTGTGCACTCGTGCGTGTGTGTGTGTCTGGCATGTGCGCTCGTGCATGTGTGTGTCTGGCGTGTGTGCTCGTGCGTGTGCGTGTGTGTGTGTGTCTGGCGTGTGCGCTCGTGTGTGTGTGTGTCTGGCGTGTGCGCTCATGCCTGTGTGTGTGTGTCTGGCGTGTGCGCTCGTGCCTGTGTGTGTGTGTCTGGCGTGTGCGCTCGTGCCTGTGTGTGTGTGTCTGGCGTGTGCGCTCGTGCGTGTGTGTGTGTCTGGCGTGTGCGCTCGTGCGTGTGTGTGTGTCTGGCGTGTGCGCTCGTGCGTGTGTGTGTGTCTGGCGTGTGTGCTCGTGCGTGCGTGTGTGTGTGTCTGGCGTGTGCGCTCGTGTGCGTGTGTCTGTGTCCTGCAGCTGGACGAGATGGGCACTGTGCTGGGAGGCTGGCACACGGTGCGGGTGCCGGGCAGCGAGAAGGCCCTGCGCCTGTCTGAGCTGGAGCCCTCCAGTCTGTACGAGGTCCTCATGGTGGCCAGGAGCGCCGGCGGGGACGGCCAGCCCGCCATGCTCACCTTCCGCACCGGCAAGGGTAGGTCCCAGGGGTGCTCCATACAGCACCCGACCGGCTGGGGGAAAGCAGAGCTTGAGGCCACTCCAGGGTGTCAGCTGGGCCACAAATCCACCACCGGGAACTAACTGGGAACATGCTGAGAGCCCTTGTGGCATCACCCTGCAGCTCCCAGCTGGCCGCCCACTGGAGCCCAGCAGTGAGAGCTTGGCCAGTACCTGGAGGGGAGGTGTCAGTGGGGCCAGCAGGGGGCACTATACTGTAAAAAAGGTGCCGTCCTTCAGATGAGATGTAAAACCGAGGTCTTGACTCTCTGTGGTCATTAGAAGTCCCAGGGCGTCTCTCGAAAAGAGCAAGGGTGTAAATTTCCCCCGGGTCTTTTCCCCTCATGGCCTCCTAATAGTCCCCAGCTCTGAGCTACCGAGGCAGAAGGCATGATGAACTACTCTGCTGGAAGACAGCTCTTCCGTGCAGGAGGGGTTACCTCTCGGGTATCAGCCGCCGCTGGGCTGAGCAGCAGTGACCAGCGTCTTCCTCTCCCTCTGTCTTCCTCTCCCTCGCTCCCCGCAGAGCGCAGCGGCCCCTCCAGCAGGAGCCCCCATCCGCAGGGCCCCTCTCCCCCTGCGGGCAGGCCCGAGAAGCTGCCCGCCAGCGAGGCCCTGAACACGCACTTCGGGGTGGTGGTGCACGACCGGGGTAAGTGTGTCTCGGGTCCGAGAGCGGGATTCTCCTCTGCGGTCCCGGCTCAGGGTTAGGGTTGGCACGGCAGGCCAGTAAGGGGCGCTGTTCCTCCAGTGCCATCTTTCAGATGGGATGTCAGTGGAGCTCCTGACTCTGGGACAGTAGAGACATTAGAGATGCCGGGCACTGCTCGTAACAGCAGGGGTGTCCACTCCAGTGTCCGGGCTGACCTCCTGAAGGGTCTGGACTCCCCAAAGCCCCCCTTCACCTCGATTCAGATGGCGCAGCATGGCTCTGGTGGGCTGTGGACTTCAGTATGAGGGCTGCATTGGATCAGCATCATGATGAAATGAGATGATAATGAATAATACTGAAATGTGTTGACTGTATTCTTTTGTGTTTATTACTGGGAAAGTGTTGTATAGTCTCATTTTACTCTCTGGACTGTTGATGAGGCCATGTTGACATAGTGTGACACAACACCAACCACAAGAGAGAGCCACCACAAACACACCGGTTCTGGGCAGCCAGTTCTTGCGACTCATGGCTTGTCCACACATCTTGCCTTGGAAGTGTTAGAGCATGAGGTCACTTCTCAAAAAGGCTGGCTTCCGCATTCAGCCAGTGTAAAGTGCGCAGACATGATGAGGATGATTACAGACATCTCTTGGTAGCAACATCACGCCATCATTTGGGGGTCTCAACACACCACGAGCTTCAGCTCATGCTTTTTTCCAAAGTGATGCTGTACACTGCTTCTGCTCAAGTGGTCTGACGGAGGTCTCTTAGTCAAGGGCACGAGAGCAGTGACCCACCCAGGATGTGAGTTCACAGCCCTGCCCACTGCTGTGTGTGTGTGGGTGTGGGTGTGTGTGTGTGGGTGTGTGTGTGGGTGTGTGTGTGGGTGTGGGTGTGTGTGTGTGTGTGTGTGCGTCTTCAGTTGCTTCTCACTAACCCCGTCTCTTGCACTCTCTCTCCCTGGCTCTCTGGGGCAGTGCCTGCACAGTGAGTACTCTTTGCTCCTACAGCATGCTTGTCCTGTGAGTGTAGTGTCTAGTTTGGTTCTTTATTTGGTGCTGTTTTTGTGTTTTTTACAACCTGAACATCTGTCTGAGTTAACAAGGGGAGGGCAGGGATAGATGCACATTTAAAATCTTAACAAGTTAAAGGTGGCAGAAACAGTGGAGCAATCTGACCCAGAGTGTACATTAAGCATCAGGGGAAACACGACACATTCATAGCGATATCAGGAACATGAGCAGATGTTTTGTTTCGGAGTGTCACTGAACAGATGTGACAGGTGAATTCTCTGGCCCTTCAGGGCCCAGTGTGACACTGCAGGACTAATCCTGGTCTCGCGGGGAGGCGGAGGACTGGGGGCAGGATGAGGGCTAGGGAGAGCAGTCAGACGAGAGATGCGCAGTGCGCCCGTGGCACGACTCAGCGAGAGACTGGACAGCCAGCTGGGTCTCTCACCTCGTCACCCGAGCTGCCAAAAAGCCCGTCAGCAATGTCCGCGTTGCCGTGGGAACATGGCCGCCGGCGCAGACTAGCGCCTCCTCTGGTGGGTCCCGGAGGCCGTCCACAGTCTCCGGAGCCGGGGAGGGGAACAGGAGTGAGGGTGCGAGAGAGCACAGTGATTGGCTGCAGATGCTCCCAGCCCCCTGATCGGTTCTCTCCTCCCCAGTGCCCGAGGCTCCAGACCGGCCCACCATCTCCATGGCGACGGAGAGCTCGGTGTACGTCACCTGGATCCCGCGGGCCAACGGCGGCTCCCCCATCACCGCCTTCCGGGTGGAGTACCGCAAGCAGGGCCGCAGCGCCGACTGGGTCCCTGCGGCCGACAACATCTCGCCGCTCAAGCTGTCCGTGGAGGTCCGGAGCCTGGAGCCAGGTGAGCCCGGCAGCGCGAGACAGAGGGGTTGGACCTGGCGCTTCCGAATTCTGCAGGGTTCAGACCGCGGGCGCGTCTCAAAGACCAGTAGTGTCCGAGTCAGAGCCCTGGGGGACGCCCCACACTCCCGGAGTGTCCGAGTCAGAGCCCTGGGGGACGCCCCACACTCCCGGAGTGTCCGAGTCAGAGCCCTGGGGGACGCCCCACACTCTGTAAGACTCTGGAAGGTCGTGACCTCAGGTTCTTCCTGCCTCATGCGGTCACCACTGTTCTGTTCCGAGACGCCTCTCTGTCCTCCTGTGTTCCAGGGGCAACGTACCGTTTCCGGGTGATCGCCATCAACACCTACGGGGAGAGTCCGCACAGTGCCCCCTCCAGGCCGTACCACGTGCCTGCGGTCAGCACGCACTTCACCACCCGTCCCATCGCCGGCCCCCACATCTCCTCCACCGACGCCGTTAGCGACACTCAGATCATCCTGCGCTGGACCGTAAGTGGACCGCGGGCTGGGCGTGGATTCAGGACTGTGATCCTCTTCCCGAGCTCGAGCGCTGTGTGCGCTCCTGCCGCTCCGGGGCTGTTGGCTCCTGAAGCGGGCCGATCCCACGGGATCGCAGGATCTCCGGCTGGGCGGAGGGGAGCTGTGGAGCCACGGGGACGTTGCCCTGCAGCAGAAGGCTGTTTTTCTCGCGGAAAGGCCGCTCTGAAGGAGGTCTCTGGGGCTCCACGCGCAGCTCAACGCATCACGCTTACACAGACCGTCAGACCTCCCATCAGACACCAGATAGTGTCCGCGGGGCCGGGGACAGGGGTTGTTCTTGAGGTGCTGACAAGAGCCAGAGACCGGCAGGACGGTTTCCCATGATCCCAGCCCCTCCATCACTCGCTCGTCAATCACCCCCTAATCTGCTCTTGCTGAGAGCCGTGATTCCCTAATCCCATTCCTGTGCCCTGTCTTTGTAATGAAAGCCTTATGACTTCTAAGAACATCGAATGGGCCCCAGATACAGAGAAAGGATCCCATCGCTTCAGAGGGATTATCATGATCATTATCCATGATAAGATCATTCCCCGCAGTCGACTGAGTACTGTCTGAGGACTGTCTCTGAGCCTCTCCATCTCTCTCCCCGCAGTACACACCCTCCAGCAACAACAACACCCCCATCCAGGGCTTCTACATCTACTACCGCCCCACGGACAGCGACAACGACAGCGACTACAAGAGGGACGTCGTGGAAGGTGAGGGCGCTGTGACCTCAGGCAGTGGAGGAGCTGGGCTCTTGAGCCAGGAGCCCTGCACTCACCTGGCGTCTCCTGGGGCTCGTTCCCACTCTCCTCTTAACGAGCCGAGTCCGCTCACTCTTCCCGGTCCTCCAGGACCTGCCCCCACTACAGAACCGGCTCAGCTGGGGGCGTGGTAGAGCCCAGCTTGGCCGATTGCTCTCGTGGCTTTTTACTTCTGACCACTCTGCGCGGAGTGTGTCTCCCACAATCCCCTTAACAAAGCGAGCACAGGTCTGAGAGAGCTCAGCGACCCCGAGACGCCAGCAGGAGGCGCTGTGGGAGAGGCGAAGAGGGCGGCTGCAGGATTCTGATGGGAAGAGTGCGAGTGCTGAAGGGCTGTGGGGGGCGTGGGGAGGGAGAGGTCAGCGAGGTCAGCTGCTGTGCCTGAGAGCAGGGCTGGGTAATGAGGCTTTAATGAATGACTGCCTCACTAATGGCCCTGAACTGAAACCCTACACCTGGCAGGACAGGCTCTCAGGTTGCAGTGAGGAATGTTAACAGCCTGTGTGCTGGGTCTTCTTCCCAGCCTGCTCTGCTCCCCGTCTCCCAGCCTGCTCTGCACCGACAGTCCCTTCACTCCCCCTTGCTCTTGCGCATCAGTGTGTTTCTGCAGCGGTGGTCACTGATAGTTATGTTTACACACACACGCACACACCACACACACACTCCACACACATACACCACACACCACACCCCCTGCACACACTCCACACACACACACACCGGTGAGTCTGTGTGGTGCAGTGTGTTGTAGGAAAGCTGGACGTCTCCAGGTCTCGTAGGAGAGCCTGTCTCCACCCCACACCCCCGAGACTGACGGACCAGGGGTGGGGGGTGAACTCACGAGAGGGAGACCGAGGAAAGTGAGGAGCACTACTGGAAGATGAGGGCAAGGAGAGACACATCCTAGAATTCCTGTACTCCTGTACTCTACCAGTGCCGCTCCGATTGCAAACCTAAACAGAACAGCACAGTTCTTACCTTCACACAGCGCTCTTCACTCCAAAGAGCCCCACACATCCTGCCACACAGCAGGGGCTTCTCCAGACCAGGGAGCAGTACCTCTGGCCACAGCAGCGTCAGGGTGGCAGTGAGCCTGGACCCCTCCGGAAGAGCAGTTTCATGTCTCCTCAATCTGGGACACTGGTTTGGACATTTGTGCCTGGAGGTTAGGTTCACCAGCACCACTCTGTTCCCTGGAGGTCTTCCCTGCACTGAGTAGACCCCTCCCTGCTTGCAGGAGGGTGAGGAGCAGGAAGGGACAGGCGGTCCTGGGCAAAGAGGGGTGAGGGCAGTGAGTGAAGAGGGGAGAGAGACCTGGTGTCAGTGGAGATAAGGAAGTGAGAGCAGAGAGAGACAGCGCACTTTCCGCTGCACTCCGAGAAACCCTCTGGGATTAGACAAACCCCATCCCTCAAATAACAACTCGGATCCCAGAACCGGCCACAATCCGAGCAGCTCTCTGAACAGAGCTGCAGCCCAGTGTGTGACCTCCTGTCCCAGCCGGGGGACCAGAGACTGGGCCTCTCAAATAATACTTTATTGTCGTAAATGTTTGTAATGTTTGTCCATGTTTTGCCAAGATGTTTTTGCTTTGGCAACACTGTAGATCATCAGTCAGGCTAATAGTGCTGGTTGAGTTTGATTCTGACAGCAGGCGTGAGGGAATGGAGCGAGAGGGGAGCTGAGGTCATTCCAGGCGCTGCTCAAGCCTTGACTCACAAGATGAAGTGGTCCTCTGTTCAGTATTTTCCGTGCAGAAGTGTCCCAGGCCACCTACAGCCTCTGGCTGTCGGCACGCGCTTTCCAGCCTGGCCTGGCCGCAGCTGAGAGTGCCTTCTGTCCAGAGCAGGCAGAGCGAGCGTGAGGCACAGCACGTGGTGCGACTGTCGTCATGGGCATCATAATGATCGTAATGATGATGCTCCAGTCCTCTCCCCACACACCAGCTCTCAGTGGGGAGGAGAGCATAGCGATGAGGCCAGTTCAGAGACGGGGGTTATTAGGAGGCCATGATGGGTAAAGACCAGGAGGAGATTTGACCAGGACACTGGGGTAACACCCCTACTCTTCTCGAGAAACACCCCGGGATTGTTAATGACCTCAGAGAGTCAGGACCTCGGTTTTATGTCTCATCTGAAGGACGGCGCCTGTTTACAGTGTAGTGTCCCCGTCACTGTATTTGGACCCACACAGACCGCAGGGTGAGCACCCCCTACTGGCACTCCTAAGTATCAGCACCACAGCCATCATACTTTCCTCTCCATTTGCTTGGGCCATTAAAGCTGCTTCCTGCTCTCTTAGGCTGAGGGAGTGCTCAGCGGTTCAGGGAGTGCTCAGAAGAGATGCCATGGCCAAGCTAAGCAACTTGGAATCCGCTCCAGTTCCTGAAAGACGTTGTTGGGAATGGAGGACACCAGTTCTCACATCTGCAGCTCCTCTCAGGCCCACTTGTCTGCCTGCATGTGTATCTGACCTGTTCTGTGAAATCCTTCAGTGAGCTCAGGTGGCCGGAGGGCTGTGTGAGGCTGGGAAGCTCTGAACTCATCCTTACCTCTGTTCCCAACAGGCAACAAGCAGTGGCACCTGATTGGCCAGCTGCAGCCCGAGACGTCCTATGACATCAAGATGCAGTGCTTCAACGATGGTGGAGAGAGCGAGTACAGCAACGTCATGATCTGTGAGACCAAAGGTGAGAGAGACAGGAGTGAACACGGGGAGGGATCTGGGAGAGACAGGAGTGAACACAGGGAGTGATCTGGGAAAGACAGCAGTGAACACAGGGAGTGATCTGTGATCTCAATCTCCTGCCTCTGCAGCCAGACAGGCCCCCGGCGTGTCTCCTGGAGGGGGGGCCGGAGCGGTGACGCCCCCAGGGCCCCCGGAGCGGGGGGGCGGCGGCGCAGGCGGTGTCCAGAGCCAGCGGGGAGGGGACATGCTGTACCTGATCGTGGGCAGCGTGCTGGGCGTGATGGTCCTCATCCTGCTGGCCTTCATCGCCATGTGCCTGTGGAGGAGCAGACAGCAGAGCAGCCTGCACAGTGAGTCCGGCGGCGCGCCGATCACGGCACAGCGCTATACAGACCCGCGCTGACCCCCGCCTCTCGCCCCGCAGAGTACGACCCTCCCGGGTACCTGTACCAGCCCGCGGAGATGAGCAGCCACGTCCTGGAGTACGCAGTGCTGCCCGGCACCAGCCACGCCAACGGCGGCCTGCGCCCTCTGCCCGGCGGCTGCCCGCACCTGCACCACAAGCTGCCCGGCGGCCCGCCGCTGCTGGCTGGCGCGCACCGCCCGCACAACGTGAGTGACCGGCCCGCCGCCCGCCTGCCCACCTGACCGGCCGTCTCGTCTGGCCGGCGGTCCGACCGGCTGCCTGCCTCGCTGGGCGCGTCCGGACCCCCGCCCAGGTGTAACCCTCTGCTCTTGATTGGCAGGGGGGCGGCGTGTACACGGCGCTGCCCCAGTCGGACCCCTCGGACTGTATGAGCTGCCAGAACTTCTGCAACAACAACAGGTGAGGGACCCCCGGCCAGCTCGCGCTTGACCGGCCTCCAGACCCCACCCAGCCTGCTGGCGAGGCCTGTGTTTATGGGGCTCGCGGCGGCACCGGGGGGCTCACAGATTGCTGTCTAGGAAACAGCTGGCCGTGCTGTCGGGGGGATATCCATGTCTCAGGACTGAAGGGAACCCCAGGAATCTTTCTCATCTGGGCAAGACAGTGGGGGTCCTGGTTGGCCCCACTATTCTGGCGCTTAAAGGGGAACCACAAGGCTATTTCCATATTTCAGGGATAGAAAGAATGAGCGTGGATGAGCGCATTTCAAACCACAATGAAAGTAAAATGTACACAGTCACTTGTAAAACCTCCAGTTTACATCACAGAATAGACATTCTGAGATTCAGACTGAGGCAACAGTACGTCTGGTGAGATGAAGCAGCCCTATTATAAACAAGCAGGCTTGTGAATCCAGCTCTTGACTGTAGCTCTTGACTTCCAGAAAGTTTTGCCAAAAAATACAACTTGCTTGTTAAGTCTGCATGCAGATCATGTTGAAATATTTCTGCAGTGAAATGTCTGCTGCACAACCTGTACTTATTCACTTGTACATCTCATTCCATTAGGACAATTACAGGGACTAGTGAGCAGGAAGGGCTACTTCTGTCACAATTCGGTGGAGAGCAGGGGTTTGTGTCAACATGGCGATCATACATACTCCACAAAGTTTGCGATTTTGAGCTTAATTCAGTATTTGTAAAAATGTGCGATACCTTTGATTAATCCATTTTGTTACTGAGATTTAAAAACTGGTCTGAGAAATCAGGACTGCAGCCCCCCTTCAGGTGTCTTCTGATATTTCGTCTGTAATCCTGATTTCCATGTTCAGCATCGATCTATGGCCCTGCTTTGACACACGAGGCCAGTGTTGAAGTAACGCACGCCCCCTGCTGAGATGTGAGCTGTGCCAGGAATTTTCATTTATTTTAAAACCTGAATGTTTCTCTCTAATGCTGCTTTTTTGGCTTTCCAGATGCTACACAAAGACCAACGGGACGTTCTCTAATGGCACTCTTCCCATGATGCATCACATGTCACCCTGCCAGCAGGATGGGCTGGAGATGATGCCCTTGGCTCATGTGACCCCGGGCTGCGACACCCCCACTGTCCCACAATGCCCAGGGGAACTGGGCGAGGGAGGGGAGAAAGGCAGCATGACCCTTCCGCCTTCCCAGCATTCCTGCTGCCAGGCAGGGGAATACTGCCAGCTAGGAGGGAGAGGTAAGAGAAGGGCATCATCATCATTTACAGGGGCAGCTGAAAAGAGTGAACCATCCCTGTGCTGTGCTGCTGTAGCCTCTGGATTGTGACTGTGCAGTGGAGATGGTCAGGTCTGGGCACGGAGTCCCACAGTTCTGCAGGTTTTCTGGTGACAGTCTAAAGGACACAGAAGGAACATGGAAGTGTGATCAAGTGGTTCTGTTTCTGATCACTTGGGCCAGTTCAGAGCTTCTCCAGACCTCAGGGGTGGGTCAGCTGGCAGATTATTTCCCCAGTGGAAAGAACAGCTGAATCTCCTGCTAGAAGTGCTCACTGGCACTGGCCACCACTAAAGATACTGATCCCGACCAGAGAGCATCAATGGCTCTGAACCAGTTGTCCGTCTTCCTGCCTGCTCCAGAAGGCCGGCAGCGCTCCCTGGCGTCTGTCACACCCCGGCCTGGGGGAGCACGGACAGTCTTCTGACCACACACGGGCCTTGGTGCTGTGAATTACACATCTCTCGCAAAACAAGAAAAGCTAGCATTGACCCCTGAAAAAAGTGCATATGAAAAAAGTGAGAAAAACAGACACATGTATTGTTCTTGGTATAATCAAAACACCTTTTGCTTTGCCTGGGGGTTTAGTCACTTCAGCGTCTTGAAGATAGTGTCCCATTCCTATGTAAACGAGACGTAGTTGGACAAGGAGCTTGCACAGTCAGGCCTGAGACCATCATCTCCCCGGTTCCCAACCAGACTCCCAGATCTGGGTTCTGTTGGGACCGGCTCAGAGAAGTTTCCCTGGTGAGGGCCACACGGACCCCGAGTCTGTCCCAGGGCAGCTGGGCCACGCAGTGCAGGAGTTCTGGACTCAGCTCTCAGTGTCGAACAGCGTCGAATTACTCAGGCTGTTCCTTTCCTCAAAGAGACAGGAAAAAACGACTCTGCACTGTGACGCCAAAGTGTTTTCGGGAGAGCTGGACACAGTGTGTCTTGTAAGTACTGAAGTGCTAAATACTTCAGCCGCTGCATCTGAAGAGTACCGAGATGCAGCACGATTGGAAATCCGTCTGCGTCGCCGGCCGCCGCCCTCGCGATTGTGCCGCTGGCCTGCTCCTCCTGACCGGCGAGTGTCGTGTCTCTGGCAGGTGAGGAGCTGCACTGTCGGGAGGCGGAGGGACCTGTGCTGGTGTGCTGGGAGACTCGGGGTCCGCCGGTCCTGGACTGTCCCGAGACGGCGGGCTGGATCTCCACAGGCACGGCCATGGACAGAGCCCTTGGGGACTTCTCACAGCCGGAGCTGCTGGAGACCTGAAGGTCTGCGGCCCAGGAGGCGCGGGGGTGTGAGTGGCTGTACAAGGACACAGGGAGCCCAGGAGCAGGAGGGAGGATCAGCGTGCACAAGCGAGGCAGGAAAACAGCAGTGACAACTTTTTAGACACTTATTTATTTTTTGTAGTAGTAAAATATTATTGCATATGAATGTATCTGTTTTAAGAAAAAAAGTTTGTCTTTTCTATTATTTATGCTTTTTGATGAGATTTTTTTATTTTTGTCTTCCACACAGTGGGGAGTTTAGCCTTTTTCTGTATAAAGTTTTGTAATAATATAAAGAGAAACTATGGAAGATACGAGCTTCTGTCATTTCCTCTTGTGGAAATCCGTGTGGCGTGTGGAAACACAGACGGCTAACAGAAATATATCGGATCTGTGTGGGCCTGCTGTTTGTGCTGGTGCCGGTGCTGTTAATCCTGGGCTGCTGCCATCAGCGGGGCGGCTGTCTCCTCTGCAGGTGCTCAAGAGGATGGAGAGAGGAGCATGGTGTTAAATGTCTGACTCTGGTCCAGTGTTGACTTGACGGCTCATCTGGGCTGTGCCCTTCGTGACCCGCGAGTGTCTTCATGGACAGAAGCCACTGTGGTCCTGGATCTTTTACGCTTGGCGCTTTAAGAGCAGGGGGCTCATGAAGTTAGTCGTTCAGTTCCTGTAAGTGCACCGTGGACACGGCGACCTGCGGTGTGCTTACCTGGATAGCAGTGTGGAGGACTCTTCCCTCAGAGCTCTTAACTTGTAATGAGGAGGCTGCGGGTTCAAATTCTGGGTGACAGAGCTTCGTCACAATGCCCAGCTTGTAAATGATGTGAATATAAGTCTTTTGGGGAAAAAAGTATGAGCCAAGCTAATACCTAATTCGTATTCTAACAAGATTAATGGACAATGACCATGTGGACACGGAAGCACGTGTCTTATGCCCACACAAGGAATTCCAATAGGCGAGTGTGGACTGTCATTGCCAGTGATCTCTGGTGTTCATGATAAAGAGTCCAGCGAACTTCATAAGCACCCTGTGTCTTGCCCGTCGATCAGCAGCTGCTTCACACTCGTGCTGGAGGGTTCGGCTGCTGTGTTTAAGCCTTCGTTGATGAGCTGAAATCTGCCAGCGCTCTGGTCCTGATGATCTAAGGAGGCCTGTTGAGCCTGCGGGACTGTTGCCCGTGAGCAGAGGATCTGAGAGTCTTGCCTTAAACAAAGCAGCGACAGCTCTTCACGTGCTGGGAATGACACTTGCCTTTTACAGGCACAGAGCTCTTGTGTCGGCTTATATGGCAAATTTATTGCAGCCCTGATCAGCAGTTAATCTGCTCCAGCAGCGGAACGTGCCAGCTGGCGAGCAAAAGCAGATCACAGATCTCCCCGTGAGATCTGCTGGCTGAGAGTGTGCTGCGCCCGTACTCGCCAGCCACAGCTGCTGCCTGTCGGTGCGCTGACGCGCCGCGGAGAGCTCAGCGCCTGTCCGTCCAGCAGCCACACGCACGTCACTCAGAGCTGAGCTTGTGGGCTGGTGGTGATGAACCGTGCCCACACTCTGCTGTGACAGAGACACGGAAAACTACTCTCACTTGTTCCGGATGAGTTTTTCTTTGTCCATATGTCAGCGGGTTTCTTCTCATTTTCTTCAGTAAGACTATGGGACTGTAAACACTGATTGTTTAAACCCCCATCCCCACCTCTGATCCTCGGCTGGCTCAGCCTCCAGCAGACCCAGTGCAGCTTGTGACCCGTATGTCCACAGCTGTGGTGTGTCAGTCTGCTGGGGTTGTATGATTGCGCTCTGTGTGTGAATGTCCTGTGAGTGCTGTGTGAGATTGCAGTGTGCAAGTACGCTGTGAGTGCTCTGTGTGTGTGAGAGTGCAGTGTGTGAGAGTGCAGTGTGTCAGTGCACTGTGAGTGCTGTGTGTCAGTGCACTGTGAGTGCAGTGTGTCAGTGCACTGTGAGTGCTGTGTGTGTGTCAGTGCACTGTGAGTGCTGTGTGTGTGTCAGTGCACTGTGAGTGCTGTGTGTGTGTGAGAGTGCAGTGTGTCAGTGCACTGTGAGTGCAGTGTGTCAGTGCACTGTGAGTGCAGTGTGTCAGTGCACTGTGAGTGCAGTGTGTCAGTGCACTGTGAGTGCAGTGTGTCAGTGCACTGTGAGTGCAGTGTGTCAGTGCACTGTGAGTGCTGTGTGTGTGTGAGAGTGCAGTGTGTCAGTGCACTGTGAGTGCAGTGTGTCAGTGCACTGTGAGTGCAGTGTGTCAGTGCACTGTGAGTGCAGTGTGTCAGTGCACTGTGAGTGCTGTGTGTGTGTCAGTGCACTGTGAGTGCTGTGTGTGAGTGTGTCAGTGCACTGTGAGTGCTGTGTGTGAGTGTGTCAGTGCACTGTGAGTGCTGTGTGTGTGTGTCAGTGCTCTGTGAGTGCTGTGTGTGTGTCAGTGCTCTGTGAGTGCTGTGTGTGTGTGTGTGTCAGTGCGCTGTGAGTGCTGTGTGTGAGTGTGTCAGTGCACTGTGAGTGCTGTGTGTGTGTGTGTGTCAGTGCGCTGTGAGTGCTGTGTGTGTGTGTCAGTGCGCTGTGAGTGCTGTGTGTGTGTGTCAGTGTGCTGTGAGTGCTGTGTGTGTGAGAGTGCAGTGTGTCAGTGCACTGTGAGTGCAGTGTGTCAGTGCACTGTGAGTGCTGTGTGTGTGTGTGTGTCAGTGCACTGTGAGTGATTGAATATGGCTGCTCTCTAACCCCGGCTCAACCCGCATTCCTCGGCCCTGATGTGGCGCGTCTGTTGCTGGCACCCCAGCTGGTGTGCCCTGCCCGCCTGCGTGTAGCCAGCGCGCCCTCATTTCCTCCTGTTATTTTTGGAGTAAAGCACATCCCTCCTTGCTCCTCCGCCCCAGCACCAGTTGTGGGCGTGCCTACAGTACCTGCCTGCGTGCCAGTCCCTGCGCTCCTTTCCTCCATCAGCCCCTCTGTCTGTCTCCCCCTACTGGCCAGGTCCCGGCCAGTCCCTTCCTCCGATCACTGCGGTTCAAATACCGCCAGGTCACGCCAGGACTGCCTGTCGCCCGTCGCCCTGGACACAGTCCCCAAGCTGTAGGCTGGAGGTCCCGCTGCTTTTCGACACAGTTCAGAGAACTGCTGTCCATTTCAGAACTGTGCAGCTCGGCAGTTAGAAAGTGGTCCATTCAATGAGCTTTAAAAGGTCTTGCCAAGTGAAATATTCTTGGTGCCGTCAGTGCTGCTGTGCCGATGAGCAATGGGTATATACAGGACAGGCAGGCCGAGCAGCTGAGCGGACGAGCTCTGGTAACGCGCCTGACCTGGTATCGGTTCGGCTTGTTTCTCCTGAGCTCGACAGCTGTCCCAGCGCATGTGATATCGGGGGCCATTGTCATTCTGTCACGGTGGTAAGGAGCAGGGCGGTGGGTTGAGTTGGGGTAGGCAGACAAACACCAAAAGAAATCCTCACAAATCCATCATAACAGCAAAATCCAGCATAATTGATTACTTATGCCTGTTCTGTGATGCAGTCGTTGATTATTTTTGGGATGTGGGAAACCCGAAGTACAGTTTCCGTTGCCTAGGAAGTTATTGTGAAAATGTTTACATCACAGCTCTGGCTCTGGCATAGTCTTTTAAAGAAAACAGAAGCTGCCCGGATGACGTTCTGCTCCCCCTCGAAGCCTTCTCCCGCCATTGACCAGTGTTGAGGCCTGCTGTGCTGCTGGGAAACGCACCGACGCTGTGGGAGACCGAGGCCGCGCCCTTTCCAAACCCCTGTCCTGTCCCAGCCCCCGGCCCCCACAGGGAAGGAGCCCTGACCAATCCCAGCAGCCCCCTTGCCTCCGGGCGTGGAGGAGGTGCCGCCTGAATCCAGTCCTGTGGCCTGTGTCCCTCTGGCCCGGTGGACCCCTGCGCGTGGTGACAGCCAGGTCCCTGCCCCACTCGCCTGCCGCCCACTGGCTCCATCGTTTGTGCGAGGGGACAGTGAGGGCGATTCCTCTAACCTTTTCAGTGCCTCTCAGGGGTTTGCACCCATAAATCTTCTGTTTGCAGGCTCTGCCATACAGTCTAGGTGCTCTTTTCCCAAGCACTTTCTGGTTGCAATCGCAGGGAGTGTCCAGTGGTCATTGTGAACGCTCGCTGTAGTGTGACATCAAAGAGGCCAGCGATGCCTTTCCATGTCCATATAGGAGCCATCATTTAGCTTCCGAGTCTCTCTTTGGATCTGGATCATCGCAGGCTGGATGGAAAACTCTGCCCACGGCTCTTTCCCTGCTGAAACGGGAGCTGTGTGAGCAGCACTGTCAGTGCCAGTGAAGAATGGACAAGCGCTCTGAAAGAGTACAGGCATGTGGTTCCTGCAGGCTGGGGTTGTTAGCAATAACAAGATAGAGAGTTTGCTCTAAACTTTGCAGATTTTTAGAATAATAGAACTCCTTGCTGTTCTATAGCTCTTTTTTCCCCTCCACCCCCACCAGGATGATGCTCCAGTCTGCTCCCCACACACCAGCTCTCAGTGGGGAGGAGAGCAGAGTGATGAAGCCAGTTCAGAGACGGGGGTTATTAGGAGGCCATGATGGGTAAAAGCCAGGGAGAAATTTGGCCAGGACACTGGGGTAACACCCCCACTCTTCTCAAGAAACATCCTGGGATTGTTTATGAAAGACGGCGCCTTTTTACAGTATAGTGTCCCCATCACTGTACTGGGGCATTAGTACCCACACAGGCACCAGGGTGAGCGCCCCCTGCTGGCCCCACTGACACCTCTCCCAGCTGCAGCCTCAGCTCTCCGAGGAGTCTCCCCTCCAGGTACTGGCCAGGCTCTCACTGCTGGGCTCCAGTGGGCGGCCAGCTGGGAGCTGCAGGGAGATACGGCTGCTGTGTTTTTGATCAGTGCTCTGTGCCCAGTCTCCAGTCCTCCATGCCCTCCTTGTCTCTTCTGTGCACACAGTCCAGTGCCCTGAGAGAGACCCCATCCACCCGTTTCTAATTGCTCTATCCACTTCTCTCACAGCGGTGCCAGAGCCTGTCCTGGTAGGCAATGTGTACTGTCGGAGGAAACCCACATGAGCACAGGAGAACATACAGACTCCACACAGACAGCACCCCAGGTCTGTAGTTGAACCCAAGGCCCAGCTCTGCCAGTATCCAGCGATACTGACCCCTGCACCACTGCGCCCAGAATGAGCTCGTTTTCTAGTCAATGTTTTCAGTGACGGTACAGCAGCAAAGACTTCATGTCAAAACAAAACACTGTCCTGTAGATGGTTATAGCGTGTATTCACTCATGCCAGGAGAGATCACAGCTTTGTGGCAGTTCAGACTTTTTTGTTTTAAAACAAAAAGTTTTTTTCCACCGAGCAGTAATGGATTGAACTGAAAACAGATAAGACTTGACATAATGGTTACAGTATGTTACGCGATGAATATCAGTAGCTGCGCTGGATCTCTCAGCAGATTTCTAGACAATCTTTTTCATGATGTCACGCTGAACAATTCTGAGCAATCTGGACCTGCTAACAATTACCATGAAGTACAGTAGAAACAAGCCTTAAAACGTTCCAGGTGGCCCCTCGAACAGTGGGATCAGAGCAACAGCCTGGCGATGCAGAAATACAACTTTTTATTTTAAAGACAGTAAGTGGAAACCACCAGGATCATTCCCCTCTGGAAACAAAGCAGGACAGTATGTTTCCTCTGCATCAGGCAGTGGCGACAGCCAGCTGAGAGTGTGGTGTGAGGAATTCACGTGGCAGATATACTGCTGGAGCAGGTCCCGCCAGATTCAGCTTTCAGGTTAGGAATCCTTCACTCTGCGCAAAACGTAGCTGTGCCGGGGACTTGAACTTTGTCAAAATTCAGTTTTTACATTTGCCTTCCTGAAACGCCATCCCCTCTAACGCATGCCTGTGGCCTCAACTCTGTCAACTCTGGCCTCTTTTGTCATGTTCTTGATGTGGTTGGGTTAGGGGTTCGAGACCTTC
The DNA here is from genome assembly GCF_059453375.1 of Lepisosteus platostomus. Taxonomy (NCBI): domain Eukaryota; kingdom Metazoa; phylum Chordata; class Actinopteri; order Semionotiformes; family Lepisosteidae; genus Lepisosteus; species Lepisosteus platostomus. Next base: position 16,907,015 of record NC_142635.1, read on the forward strand.
CCTGTGCGTATGACCTTCTGATTACTCCTGCTCAGAAAACCGAATAGATTTCATCTGCAGGCGTCTCAGTCCATAGCAGACGTGCTTTGAGGGTTTCAAATGTGAAGAGCAGATTGTAGATTATGAACTGCATATTTTAAAGTGTATGTTGGTAAGGTTTAACATTTACATGCATTTTTTAAGTACACCCTTAGAGTCTACAGTTTACAAATTAAAAAAGCAACATCACAGAAGCCCCTTGGATTACAAGGTAGGATATTTATTATATTATTTTGAGTTGATCTAAAATGTAACAAAATTGTCCACAAAGAGTAAGCCGAGCTGATCCTTGCATTCAAAAATAGTCAGATCGAGTTTGTGTTGCTGGCAGGGCAGAGCAGGAATGTTGATATGGGGGACAGGCAGGGAGTTCGGGGTTCGGGGTTCGGAAACTAACCTCCTCTCCCCCTCTGCCTGGCCTGAAATCTGATCCAGTGTCTTATTAACTTTAAGTCACCAGTTCTGTCACACAAGAGATGGGGACAATTGTAGTTGTGTGTATGCGCTGTGTGTGCATGCTGTGTGTCCTGTCTGTGCGCAGTGTGTGTGTGTGCTGTCAGTGTACTGCGTGTGTGCAGAGTGTGTATGCTGTGTGTATGTGTGCTGTGTGCTGTGTGTGCTGTGTCTGTATTGTGTGTGCTGTGTGATCTGTCTATGTGTGCGCTGTGTGCTGTGTGTGTGCTGTGTGTGTGTGCGCTGTGTGCTCTGTGCTGTGTGCTGTGTCTCTGTGCTGTGTGCTGTGTGCTGTGTCTCTGTGCTGTGTGTGCTCTGTGTCTGTGTGTGTGCTGTGTGCTGTTTCTCTGTGCTGTGTGTGCTCTGTGTCTGTGTGTGTGCTGTGTGCTGTTTCTCTGTGCTGTGTGCTGTGTCTCTGTGCTGTGTGTGCTCTGTGCTGTGTGTGCTCTGTGTCTGTGTGTGTGCTGTGTGCTGTGTGCTGTGTGCTGTGTGCTGTGTGCTGTGTGCTGTGTGTGCTGTGCTTTGGGACTGCGTGAGTGAGGGACAGGCCTCTGCTGTGCTCCCTCTCAGCTGGTTGCCGTGACGGTGATGGTGACGTTGACGGGCTCGTTGCCATCGCCAGGGGGAGGGGCCTGTGAAGGAGGGGAGGAGCCTGAGGGAGCCTCTTCTGGAAAAGACAGGGAAGCCAGGAACAGAGTTGGTTCACGCAGGCAAGAGCCGGGTTCGGACATCTTACATCGTGTTAAACAGCAAGTGTACATTGCACCACAACAGTCTTTCGTATTTTGTGTTTACTGATTTCGCCCTGTTTTCCCTTCCTCACACATACATACACGATTCTGCACCATTCCTCTACTGAAATTGTAAACATTTCTTCATCTAACGGTTTCTGCTGACAGATCTGTGGTTTGTAGTGGCCTTGAAGCTTCACAGAGATCTGTTCCAAGAGTGGCACTGAGCCACACCTGAGCCCGGCCCCTGAGGTCTGACAGGCTGTACCCCTGACCTCAGGTGACCTCAGGCCCGTGTGATCAGGGTCTGCCGGGCCTGTGGGGACCGAAGACGGCCACCTCTCCTCTCACCCAAACCGTCAGAAAGGGCCTTCACTAGAGTGTCCAAGGCTAGCTCCCAGTGGGGTGTGCCATTGTTCTGGGGGGGTGACGAACAGTCTCCGGTGGGGGTGCCCCAGGGAATTTGCCCCATGTGTGCAGTGCCTGGCTGTGAAGGAATGTCTTCAGGACCATGGTGGGACACTGTCCTCGCCTGTTCTACCTCACAGAGGAGGCTGGTGGGACTGATGCCGCAGGCTGATTCCAAGACGGTCTGCTTGACCCGGGCTCACGGTGCCACCGCTGGCTCGGGCTGAGCGGGAGCCCGGATGACACCGGCGCCGCAGCTGGGCCAGTGAAACGAGGCTGACCTTCATTCAGGGAAGTGACACCATCGACTGCTTTAACGACAGACTGCCTAACCCTGAGCGTCCTCCGCTTCAGTTTCAGAGCAGCTCGGCTCAGGAGCCTGTCATCTGTCCTGGCGCTGGCGTGGCCACTGCTCAGAATGCACAACCGCTGTGCAGCTCGGGGAAATATATACTGGGGAATTGTGGCCATAACACTGTAAAATTAGATGTAAACATTTGATCTCTAAAGGTTGATCCAAATGTTGGATTGCAGTATTAGAAAAGCAGACTTTGAAGACATGAGGCAGAGCTCACGAGCTCTGAAATGGTTTCGAACTCAACAGGATTATTATAAATTAGAAACATGCCGTTACAGTCAAAAAACACATTCATCCCTAGAACAGGTCAAGGAAAATGAGAAGAAGGGAGAGAATAGATGAAAAATGAGAAAGAACAGAGTATTCTACAGTCTACAAGAGTTCAGCATGCTACAGGTACTTCAGTGGAGTTTAAAATAATGCAAAGCCATTTTTCATGGCCCTGTAAGAAAGGAACTGCAAAAGTGTAAGTAAACAGCTCGCAAGATTAATGCTAGGAGATTAAAATGATGAGTAAACCTGCTGAATGAATATTTCATGGAAGGGTTTTACAAAAGATGTCTTTAACTTGCCCCAGCTTAAACAACAGAATTGAGTGACACTGATGCCTTACAGGAGCTAGATAGATCACTTTGCACACCTGAGATAGTTGATTACTTTCTGTTTTTTCCTTCTTAATTCAGTCTGGGCGCAGTTATTGCTTGTAAGGAGCCATATCTGCATTCAAAGTGCCCACCAGAAATGTCAATTTAGGAGCGCGACACCTGGTGTGGCTCCACAGCTCTTCTCCTAACTAGGACAAGGCGAAGAGCTGTAGGCCTGCGGCCGCCCTAGTCAGGCAGCGAGCCCGTGTCGTGGTGGACAGCTGGCAGGCACCTGTGCTGGAGGCAGGATTGTGGCCCTCTTCTCCCGCCTCTGGCCCCTGCTCATCCTCGGGGTAGCTTATGTTCTCCCTGGACTCCGCAGGCTGTCTGCAAGCACAAGCACACACTGACATCACCCGGTGACATCACACTCTACTCTGTTGTGACATCACACACTGCCTCATGGAGGCACTGTTCTGCAGCTCTGTCCCCGTGTCTCTTGTGCACTTCCTCCTTCATCCCTACAGTTCTTTTCAGTTTTTTTCTGCCCTTCTGTCTGCCGTGTGGCGAGCTGTGTCCCCAGACACCCCCTCTCCCCCGCCCTACAGTGCTCAGCCTCCAGCTGTGCTCCTGCAGTCCAGATGTGCTGTTCCACTACTGACTGGGGCAGCCTCTGGGCCTCGGGCGTGCCCTCAGCGGGCACAGCATCCCGGTACTCACATGCCAAAGAACATGTTGTGCAGACCTGAAGAGACAAAAGCCAGGAGTTCCAGTTAGAGTCCTCCTCGGTTTCAGCTGTGCGAGTGCTACCAAAGGCCAGCTGTGTGGCTGTGGGTTCGAATCCCAGGTGTGCTGCTGCTCTTGCCCCTCTGAGCAGGACAGCGCGCTGCTGTAGAAGTGTGAGGCACTTTTCCTAAACGCTCCAGCCCAGGAAATGAATAAGACCTGAGAGTTCTGGCAGGGCCTGGGTACGGGTGGGCTAGAGTCATCTGTGCTTTGCTTGATGTCTTTAGACAGGGGTGACTGGTGCTGCTTCGTTCTTCTGGTTTGTTTTGACCAGATTTTGACCAGTTGATAGTATACTAACTAGTCCACACAGAGGAGGGGAAACCGGAAGCTCTGTGCTCTGTGTGAAATATGTCTAACCTGTCGTCGTTTACCCTTGCTCTGAATTTTTACCTGATGCAAGGAGTTATGAATACAAGTTTATGCTGTATTATAAATAATCATCAGTCTGTTGACCTAATTATTGCTAGTGTCAGAGTTAAGAAATCTAGACACGCAAGCAGCAAGCTCTCAGAGGTTAGAGAGTTTAGAAACGTGTATCTGACATGATAAGGAGTGTTTTTTTTTTTTTTTAATTGTAGGACTTACTAGACCTTCTGGGATTCTCAGGCCACATTTAGTTCTGGAGAAGTGGCAAAGGTGAAATCCTGCCCTGTCATCTGCCCCCAGGGTGGACCGATTACTGAGTGAGTGTGTGTTTTTGTTTGTGTGCGTGTGTGTGCTGTACTCACGGGGGTTGTGGGCGCGGTTCCTGACGACGTACTGGAACACCAGCACAGTGCCCACTGTGGCCACGATCATCCCCGCGATGGCTGCCCCAATGACTGCTGGGTAAGCATTGAACGGGGGATCCGCTGAAAGACAACATGTGGCCTCCCTTTACTGCCATCCAACACACCTAGACCTCTGAGGAGGACAGCGCAGCCCGTCACTACACTATCGCAGGCCCAGAGCCAGTCTGTACACACACTGCACTGACACAGGCCCAGAGCCAGTCTGTACACACACTGCACTGACACAGGCCCAGAGCCAGTCTATACACACACTGACACTGACACTGACACAGGCCCAGAGCCAGTCTATACACACACTGCACTGGACTGATACAGGCCCAGAGCCAGTCTATACACACACTGACACTGACACTGACACAGGCCCAGAGCCAGTCTATACACACACTGCACTGACACTGACACAGGCCCAGAGCCAGTCTATACACACACTGCACTGACACAGGCCCAGAGCCAGTCTGTACACACACTGCACTGACACAGGCCCAGAGCCGGTCTATACACACACTGCACTGACACTGACACAGGCCCAGAGCCAGTCTATACACACACTGACACTGACACAGGCCCAGAGCCAGTCTATACACACACTGCACTGGACTGACACAGGCCCAGAGCCAGTCTATACACACACTGCACTGGACTGATACAGGCCCAGAGCCAGTCTATACACACACTACACTGACACTGACACAGGCCCAGAGCCAGTCTATACACACACTGCACTGACACAGGCCCAGAGCCAGTCTATACACACACTGCACTGGACTGACACAGGCCCAGAGCCAGTCTATACACACACTGACATAGGCCCAGAGCCAGTCTATACACACATGAAGGACCACTTTTAATCACACATTGCCATGTTGTACCTGTGAGGTCACAAGAAGTTTAATAACCAAAGCTTTATTTAAAAATAAAGATAATTGATTCTGTGAAAATATACGAAAATCTCTTTAAAATGTTTTGAAAATGGAATCTCTGTAAACTTTCGCGAAAGCTGCTGAGCACAGAGAAGTAAAACGTTGTGTGGGAAATTTCTCAGCTCTCTCCCACTGGAGGGACTGTTATCTGCCAGGAGTTAAGATGGCTGAATCGCAGTTAATCACAACCTTTCAGTCAGGTAAACCAGCAGGAGATCAGCAGCAGAAAACGAAGGGCCTAAGTGTCATTGTCCTGCTCAGTGGAAACCCAGCTCTGCGGCTGTATAATTAATTTGTTCCTTCCCAGTCAACGGGCCTTGACCTCTCAGTGGTGTGTAATTTATTTGTTCTGCACATCAGAAGAGCCCCTTCTTGCTGATGAGCTGTTTGTTCTCTCTCTTGGCTCAGGGCTGCATCAGCCTTAGGGATGACTCTTCCTGTCGACAATCACTGCCGCCTGCTGTCACAGAAAGCATCCTTGTCAGTGACTTATCGTTTCTATCCTGGGCCCAGCCTGTCTGGAACAAACACATTTCCCATCCCCTCTGCAATTCCGTGACCCTGAAGCACAACACGTACTGGAAGTATCCTTCATCAGGAAATCAGCAGTAAGGAATGTCTGGGTCAGTTCAATCCAAGAATAGTTACCACTGACAGACACACACGTTGCACACACTCGGTCACGTTCAAAATGTTTGGAAAGAGCTGAAGATGAATATTTTACAGGCCAGCAGGGAGAGTGAGTAAAGGTCAAGATCGGTGCAGGGGACAGGTAAGCCACAGATCAGGAGAGTAGACAGAGGTCATGTGGTGGGGACAGGGAGATCACATGACTGTAGACAGCTCGTGCACACCCAGGTCACATGACAGGGGACAGGGGTAGAGTAAGGTCCACAGGTGGTTGGGGCTTCAGGGAGGCCAGGTGTGATTGAGAGGTAGTGTGGGCCAGTGATGTAAGAATGTGTCTTTCACCTGAATGGAGAGCAAAACAGAAAAACATTAGTTTCATTTGTCCACTGACATCTTTCCCTTCAGCCTGCTACATCCCTGGACGGCTGGAACAACACTGGCAGAGGAAGGAGAGTGAGGAGCTGCACCTGTCTGTCAGGAAGTGCCCCAGAACTGTCAGGACACACTTTCTAAACTTCAAAGCCCCCGTCTGGGTTCATTATCCCGTATTATTTTAATCCTTTTTTAATTGTCCAGTAGCACCGAACCCCTTAAATTATAGTTCCTCTTAGCTTTCCCCATTAGTTCAAGGTTAAGTTAAGGGAAAAGATTTCTATCTGAGGGCAGTTGAATTCTGAAGCTTTGATACTGAGCGCAGCCTGTCCCAGCTGGGAGCAGTTTGTCCCAAAGTAATGGAGATTCCAGTATGTAATCTCTCCCAGCCCAGCCTGACCGCAGGGATACAGCTGTCAGATACATGATAAGGCCAGGGATGGCTGCGTCTCCCACTGCAAACACACGCAGGTCTTTCGGAAGCAGGGCTTGCCCTTGTTGCTGGACAGCCAGTCAGGCAGGGTCCCCTGGACTCTCCCCGCACCTGGAACATGAGCCCAGTGTGGCCAGTTAGCCCCAGTACTGGAGGGAAAGCCTCTGGTCTGCCTGACATCCTGAGCACCCTGCCCTGAACATCTTGTCCCGGGATATCCAGCCTCCCTCTGCCGCTCGCACGAACATGCTTCTCCACCTCAGCTCTCAATCCGGAAGAGCAATCCGTCTCCCCTCACTGCGCGAGTCGTGCGCGGAGATGGACCTTGCCCACAAACCGCTGGTGGGGCTGGCGTGAAGGAGGAGCCGGAGCTGGGAGTCGGGCCGCACACAGGTAGGGCAAGCACTGAGAGGCCACTGCCAGCTCTGATCCCGGAGACCCAGGACTTAGGCTTTGGAAGATGTCAGCATCATCGGACTGAAGAGCTTCGTGACCAGCTGGGGGGGAACAGCTCCTGGGTGGAGGAGTCTCAGCCTCTCGGGGTCTTGCTCACGAGTGGGGGTAGAGAGGATCGTGGGATTGATCAAGGGATTGGGATTGGGATTGGGAAAGTGGCTGCAGGGACTGGGATTGGGACAGCAGATACAGGGATGCAGACTCTGTCCCGATCCATGGTGGTGAAACAGGAGCTGAGCTTTTTGATGAAGCTTGCGGTTTTCAGGTTGACCTAAATTCCCACCTGCGGTCACGAGCTCTGGGTTGTGGCTGAAAGAATGACAGTGGGGTGCAAGCGAAGGAAATGAGCTTCTCCGCAGAGCTGCTGGGCTCCCTCTCCTGGAGGATCCTGGAGGCAAGGCGCTGCTCCTCCGGATCCGGAGGAAGCAGTTGATGTGGCTCAGGCAGCTGGTGAGACACTTCCCACTGAGGGAGCACCAGGCACAGCCGCTCGCTTGGGCTTGCCTTGAGAGATACCACAACACGGAAAGGTATCTCCAGGGAAGATATCGGGTCTGTTTCATACAGAATCTGGGGACATTCATTCTTGAATTATTGAACTTTCTTTCCTACAGGATCGCCCCCAGCAAAGAGTGTTGCTGTTGTTCTTCCAACACAAAAGCAAGGTGAAGAAGATGACAAGAGCTCAGAGCTCATCAGAGGGCTGAAAGTTTGATACAACAAACCGGAGTTTCAAGAGTGCGGCCGCTCTCTAACTCCCCTGAGACTCACGCAGACGGTAAGTGACAGCGACAGGTCCTCTTTCACCCACGCCGGCCCTCTCCTTATCTTTCCCACTCCAGCTTTGAAACGCTAGCCGAGCTTTCCAAACATCACTTCCAAAGAATCTGGTCTGCCAGCAGAGGCTTCCCGAGCATCTCGATCTGCCTGACGTCACTGCTGGAGTGTCTCTTGTCTTGTTTGCGCTGATTGGCCAGTGTAGGTTTGTGTTTTGACAGGTTACACAAGTTAGGTGGCCAGTAACCTGAGGTTTAGTGTTTCTTTCCATTGCTTTGCAAGACTCTCCTCTTTGAAGCTTCTTGTCTTTGAGAAACAGCAGTCAGACCTGGCTGGCGTGTGAACCGAGGGGCTGTGGGGAGGTTTCTGTGTCAAACACGCACGTCCCTGTCACCCCGTTCTGACTGCAGACCCCTGCTGCCTTTTCTGGGGTTTCCGCTCAGCCTCATCGTCCTGCTCCCCTCCCGGCCCGCTCCTGAGCGCTGTCCTGGAGTCGGGCGAGGAGACGCCGTGCCGTCGCTGGCGTCGTCCCTTGGGGAGCCTCGCGGCTCTTTCCGGCCCTGATCCCCGGGATGAGTAGAGAGACTCCAAGGGCACGGTTCTCCACAGTAGAAACCAATCAAACCTCAGACCTCAAGGGCACGGGCGTCTCCATAATGCAGCGGTGGTCTTGTGTTTGGGACGCGTGTATCCGCAAACCGGTTGCAGTTTTAACCCGTCGCAATGTGGCGGTGTGTCTGTGTGTGTGTGCGTGAAGGAGCGAGCGCGCGCGGCTCTGTGAGTCCCTGCAGTGATTCCCGGCTCTTCCCGCTGTTCAAACCCCCTGCAGCTTTCCCAGCTCCGAGCTCCTAACGGATCTTGACCTCCCGGTACAATCCGAGGCCGGATTGCAACACCGCGTCGGCATCTGTGGATCTACCATCACAACATAAAGCACCCGGCCAGTGGGGACTTCCACAGGGACCAGTGTCCCAGCCGGGAGTCACCTGCCAGCGCCGCGGCAGAAGTCAGGATTGGACAGGATGGGTGAAACCTGGTGCTTCTCGCCTTTCTCACTTTCTAACCATCCCCCCACTTTCTAACCACTGTCTTGTGTGGGGCTTAGGGGCAGCCGGGGCAGCCAGGACAGTTGGAGCAGCCGAAGCAGCCGGGGCAGCTGGAGCAGCCGGGGCAGCTGGGGCAGCCGGGGCAGCTGGGGCAGCCGGGGCACCTGGGACAGCTGGAGCAGCTGGAGCAGCTGAGGCAGCTGGGGCAGCTGGAGCCCATCCTGGTCACCCCAGGGAGTGCTAGCTCCCTGCAGACCAGCACATCATTCCCACTCTTTGGACACCGGCCTTCTCTCAATTTCCCAGGCCAGGGCCAAGACACCAGGATACCCCACCCCCATCAGGTGGCGCGAGTCAGTCGGCACTGCCACACCTGGCCTGACACCCCAGTCTGCCCCTGCTTCCTCTGCCTGGTGGCTCGACCGCGCAGCCCTGGGGGATGGCAGGCCAAGCAAGGCGCTATATGGAGCGAAGGGCCGCGTCGCCCGCTCCCTCACCTGGGGTCTTGACCTCGGAGGGGTGCCCGCGGGTGCGGTGGTTGACGGCGATGATGCGGAAGGCGTACTGCGTGGCCGGGTCCAGGCCCCCCAGCTTGTGCTCGCGGACCTGCGGCTCGATCTGGCCGGCCACCGTCTCCCAGGCGCCGCCCGCGGGGGCCGGCTTGGCGCCGGAGCGCCGGGACAACCGCTGCTCCACGATGAAGCCGGTCAGGTCGCCCGAGCCCTGGGTGGCCCACTGCAGGTCGATCTCGGTGCGCTGGCGGCTGTTGTACAGGATCTTGCTGATCGTCACGTTCGGGGGGCTGGGGTACCCTGAGATCAGGAGTCAGAGTTTAACACTGAATCACTACAGTATGGCGCTGTGCATGACTATAGCATACGGTTGTGCTGTCCTGTCCCAGTGCAAGCCAGAAAACCACCTCTGTGTCTTCATGGACAAGCTGGAGCTCCAGTGGTCTTAGATTAACCTTATTATACTGCTGGAATTATACAGGGGATTTTCCGTGAGACAGAAGACACTAACTACGTTCTGCAGGGACGGAGATTGAGAAGGATTTCTGTGACATGACTGAAACGTTAAGGGGTATTCCACTGACATAACACCCCTTAATTGCCTGTGTATCTGGATTGTGTTTCTGCAGGATGACTGCCTCTGAATTGTTTATTCAGCATGAATGAGTCTGAGAATTGCATAGTTGAGCCTTCATTGTGTTTTTGTAGTGTGGTTGTGTCTAGGTTGTGTTTCTCGGTGGTCTCTGTCTGGACTGTTTCTCATTGCTTCATGTCAGGACTGTTTTTTTGGTGCTATGTGCCAGGACTTTATTTCTCAGTGCTCTGTGTTTCTCGGTGCTCTGTGTTTCTCAGTGCTATGTGCCAGGACTTTATTTCTCAGTGCTCTGTGTTTCTCGGTGCTCTGTGTCAGAACTGTGTTTCTCAGTGCTCTGTGTTTCTCAGTGCTATGTGCCAGGACTTTATTTCTCAGTGCTCTGTGTTTCTCGGTGCTCTGTGTCAGAACTGTGTTTCTCAGTGCTCTGTGTTTCTCAGTGCTCTGTGTCAGGACTGTGTTTCTCAGTGCTCTGTGTTTCTCAGTGCTGTGTTTGGACTGTGTTTCTCAGTGCTCTGTCAGAACTGTGTTTCTCAGTGCTCTCTGTTTCTCAGTGCTCTGTGTCAGGACTGTGTTTCTCAGTGCTCTGTGTTTGGACTTTATTTCTCAGTGCTCTGTGTTTCTCAGTGCTCTGTGTCAGAACTGTGTTTCTCAGTGCTCTGTGTTTCTCAGTGCTCTGTGTCAGAACTGTGTTTCTCAGTGCTCTGTGTTTCTCAGTGCTCTGTGTCAGAACTGTTTTTCTCAGTGCTCTGTGTCAGGACTGTGTTTCTCAGTGCTCTGTGTTTCTCAGTGCTCTGTGTCAGGACTGTGTTTCTCAGTGCTCTGTGTTTCTCAGTGCTCTGTGTCAGGACTGTGTTTCTCAGTGCTCTGTGTTTCTCAGTGCTCTGTGTCAGGACTGTGTTTCTCAGTGCTCTGTGTTTCTCAGTGCTCTGTGTCAGAACTGTGTTTCTCAGTGCTCTGTGTCATGACTGTTTCTCAGTGCTCTGTGTTTCTCAGTGCTCTGTGTCAGGACTGTGTTTCTCAGTGCTCTGTGTTTCTCAGTGCTCTGTGTCAGAACTGTGTTTCTCAGTGCTCTGTGTTTCTCAGTGCTCTGTGGTGTTTCTCAGTGCTGTGTTTGGACTGTGTTTCTCAGTGCTCTGTGTCAGGACTGTGTTTCTCAGTGCTCTGTGTTTCTCAGTGCTCTGTGTCAGGACTGTGTTTCTCAGTGCTCTGTGTTTCTCGGTGCTCTGTGTCAGAACTGTGTTTCTCAGTGCTCTGTGTTTCTCAGTGCTCTGTGGTGTTTCTCAGTGCTGTGTTTGGACTGTGTTTCTCAGTGCTCTGTGTCAGGACTGTGTTTCTCAGTGCTCTGTGTTTCTCAGTGCTCTGTGTCAGGACTGTGTTTCTCAGTGCTCTGTGTTTCTCGGTGCTCTGTGTCAGAATTGTGTTTCTCGGTGCTCTGTGTTTCTCGGTGCTCTGTGTCAGAACTGTGTTTCTCAGTGCTCTGTGTTTCTCGGTGCTCTGTGTCAGGACTGTGTTTCCCGGCGCCCCCGTGTGACCGGATCTCTTACTCCGCACGTTGAGGGTGATGGGGATCTGCGCCCCGCCCACGGCGTTGGTGGCCGAGCACCAGTACTGGCCGCTGTCCCGGCTGCCGTCAGTTTCGCGGACGGTCAGGTTGGACCAGGAGGCCTCGCGGTGCAGGAGGTACTTCTGAGGGGCGTCCCAGACCTGCTGGTTCTGGTTGTTGTACCAGGTGATCTCGGAGGCGGGGTAGGTGGCCTTGAGCACGCAGGTGAGCTGGACGTCACTGCCCTCGTACACGGACACCACGCTGCGCTGCGTCACCAGCACTGGGGCCTCTGCGGGACACAGGGGGAGGTCAGGACCGGGACAGGGGTGGACACCACTGGGCACTTGTCGCCACTGTGAGGGACACTCATCTCTCAGTCTGCGGAGGCTGGGCTGAAATAAAATCACCAGTGCGCTGCTCTGCACATCTAGGGGCCTGTCCAGGTCCTGTATCCTGTATAAATTCACCAGTGCGCTGCTCTGCACATCTAGGGGCCTGTCCAGGTCCTGTATCCTGTATAAATTCACCAGTGCACTGCTCTGCACATCTAGGGGCCTGTCCAGGTCCTGTAACCAGCATGCCTGGTGATGGTGGTGAAGTTTAGACATCACCCTCTCTTATTCCCAGCTCCTGGCCAGTGAACACCACTCCTCCAGGTCCCGTGTGTGTGTGCCCCAGTTGGAATGACTTCCCGCCGGCCTGCTGCATTCAGGCAGGGGTCTGGACAAGCCAGCTGGCCTGACGGGCGCTGCTGCTGCGCAGCTGGGACAGGAAGTGAGCAGGAGCAGGCCGGAGGCTGGCCCGGGACGGGTCCAGGGGTCCGTTTGCAAGACGTCTGAAGAGGCCGCTCTGCCCTTCCTGTCCCGCAGGACGGAGCTCGGCCGGTCCTTACCCAGTTTCAGCTGGCACTGCCTGCTGGCAGCGGACAGCGGGTGCTTGGCCCGGCACACGAACTCCTTGCCGCTGTAGGTGCCGCTGGACTTGAACACCAGGATGTTGGCGTTCTCTTCGGAGCTCCCCAGCACGGCCCCGTCGCCCGCCGCCCACCAGAGCAGCGCCCGCGGCGCGCCGCCCTCCCAGGCGCAGGACAGCATCAGGTACTCGTTGTTCCGCGTCGCCACCGCGAAGCAGCGCGGCTCACCAGGGGGCAGCACTGAAAGCACAGGGACAGGGGCCCGGGAGGGACACTCAGGACCGATACCGGCGGAGGAGTTGGAGCGTGATCGTGGGAACTGCTCTGTGAATACGGCACTCAGAGCAGACCGTGGCAATACGCTCTTCAACAGTATCGTGGTTTGAGAGGTGTGAGAAACTGCCCTTGGAATCAGGCACGTTGGACTGAAATGATCTAGGTGAGTGGTAGGGATGAAAATGTAGACCTAGCCCAGGGACAGTGGCAGTGAACGGGCACGGGGTCCTGGTGCGATGTGATCGGACAGCAGAGGGAAACTCTCCAGGTGGGCCTGATGACGACCGGGCAGCCCTGACGCTCATCTTCACCTCGACTCAAACTCCTGCCTTTAGCACCTGGAAAGGCTGCAGATGTTACTGGTTCATCTTCTCAGAGTCAAACTCAGCCTGGTCTTGTGTCCAGAGGGTTGAGGGTGTTGGCCAGGGTGTTCAGTGTCCTAGGGATTGAGGGTGTTGGCCAGGGTGTTCAGTGTCCAGGGGGTTGAGGGTGTTGGCCAGGGTGTTCAGTGTCCAGGGGGTGGAGGGTGTTGGCCAGGGTGTTAAGTGTCCAGGGGGTTGAGGGTGTTGGCCAGGGTGTTCAGTGTCCAGGGGGTTGAGGGTGTTGGCCAGGGTGTTCAGTGTCCAGGGGGTGGAGGGTGTTGGCCAGGGTGTTCAGTGTCCTGGGGGTTGAGGGTGTTGGCCAGGGTGTTCAGTGTCCAGGGGGTTGAGGGTGTTGGCCAGGGTGTTCAGTGTCCAGGGGGTTGAGCTCAGAGGAGTAAGCGAGGCAGGTTTTATCCGAGAGTGAGTGTTAAAGGAAACACTCCTGCCCGATGAGCCTGTGGCCCTGCTCCCAGTGGGGGCCCACTCACCCACGGTGACGTTGCACTGGGCCGCGGCTCTCAGCGCGGGGTGCGTTGCGCGGCAGGAGAAGGTGGAGTTGTCGGGGATCTGGGCGCCCGCGCGGATCTGGGTGGCATTGGAGAGGGTGGGCTCTGCCTCACCGCCGGCGCCCCCGGGCGCAGAGGGGGTCCAGCGCAGCTCAGCGGCCGGGGAGCCCCCCTCCCAGGAGCACCAGAGCAGGAGGCCGGTGTAGTTGCTGGCGGGCAGGACGGCGCAGTTGGGGCTGCTGTCGGGGAGGTCTGAGGGGAGACAGGGGGCAGGGAAGAGCGAGGGAAGGAGACAGGCCAGCGGACGAGGTGGAGGACAGGACATCGTGTGCTAAATCTGTCCTAAATTCCTAAATCACTCCAGGTGTGATCACGAGCTGGAACAGAGTAACTCAGCTTTCCTGGTCTGTGGCCCCTGGTGCCAGTATCTTAAACTTCATCTTTCTTTTCTAACTGGTATTTCTGATGTTTATTAAATCCCCTCCTGGATATTTTCTGTTTGTTCTGTTTCTCCAGTTGCTGTATTTTATGAAATTATTCTTAGATGGTGTGTTTTTAAAACACAATTTTGCGATCTGCGATGTTGTGAGACTTTTAAATATAGAAACAAATGATTTCCACTTGCTAAAGTGTCACTCTTTCACACCCACAGATCATGGGTCCCGCAGTGTAGATTCAGAATCAGATGTTTGATAATCATGAAAAAACAGCACAAAACATGAAGGAATAAGAAAATGAAATACTAAGGAATAAAGATGGGAAAGATGGGAATTGTGAAGAGAAAGGGGAATCCTGGAAGGGAAAGATGGAGTGGCAGTCATGGCGGCGATGTACCTGTGCTTCTGGGAGTGGACGCACTGCTCCGCAGCTTCTTCCCAGAGAACGAGCATTCTGAGACGTGAAGCTGAATTCCTGCTCGTCCCAGTTCAGGCGACAGCAGTCAGGGGCCTCAGCAACGGCTGTGTGTGTGAGTGTGTGTGAGTGTGTGTGAGTGGGGGGGTGCGTGAGTGTGTGTCAGTCTGTGACAGAGAGCAAGAGAGTGTGTGAGATTGTGAGACAGTGAGTGTGCACAACTGTGTGCGAGTGTGAAAGAGTGGGAGAGAGTGTGTGTGGGGGGAGGAGCTGAACGTGCTCGGGGATTGGAAATGGAAAGAGAAGCAGGCGTGAAGGGTGGAGGAGAGGGGAAACTCAAGGGAAACTGGAGAAACAAGGCCGAAGGGATTTGGGAATGGATCCCATGAGCAGCGACAGAGCGGAAAACGAGGTGGTGAGAGTGCGAGGAAGGGCACGCCGAGCTGCGCTGGCCAGTGTCCGGACTCACAGTAGACGGTGAGCGTGACGGTGGCCTTGGTGCGGGTGTTGAGGTAGGAGTTCTGGGCCAGGCAGGTGTAGTAGCCCGTGTGCATGCGCAGGATCCTGCTGATGGTGAACTGCTGGCCGGCGGACACCTGCGAGTTGTTGTAGAACCAGACGTACTGGCTGGGCGGGTTGGAGGGCGCCTGGCACAGGAGGGACACCGTCTCCAGCTCCACCGCCGAGAAGCCGCGCTCCGTCACCGCGTAGGGCGTGATGTTGATCATGGGCTCGTCCGGCCCGTCTGGGACAGGGGAGAGAGCCGTGAGCCTCCGGAGCGGGCCCGGACCGGGAGGGTGTTCGTCAGGGAAGGGAACACGTCGTGATAATCAGGGCTCAGAAGGTCGGAAGGTCAGAGGTCTGAGAGTCTAGAAGGCTGTGAGTGGCAGTGGCTCCTCTGTACTCACAGATGACGTCCAGCCAGGCGCGGTCGCTGCGCTGCTCGTTGACCTCGTTGCGCGCCAGGCAGCTGTACCAGCCCGTGTGGTTGCGGCTGACCCTGGTGAGGTTGACCAGGCTGCCGTCGGCCTCGGGGACCCCGGCCCTCACGCCGCCGCGGCCCTCCCGCTCCCACTCGAACTGGACCGGGCCCGTGCCGTTCTCCAGCCCGCACTGCGCCCACGCGGCGCTGCTCTCCACCGGGGTGGGCTCGCTCAGCCGCACAGAGGGCTTGGACACGGGCACTGCAAGGCAGGCAGAGCGCGGCTGTAGCGCGGGCGTGCGGGGCCGGCACGGCGGGGGGGCGGCCGCGGGCCGCGGGCCGCGCCTCACTCACCCAGCACCAGCAGCTGGATGTAGAAGTAGCTGAGCCGGACGCCGTCCTGGGACTCGTACAGCGCCTGGCAGGTGTACAGCCCCTCGGCGGCCAGGGGCAGCCTGTCGATGACCAGCGCGGCGCTGGCGGAGATCACGCTGACCTCGCCCAGGCTGCTGGCCAGCTTCTGCAGGCGCGGGCCCTGGCCGTAGTTGTAGACCAGCGCGCGGGTGCCCTCGGAGCCGGGCAGCGTGAAGCCCCAGATGTAGATGCTGGGCAGGGTGGAGCCGCACTCCAGCACGACAGAGCGGCCCAGGACGCCCTTGGTCAGGACGCGCTTGTACTCCACCTCCCCCGGGCTCAGGATCTCCAGGCCTGGGGGCAGAGACGCAGCGGGGAAGACTCCGCAGGCCAGCGACGGACCAGCGCCCCCCCCCTCTCCCCCAGCCCACTGGACCAGCGCCCCCCCTCCCCCAGGACCACTGACAGACCAGCGCCCCCCCTCCCCCAGGCCCACTGATGGACCAGCGCCCAACCTCCCCCAGCCCACTGGACCAGCGCCCCCCCTCTCCCAGGCCCACTGGACCAGCGCCCCCCCTCCCCCAGCCCACTGGACCAGCGCCCCCCCTCCCCCAGCCCACTGGACCAGCGCCCCCCCTCTCCCAGGCCCACTGGACCAGCGCCCCCCCTCTCCCAGGCCCACTGGACCAGCGCCCCCCCTCTCCCAGGCCCACTGGACCAGCGCCCCCCCTCCCCCAGCCCACTGGACCAGCGCCCCCCCTCTCCCAGGCCCACTGGACCAGCGCCCCCCCTCTCCCAGGCCCACTGGACCAGCGCCCCCCCTCCCCCAGCCCACTGGACCAGCGCCCCCCCTCTCCCAGGCCCACTGGACCAGCGCCCCCCCTCCCCCAGCCCACTGGACCAGCGCCCCCCCTCTCCCAGGCCCACTGGACCAGCGCCCCCCCTCTCCCAGGCCCACTGGACCAGCGCCCCCCCTCCCCCAGCCCACTGGACCAGCGCCCCCCCTCTCCCAGGCCCACTGGACCAGCGCCCCCCCTCCCCCAGCCCACTGGACCAGCGCCCCCCCTCTCCCAGGCCCACTGGACCAGCGCCCCCCCTCTCCCAGGCCCACTGGACCAGCGCCCCCCCTCCCCCAGCCCACTGGACCAGCGCCCCCCCTCTCCCAGGCCCACTGGACCAGCGCCCCCCCTCCCCCAGCCCACTGGACCAGCGCCCCCCCTCTCCCAGGCCCACTGGACCAGCGCCCCCCCTCCCCCAGCCCACTGGACCAGCGCCCCCCCTCTCCCAGGCCCACTGGACCAGCGCCCCCCCTCTCCCAGGCCCACTGGACCAGCGCCCCCCCTCTCCCAGGCCCACTGGACCAGCGCCCCCCCTCTCCCAGGCCCACTGACAGACCAGCGCCCCCCCTCCCCCAGCCCACTGATGGACCAGCCCCCTCCTCCCCCAGGCCCACTGACAGACCAGCGCCCCCCCCCTCTTCCAGCCCACTGACAGACCAGCGCCCCCCTCAGTCATGTTCACACAGTGTCCTAGGTTTAGTATAATTAGAGAATTTCGGTGGTGCACCGAACATATTTTAATTAGATACAGAAAAGTAATTGAGGCTTTTAAGGGTAAAGAAGGATTTCAAATTCTGTGGACTCTTAAGGCACAACCCACGAGCATGTATCCTCCTAGCAGCCGGGATATCGCAGAGGGGCTGCTTGAAGTCGCGGAAGTGATGCCTCATTGGGCGATGGGTCACAAGGTGACAAGAGTGTGCGACACTGGTAAACGGGTGGCGTGACCCAGGCTGGACTGGCATACTGGTACCAGTCTCACCAGTCTCATTCTTCCTGAGCCCACAGGGACAGAGCAGGTCCTAAAACTACAGCCTCATTGAAAACTGTACACTCCAGGAAACCAGTCGTGTTTTCGACATGCAGTATAAATTCTGGAACCGAAGCGTCTAAGCGTTCATTCATCAGTTTCTCCAACCTCCTCGCGCACGGAGCGCTCGAAACGTTCCACCGTCTGAAAACGTCAACCTCGGTTACCACAGGCTGCTCGGAGACAACGACACTACAGCCTTCCAAACTCACACACCTGCTAGTCCAAGCCCTTGGAGAGTCTCTGAAGACTGCTGGTGGAGACGTTATTGTGTCTTCCACCACCAGCCCGGGGTCTGGTTGTGAGGAGCCGTGAGGGAGAGGGGTCTCGGCCCTCACAGGGCTTGACTCGGGAAGCAGGACGGTTTCAGGGAAATCAGGAGGCACCGGTCCCGGTCCCTGGAGTGACAGACTCTGAGCCCCCCTCCTGCAAGCCCCCCGCCGACCGGTGTCTTACCTCGCAGGACGCCGAGGAGGAGACAGAGAGTCAGGGAGAGGACGTGCGCCCCGGCTAGCGCGCCCCCCATGGTGCCATCGTGTGCGGGAGAGCTACCCAGAACCACGTCGGAGCAGCGTTCCCGAATCCTGGAGAGCTCCGAATCCGCGGCGCTGACCTGACTCCGGCGCTGACTGGCACGCAGACTGCCGGTCCGAGACGAGGGCACTGACACCAGATTGGCGGTGAATTATTGACGACCACACTCCCTCCTCCCCGGGAGGACAGGGTGTCAGGATGATACCGGGGCTCATCTATAATTGACGGCAGAGAGACGAGCAGCTCCAGCCCAGCGCCCTGCGAGCAGGGCTGCCCCTTCTCGACACCGGCTCACCTTCGAGCAGGGGGGTGCCCGCCTGCGGGGGGGGTTCGCTGCATGTGCACATTTTCAATGAGCCACTGATGTCATAGAAATGGGAAATGGGAGCTCCTTACAGACCGGGGGCTCCCCCTCACTGCGCCCTGAAAGGAAACCTGCGCGGCTCCCACGGACTGCTGATGAAACCTGCGCGGCTCCTCGCTCGCCTGCTGTGGAATCACTGCCGGGGTGATTCGGGTCTGAGGGCCCAGCGGTTCTGACTCTGCAGACAAGCTCTTCTGCCGCAAACCCGCTGTCTTTCCAGGAGGGGTATCAGGTGCAGGAAACTCAATCAGAGAAAGAGAGTCGGCCACTGGATCCCAGGCTGTAACAGGATACAGATGCTCAGAGGTCCTCATCTTTCACAATTACATTGAAACTTTAATGACGTGTAAAAACTTCTAGAAGCGTGAGTACAGGCATGCACCGTACGAGGCACTCCAGCTGGCGGACGACACCGGCGCGCGAGCACCACCAGGGCGGCGCTGTTGAGGCCGGCCTGTCAGCAGCGCGCCGATGCGTGGGGCAAGTCTCTCCTCTGTACCCCCGCACAGTGCCCGGCGAGGCGATCCGCGGTGCCGCTGTGCCCCTGCAGGCGGCCGTGGGGAGGGGCGGGGAGGGGACAGAATGAAAGAGGCCTGCTCCGCGGCCCATGGAGACACAGCTGAATTCCTAGAGCCCTGACTGAGCCACAGCGCTGCGAGTCGGGCGCAGACGGGGTTAAACACTGCCGGGTTTCTCCGACAAACTGACACAAATAGCATATTAGGGAGCTATAAAAGCAAAAGAAAGCATGCAGCTTGGTCTGTAATTAGGAGGGGGATAATGAACTGTTGGACTGCAGCAGGCTGGGCGAATTCTTTCACAGTGAAACAGCACTTATTTTAAACTCCTCTTCACATGGCAGGGCCTGGTTACAGGGACAGACTCCATCTGCTGCACCAGCTCAGAAAACACGTGTGCTTTCACAGCAGACATGGGGTCTTATCTGCCTTCACTCAGCTCAGGGGCCTTGTGTCCCAGTGCGAGCGAGGGGGCTGTGGTGTGTTCAGTGTCTCAGTGTGAGCGAGGGGGCTGTGGTGTGTTCAGTGTCTCAGTGTGAGCGAGGGGGCCGTGGTGTGTTCAGTGTCTCAGTGTGAGCGAGGGGGCTGTGGTGTGTTCAGTGTCTCAGTGTGAGCGAGGGGGCCGTGGTGTGTTCAGTGTCTCAGTGTGAGCGAGGGGGCCGTGGTGTGTTCAGTGTCCCAGTGTGAGCGAGGGGGCCGTGGTGTGTTCAGTGTCTCAGTGTGAGCGAGGGGGCCGTAGTGTGTTCAGTGTCTCAGTGTGAGCGAGCTGAGCTGTGGCTGTGTGTGTTCAGTGTCCCAGTGTGAGCGAGGGGGGCCGTGGTGTGTTCAGTGTCCCAGTGTGAGCGATGGGGCCATGGTGTGTTCAGTGTCTCAGTTTGAGCAAGGGGGCCGTGGTGTGTTCAGTGTCTCAGTGTGAGCGAGGGAGCCGTAGTGTGTTCAGTGTCTCAGTGTGAGCGAGGGGGCCGTGGTGTGTTCAGTGTCTCAGTGTGAGCGAGGGGGCCATAGTGTGTTCAGTGTCTCAGTGTGAGCGAGGCGGGCTGTGGTGTGTTCAGTGTCCCAGTGTGAGTGAGCTGTGGCTGTGTGTGCTCAGTGGGCAGTGTGTTCAGGACAGCCAGTGGACAGATGCACACTAGATCTCCTTCGCCTGCCTGCACTGCTCTGGCAGTGTGTGCAGTGTGTGGAGTTCAGTGTGTTTTTCTCAGGCTCTGCTCACGCTGGCAGCAGCTTCGCACAAACACACCCCTCAGCTCATGGCTCAGTCGGGGACCACACACTGAGCGCCGGGGGGGCCGTCAGCCTTGGAGACCACAGAGCTGCTCCAAGGCTGGGCTGCAGATATTCCTCTTCATCATCACGTCTGTCTGAAAAACAGAGCTGCAGAGCAGGGCCCTGCAGTCTCCCTCAACACCACACCCTCGCCTGGCCTGCTCTCTCACACTGTCTCTGCACACTCCTGCTTCACTCTCTCACACTGTCTCTGCACACTCCTGCCTCACTCTCTCTCACACTGTCTCTGCACACTCCTGCCTCACTCTCTCACACTGTCTGCAAACTCCTGCCTCACTCTCTCACACTGTCTGCACACTCCTGCCTCACTCTCTCACACTGTCTCTGCACACTCCTGCCTCACTCTCTCTCACACTGTCTCTGCACACTCCTGCTTCACTCTCTCACACTGTCTCTGCACACTCCTGCCTCACTCTCTCTCACACTGTCTCTGCACACTCCTGCTTCACTCTCACACACTCTCTGCACACTCCTGCTTCACTCTCTCACACTGTCTCTGCACACTCCTGCCTCACTCTCTCTCAGACTGTCTCTGCACACTCCTGCCTCACTCTCTCCCACTGTCTCTGCACACTCCTGCCTCACTCTCTCCCACTGTCTCTGCACACTTCTGCCTCACTCTCTCACACTGTCTGCACACTCCTGCCTCACTCTCTCACACTGTCTCTGCACACTCCTGCCTCACTCTCTCCCACTGTCTCTGCACACTTCTGCCTCACTCTCTCACACTGTCTGCACACTCCTGCCTCACTCTCTCACACTGTCTGCACACTCCTGCCTCACTCTCTCACACTGTCTCTGCACACTCCTGCCTCACTCTCTCCCACTGTCTCTGCACACTTCTGCCTCACTCTCTCACACTGTCTGCACACTCCTGCCTCACTCTCTCACACTGTCTCTGCACACTCCTGCCTCACTCTCTCACACCGTCTGCACACAGACGAGACGGACCATGTTGCCTCTGGTTGCTGTTGGACACACCTGGTGATGCGGGTGTGTACCTGGAGATCACGGCCGAGTCTATCCCAGTGTGGGCTGGAACCGGGAGGGAGGGAGGCAGTGTGGACTCGGGGGCAGAGCTGAGGAGCAGAGCCAGACGCAGGCCCGTTATTAGAGCTGAGGGGCTGGGGTCCAGGGGACGCTGCTGGGGGATCTGGGGTCTGCAATACTGGAACAGGGGGAGTCGTACGTGCCGTAGCCAGTATGAAGGAGGGGAAACAGAAAGCAATCTCAGAGCATTTCATAGTGAGAGAAATATCTGTTTCCCCTGCGTGGTTCTTCCTTGAATAATTGATGGTTTTGTATTTAAATCCCAAAGCACCTGCCTGTGATCGTGTTTCTCTCCTCAGGGTGCTGCCACATAGCGGAAGTGGTGTTGGGGGGGCTTTGGCAGAAGTGGGGGGCCGGATCGCTGCACCCCCTCGATAATTCATGATTTTCTCACTTGGCACGTTCATGTGCAGGAGAGGCAGTGACACACACACCACAGTCAAGCCAAGCGCAATCGACTGACAGACACGCAGGACTGCTCCCAGTGTCTCCCAGTGCTGGACAGTCTGAGGACAGAGTGTCTCCCAGTGTTGTACAGTCTGATGACAGAGTGTCTCCCAGTGCTGTACAGTCATGACAGAGTGTCTCCCAGTGCTGTACAGTCTGATGACGGAGTGTCTCCCAGTGTTGTACAGTCTGATGACAGAGTGTCTCCCAGTGTTGTACAGTCTGATGACAGAGTGTCTCCCAGTGTTGTACAGTCTGATGACAGAGTGTCCCCCAATGCTGTACAGTCTGATGACAGAGTGTCTCCCAGTGCTGTACAGTCTGATGACAGAGTGTCTCCCAGTGCTGTACAGTCTGATGACAGAGTGTCTCCCAGTGCTGTACAGTCTGATGACAGTGTATCCCAGTGCTGTACAGTCTGTTGACGGAGTGTCTCCCAGTGTTGTACAGTCTGATGACGGAGTGTCCCCCAGTGTTGTACAGTCTGATGACAGAGTGTCTCCCAGTGCTGTACAGTCTGTTGACGGAGTGTCTCCCAGTGTTGTACAGTCTGATGACGGAGTGTCCCCCAGTGTTGTACAGTCTGATGACAGTGTCTCCCAGTGCTGTACAGTCTGATGACAGAGTGTCTCCCAGTGCTGTACAGTCTGTTGACGGAGTGTCTCCCAGTGCTGTACAGTCTGATGACAGAGTGTCTCCCAGTGTTGTACAGTCTGATGACAGAGTGTCTCCCAGTGTTGTACAGTCTGATGACGGAGTGTCCCCCAGTGTTGTACAGTCTGATGACAGAGTGTCCCCCAGTGCTGTACAGTCTGATGACAGAGTGTCTCCCAGTGTTGTACAGTCTGATGACAGAGTGTCTCCCAGTGCTGTACAGTCTGATGACGGAGTGTCCCCCAGTGTTGTACAGTCTGATGACAGAGTGTCTCCCAGTGTTGTACAGTCTGATGACAGAGTGTCTCCCAGTGCTGTACAGTCTGATGACAGTGTCTCCCAGTGCTGTACAGTCTGATGACAGAGTGTCTCCCAGTGTTGTACAGTCTGATGACAGAGTGTCTCCCAGTGCTGTACAGTCTGATGACAGTGTCTCCCAGTGTTGTACAGTCTGATGACAGTGTCTCCCAGTGTTGTACAGTCTGATGACAGAGTGTCTCCCAGTGCTGTACAGTCTGATGACAGAGTGTCTCCCAGTGTTGTACAGTCTGATGACAGAGTGTCTCCCAGTGCTGTACAGTCTGATGACAGAGTGTCTCCCAGTGTTGTACAGTCTGATGACAGAGTGTCTCCCAGTGCTGTACAGTCTGATGACAGAGTGTCTCCCAGTGCTGTACAGTCTGATGACAGAGTGTCTCCCAGTGCTGTACAGTCTGATGACAGTGTATCCCAGTGCTGTACAGTCTGTTGACGGAGTGTCTCCCAGTGTTGTACAGTCTGATGACGGAGTGTCCCCCAGTGTTGTACAGTCTGATGACAGAGTGTCTCCCAGTGTTGTACAGTCTGATGACAGAGTGTCTCCCAGTGCTGTACAGTCTGATGACAGAGTGTCTCCCAGTGTTGTACAGTCTGATGACAGAGTGTCTCCCAGTGCTGTACAGTCTGATGACAGTGTCTCCCAGTGCTGTACAGTCTGTTGACGGAGTGTCTCCCAGTGTTGTACAGTCTGATGACAGTGTCTCCCAGTGCTGTACAGTCTGATGACAGAGTGTCTCCCAGTGCTGTACAGTCTGATGACAGAGTGTCTCCCAGTGCTGTACAGTCTGTTGACGGAGTGTCTCCCAGTGTTGTACAGTCTGATGACGGAGTGTCCCCCAGTGTTGTACAGTCTGATGACAGTGTCTCCCAGTGCTGTACAGTCTGATGACAGAGTGTCTCCCAGTGCTGTACAGTCTGATGACAGAGTGTCTCCCAGTGTTGTACAGTCTGATGACAGAGTGTCCCCCAGTGTTGTACAGTCTGATGACAGAGTGTCTCCCAGTGTTGTACAGTCTGATGACAGCGTGTCTCCCAGTGTTGTACAGTCTGATGACAGAGTGTCTCCCAGTGCTGTACAGTCTGATGACCGAGTGTCTCCCAGTGTTGTACAGTCTGATGACAGAGTGTCTCCCAGTGTTGTACAGTCTGATGATGGAGTGTCTCCCAGTGTTGTACAGTCTGATGACGAAGTGTCTCCCAGTGCTGTACAGTCTGATGACAGAGTGTCTCCCAGTGTTGTACAGTCTGATGATGGAGTGTCTCCCAGTGTTGTACAGTCTGATGACAGCGTGTCTCCCAGTGTTGTACAGTCTGATGACAGAGTGTCTCCCAGTGTTGTACAGTCTGATGACAGAGTGTCTCCCAGTGCTGTACAGTCTGATGACAGAGTGTCCCCCAGTGTTGTACAGTCTGATGACAGAGTGTCTCCCAGTGCTGTACAGTCTGTTGACGGAGTGTCTCCCAGTGCTGATGATGGAGTGTGGGCTGTGGATGAGCCAGACTGGGCTCAAGATCTCTGTGGATTGCATGTTAGAGCTGAGAGGCAGAAGGAGAATAATAGAGATATTTAAGAAGTGCAGTTTAAGTATTTAACCAGAGAGTGAGAGAGAGAGAAGTGGAGAGAGTGCTGTATAGTCTGACAGTGTGCTTTGTATTTTCTAGACTCTGCACAGGTCATTGACAGAGAGTTTGCTTCTTGATGAACTGATGGCAATATAAGCACCAGTGAGGCTTTGTATAAACCTCATTTAGAAAGGCTGTAGCTGCTAATGGAGCATGAAGGCTTTATATACTGCACACAGAGCAGACCCATCAGACCAGGGAAGAAAAAGCAGTATAGGCTTCTGGAAAAACACTTCACCCTGGGCACAGTGTGGAAACCACACGATCAGTTCAGTGTCGTAGTGTTTCGTCACACTCACAATGAATGTAATGAGCATGCTGGGTTATTTTGATTTTTAAAATTCTATTATTTTCCTTTCTCAATGAGTTTTTCACAGAGACCAGAAAGGCAAAACTTCCCCCGAGCAAGACCGAAATCCAGAGTGGAGCTGTCACCCAGGAGGAGCTCTGTCTCTGAGCTGTGTTAGAGGATCACCACAGGTTGGACCTGCAGATGAACTTCAACCAACTTGCAGAGATACAGCATTGGCACTGTTACGGTCTGATGAGTCCCATGTTTGATTATTTTTAATACAGGTAATGCCAGCTTCTTCTGAGAACAGCTATTATTCCAGAGATCTACAGTGAGAGACAAGGCTGGATCTGAGACTACCTGGGAGTGTTTTTGAAGTCAAGACAACTGCTCCATTTGGAACTCATCTGATTGCAGAGATCTTCATTTTTCAGCATGACAATGAGGCTAGAGATCCAGCAGAGATGCCTTCAGAGGCATGTTGCAGACTAACTCTGAACTTGTGCTGGACCTGGGGTCTTGTGGTTCTGTGGTTCTGTGGTTCTGTGGATCTGTGGTCCTGGAGACCTACAAATCTGTGGTCCACATGAGCTGCAGTACCCAGCACGGCAGAGCTACTGCAGACAGACTGGTCCGTCCAGTGGTGTGGGCTCTGGGGATGCCATCAGGACCAGTGACAGGACCCAGCCTGATCTTGTGTGTGTCCATAGTTACTGTCCCAGTACATGTTCCTCTGGGTCCCGAAGTCTCTGGCTATCGTCTCCAGGATCGGTTACTCTTCCATGGAGATCTGTGGGCCTAAAAAGAGCTTGCAGCCCGTTTCCCCAAGGGGCTGTGTGTCCTCACAGCTGCGAGACAGCACTGCAGTGTGAGTGTGCGATCAGGTCTCCAGGGCAGGTGTCCCACACACACTCCGGCATCGTTATGAGGACGTGAATTGGCTGCTGCCTTCAGAGAAGGGGACTCCCATGATGTCCTCACAGCTTGCATTATGAGGTAAAGTCGTATTACAGGCTGCTGGGTCTTATCATGAAGCCCGGGACAGAACAGAACCTGGTGTCAGCAAGAAATCCAGGACAGTGCATTGGTGAACATGCTGCTTTGCAGTGCTGGGGCCCTGGGCTTAATTCCTTGTGTGCTACAGTCCCATACTGCCCCTCTGCTCTGTACCCAATACCCCAAAGTGCTCCCTGGCCAAGCCCAGACACTATTCTACTTAATGCAGCTGGGGGTCTTTTTTGAAGTAGAGGGCTTTAGAGTATTCATTTTTTTAAGCAATAAACTCCAACACTCAAGTATCGCTCCCATCTGGAATCAGTATGAGGCTTGTCTGAAAGATAAAAAGATATAAATTGTTTCTGGCAACTCAAATATTCACTCTGGGATCAATTACATAATGGGGAAGGCTGCAGTGGGGGCTTTGGGTAGGTTGGGGCAGTGTTATAAGCAGACTTTGCACCAATACAGCACTCTTCCTCTCTCACACACACATACTTACTGCATTTGTAAAATGTACACAATTCAAATTGAGACTTTACCTTCCCTCTTCCACAGTTCTTACTGCTAAATCTGACCACTATCACCTCTCTCCTTGTCCCTCAGCTCTGACCACTGGCCCACACTGCCTCTCTCCCTCAGCTCTGACCACTGGCCCACACTGCCTCTCTCTCTCAGCTCTGACCACTGGCCCACACTGCCTCTCTCCCTCAGCTCTGACCACTGGCCCACACTGCCTCTCTCCCTCAGCTCTGACCACTGGCCCACACTGCCTCTCTCTCTCAGCTCTGACCACTGGCCCACACTGCCTCTCTCTCTCTCAGCTCTGACCACTGGCCCACACTGCCTCTCTCCCTCAGCTCTGACCACTGGCCCACACTGCCTCTCTCTCTCAGCTCTGACCACTGGCCCACACTGCCTCTTCCCAGTCCCTCAGCTCTAAACTGAGTTCTCGCTCTGCCTGTACTTTTTCTTTCTGTGTCTTTTTCACAGGCTGCTGCTGTTCCTTCCAGATGGAGGCTCCTCCAGCTGGGCCTGTGATGTGGGCAGCAGTGAGTATTTCTGGCAGGGTCAATAAAGCAGTGCAGCTACACCCTGCTCCGCATGCAGGAGATCTCCCCTCCCAGAGCTGTTTCTTTATGAAGGGGTACCCCCACGTTGCCCGTGGCCCAGCTCCACACTTTTACCTGTGACTGGGCAGGAACCCCAACATCCCGCCTCACAGAAGCCAACAGCCACAGGTGTGTGCCCTCACACACAATCACACTTACACACTCACTAACACACACCCTCAGACACAATCACACTAACACACACATTCACTAACACACACACTCACTCTCACACTTACACACACACTCGCAAACATGCACACACTAACACACACACATTCACACATGCACACTCAGACACTCGCACACTCGTACACATGTGCACACTCACTCGCACACTCGCACACCCAGCACTGTGACACATGGCACAGGCCTGCAGGCTGCAGCCTGGCGCAGGAGAGACAGCGGAAGGTGAGTTCTGGTGTCCAGGCCGGGCCCCCAGAGGGACTCGTGCAGCCTGGTCCCCGGCTCCAGGGCCACGTGAGAGGAGTGACAGAGCTGGGCCAGCGCGGCGTCCCAGCGCCGCCCTGGTGCTCCTGCTCGCTCAGAAGACACTCTCGAGGGTACTCATGAAAAATAAGAGTCAAAAGCCATTTTATTTTTTTTTATTAAAAAAAAAGGTTCTTGAGAAAGTCGGGGGGAGGGGCGCTCATTTTAACGTGCCCGGTGCAGATCAACACCAGTTGTGTTGTTGTGCGTCTCTCCCCCAGGTTTGAAGTGCAGGAGCTCACCAGCTGCGCCACAAGCACATGGAATATAGAGCTTTGCTGCCACCTAGCGCCCAGCCTGGCGAACTGCGAGCCTCGCTGGTGACCCGTTCACGCCGCCTGTCTGCGCCTCGTCACTGCCCGAGAGTCCCGACCTAAAGAAATCTGTTCTCTTCCTGTCCAGGGAATGCGTGTTCCCACCCCCAGGTGAGTTTTTTTTTAAGTTTAATTTTAATATGAAACGTTCTGTAACTGTATCGTTAACTAAAACAGTCGACTTGTAGACAAATATATGCTCGTTGCAGGAACGCGGACGCAGCTGTGTAAACTTCCTCACGCTCAGAGAAGCGGTAAGTTTGATCTTACAGACACCATCGAGAAATCTTAATCGAGTGCCAACAACCCTTCTTATGCTTTCATTCACGCGTGTTTCTATCACGTGCGGTGCTGTATCAGTTACCCTGAGCCTGTGTCTGATGGAGACGGCAGCCCGTGGATGTGACGGCGCGTCGCTAATTGAGGACGCTGCGCCTGGGGCCGGCAGGGGGCGCGCAAGCGCTGCCGTGCTGGGGGGCTCTGGGGGCGCGGGCGGCCGGCGCTGTTAATTGAAAGAGTGATTATTACGCGCTTAGAAGTTCATTACTGTTCGCAGCAGCGTCCCACGGCGCCCCAATTAGCACTCAGCTGCGCGAGAAAGGCACTGCAGAAACAACAGATAATTAATCATGATCAGAGCGAGTCCTCGCCCCCCACACGAGCACGCCACAGCTTCTGCTCCCCAGAATCCCCCGGGACTCGGGCAGCCATGTTTCCTGCGGTCCTGTGGGGCAGACAGCCCTGAAACCCTGTGCGGCCGTGGTGGTGCGTGGGAAGGCGCTGCTGTGGGTGCAGGGACGCCCTCACGATGCAAGAGGCTTCTCTGGGAAGCAGACGCGTATCTACGCGCCCTTCACACACACTTCGGCTGCGGGTCCTGGTGCGCCTCTTGTGTTTGAGAGAGATGCCCGAGCTCCTGAATGAGCTTCGGGGGGGCCTTGTGCAATCCTAAGCCTTAGGTCAAAGGTCAAACCCAGTCAAAGTTTCTGTTGTCACGCAGTGTGACTGCGCGACTTCGGGTCTGTAGCATGAGCAGCTCCCGCAGACAACGAGAGCGATTGTGACCTTTCTGGGACCTATGACCTTTTGCCCTGATCAATCTGTAAACGTGTCTTCTGGAGCTGCTGTGTTTCTTTTCCGAGCCGGTGACGGTTAGCTTGTCTGTTGCGAAAGCCACGTGGGTCCTGGCTGGGAGGGAGCCTTGTGCTTACTGGCCACTGCTGCGCTCCTGTGCTGCGTTGAGCTCGGTGTGTGTCGCTGCGCTGCGGAGCTGCTGTGTTTTGTGGGTGTCAGGAAGGCGCACTGTGTGTGTTTGGGGTTGACTGCTCAGTTACTGATCTGGCAGCAGCGTATTCCTGTCACCACGGAAACCATTAGTTGCCAGGCAACCAGCCCATCATCTGTAGCGGAGTCTGAGAGTCGCATCTAATTACGGGATCGCAACAGCTCTCTGTGAATCCAGCAGCACTGTCTGCCTTGGGGGGCCAGCGAGGGGGGGTGAGACCAAAATAAATGAAAATGTTAGAGAGGGAGGTTGAGGAGAGACAGAGGGCGCAGAGATTACTACAGGGCGAAGATGAAAAGCAAGGGAGATGTCGGTGTGTAATGCGCTGCTCATCTCTAGTCCATTCAGCCTGGCCCACTCATTTCTGGGATAGAAAGCAGAATCTCGGCCTCCTCATGTAAACCTGACCCTGTGTCGCAGACATCTGCAGCTCTCTGTGTAAAGTGCCTCCTGCTGTCAGTGTTCTGGGGCCTTGGGGTTCTTCCGGGTGGGTCTGTGTACCAGGTGGGTCTGTGTGCCCATGTTCCAGGTGGGTCTGTGTGCTCGTGTTCCAGGTGGGTCTGTGTACCAGGAGGGTCTGTGTTCCAGGTGGGTCTGTGTGCCAGGTGGGTCTGTGTGCCCATGTTCCAGGTGGGTCTGTATGCTTGTGTTCCAGGTGGGTCTGTGTACCAGGTGGGTCTGTGTGCTTGTGTTCCAGGTGGGTCTGTGTTCCAGGTGGGTCTGTGTTCTAGGTGGGTCTGTGTGCTCGTGTTCCAGGTGGGTCTGTGTTCCAGGTGGGTCTGTGTGCTCGTGTTCCAGGTGGGTCTGTGTACCAGGTGGGTCCGGGTGCTTGTGGGTAGGAGTGGGTACTCACACACAGCAGCCTGTCTGTGGAACGCTCATGTTCACAGTCCTGTGTCCCACTCTGTATCTCTCACTCCTTCTGCTCGATCTCCCGCTCTCTGACCTGACACTGCCCCTGTCCGCAGCCTGTCTTCCTCCCTCTTCATCCCTCCATCCTCTCCCCCTCGCTCTGGGTCCCCCAGTCTGTCTCGGCACGAGTTTTTTGTTCTTTTGCATTTCCTGCTGAATTCCATATGACTTCTGCCTCCTGAGGTGATCGCCTGCTGCTGACGAGCCTAATTAAACATGCAAAACAGACACGAAGCACCGCATGGGCACCACAGCCACAGGACGAGCGGCTCGCTCGCTGCCCTCCGGATTAAACAGCGTGCCTCGTCACGGGCACCGCGAATTAATCCCTTCTTTTTGTGGTTGTTTTCTTCCCTCTGTTTTTATGTTTATTTCCTTATTTGAAATGTTTATTAATCCATTTAAATAGCTTCAAATTGACTCATCTCTGTGAAGTTCTTGCCTCGAAATGCTCAGCACTTTTTTACCAGCTTTTAGTGTTTGTTTTATTTAATGTCCATGATAATTACAGCCTTAAATTAGAGGTATAATTTACCTCTTTCCTTTGTTCAGCATTGTTGCCCTTTGAGAGAAGAAGACGTTTGCCAAGAATTGATACTGGGGTGTCAGGTGCTGTCGCTGTTGATATAACTCTAAATTAAAACATTTTCATGTAGTTGTACTACAGCTCACTATTTTAACTTGAGTAATTCACTAAATTTTTACTACAGCTCACTAAGAAATGTCTGTTATAGTGCAATGTATTAAAATAATATAACAGTTCCTAATAAGTACTAATCCAGTTATGACTATTGTATTACAGTCTTATCACTACTGATTACTGAAACATGACTATTGTACTGTATTTGTATCTACCACCATTGGAACACTTTTCTAACATACCTTCACTACAGATCCCTACTGAAAAACAACTGTTCAAACCTACCTTCACTACAGCTCACTACTGAAACACAATTATTTTTACATACCTTCACAACTTAAACAACTATTCTAACATATGTTCACTATAGCTCACTGCTGAAACACTACTATTGTCACATACCTTCACTACAGCTCACTACTGAAACACAACTATTCAAACCTACCTTCACTACAGCTCACTACTGAAACACAATTATTTTTACATACCTTCACAACAGATCACAACTGAAACAACTATTCTAACATGTTCACTATAGCTCACTGCTGAAACACTACTATTGTCACATACCTTCACTACAGCTCACTACTGAAACATGACTATTCTGCAGCATTTGCACTGCAGCCTCCTGTCTAAACACAGTGTGCTTCAACAATGCACCGCATCTGTGAACTCGGGAGGTCAACAGAGGCAGCCAGCCTTAGCTCTACATTAGGATGTTTCAAGCCCTCAGCACGTACTTGGGAAGCTCGATCGAGTGTTTTATGTCATGTTTTCACCCCTTTAGTTATGGTCATGCTGTATGAAGAGTGTTACCTCCCGTGTCTGTGGATGAGACATGGCAGGTGTCGAGAGAGTGCAGGCGGTAGGGGTACAGTAGTGCAGTAATAGACTCCCCCGCCTGTGACTCTCTCTGTCTCTGTGCAGTTCGCCTGTTCCGGCTCCTCTCTCTCCCAGGATAAACCCATTTACATTCTCTTTTCGGCCTTCAAATCCGCCACCGTTTCCATGACAACACCCCCCTCTCTCGTCATCTCCCTCCCGTCGTGTTTTCCTCCTCTCTTTCTTTCTCTCCTTTTTCTCTCTGCTGCCTTTCTCTCTCCGTCCTTCCCTCGTCTCTCGTCCCTCTGAGCACCTCCCTCTCTCGCTCGGCTGAGAGTGGCACAGACAGCCCTGCCTCCGAGCTGCCCCTTCCACAGGCCCGCCACTGTACGCCCCAGCGTCCCAGAAGGAATCTTTCGGGAGTGTTCAGAGAGCCGAGGTTAACCTCACACACCTGCCGTCGTTCCCCAACACACGGTTCCCCACTCCGGATCTGAGCCCTTCAGTTCAAACTGCTCACTGTAACATCCTGCAAAATCCGTTGCACCTAAACCTAACAAACCGCTTCAGTAAGAGAACAAGAAGATGAACTTTTTGGGAGTTTCCTCACAGAATCATTTCCAAACAGGAAGATGCTGTGGATGCAGACCTTGGAGGTTTTCACCTGTTGGCATCATCACAGCTGCACCAGCAGGGAGGGCAGTGTGAGCTGCTCTTTATACTGCTCCAATTACCCCGGGGCTACAGGACTCCGGGGCTCTGGGGCCAAGAGGAGAACGCAAGAGCAGGAGGAGACAGGCAGACGACAGGAAGCTGTTCAGCCTGTCTTACCTGACTGCTTGTGAGCAGATGATTAATAATAATTATTAATAACTCCTTACAGCTCTATAGCTCTTCTCTGGACCCTCCACTCAGAGCTCTTTACAGGTCATGGGGATCCCCTCCACCACCACCAGTGTGTACCCCCACCTGGACGATGCTCCAGTCCTCTCCCCACACACCAGCTCTCAGTGGGGAGGAGAGCAGAGTGATGAGGCCAGTTCAGAGACGGGGGTTATTAGGAGGCCATGATGGGTAAAGGCCAGGGGGAGATTTGGCCAGGACACTGGGGTAACACCCCTACTCTTCTCGAGAGACACCCCGGGATTGTTAATGACCTCAGAGAGTCAGGACCATGGTTTTATGTCTCAAGGACGGCGCCTGTTTACAGTATAGTGTCCCCATCACTGTACTGGGCATTAGGACCCACACAGACCCCAGGGTGAGCGCCCCCTGCTGGTGAGCACCGTCATGAAGAGTGACGTCACATTTCGCTGTCCCCAGGAGCCCTCGGTCACTGAACACATTCAGAACACTGCCAGGTAGCGTTAAATTGACAGATCCTTTTTTCCATTTGCATCATCGCAAAGTTCTCTCACCTGTTTTTGCACAGATTTTCTTTTTAAGTGATAGCCAAATGCTGACCTTTCTGGAGTAGACACGAGTCACCGATCTATACTGAAGCGTGAAGTCTAGTTTCGTATAGCTGTAGCAGCTTGGGATTGTCAGACTAAACAAGGGGACCCCAGCCGAGCACTTTCTGGGGGTGTCCTTGATACATCTGGCTCAGTCTGTGTCTTTCACAAGCACCAGTCTTAACAAGAGCAGTTAGGTGCTGTCTGCTTGGGTTTTATACATTTCCCTAATTAAACTAATCTTAATCTTAGTCTAAGTCTTCCACTTAAAAGATAGTTCAAAAGTGGAGCACTAGGCTGTGTTCCCAGGTTAATGGAAACTTTTATGAGGTAAGGGGAATTTTCAGAGTCACTGTATCACCTCACAGAATTGCTTCAAAAAGCAATTAATTCACTGTAACTCGAGATCAGTATCTCTCTCCAACTGAACTTAAAAAAAGTAAGACCTGCTTTCCCCAGTATTGTGTGGGGAGAGTCTGTTTCTGACTCATTGCACTGTGGCTGTGTTATTAGTGTAAATGGGTGATTTTAAATGTCCAAGTGTTCATGTTATGATTTGTCATGTTGTCATGATATTAAGGTCAAGAACAGGCCAGTTAGCAAACCTGGTGTTTTATTGTGGTGTTTTGTGGTATTTCTGAACAGCACCAGACCTCGCTGTGTGTTGTATCCTCATGAAGACAACACAGAGGGTTAATGCCTCACAGTTTCAGGGCCCAGGTTCGATTCTGGTTGGGGTGGCTGTCTGTGTGGAGTTTGCATGCTCTCCTCATGTTTGCCAGGTGTGCAGGTGGAGGTTTCTGGGGCAGAGGGTCCCAGGGTGACCTGCACTGATTACGCCCGTCATCTGCAACAGGACCTGGTGAGAGCAGAGTGTAAAAACCTGGCTGTGAACCTGTGCTTGTTCTGAGGTCATGGTTTGGCTTTACAGGATTAACTTTCTTTGCCAGTGGAAATAACAGAGCAAACTTTGCTTTAGAGTCATTGCGGTATGGAAGGAAATGCTATTACATTGGAAGAGTGTATGAGTGAAAATACAATCAACGAGGCGGACACAGGCCTGGTGTGGTGTTGCCCCCCGCGGACCCACGGCCACCAGCCTGCAAAAGTACCGGCTTCAACCACATGGCTGGGGAGCTTGTTCCACACTCCCGCCACCCTCTGTGTAAAGACGTGGCTGCTCTCAGCTGCGAATAAGCACGTGCCACGAGCTGAAGCTAGCCCGTAGACAGGTTGAGGACCTGCGGTTAGCTGATGGTGACGATGACAACCCGCTCTCTGGCCAGTTAAGCGGTGCGATGCCCCTCGGCTTCCGGGAGGGGCCCCTGGCTGCGCAGGCCGCCCAGTGCTCGCGGGGGACGGGACAGCGGTCCTCTGTTTCCGGGCCGTGCGCGGCTCTTATTCTGACGCGGGCGGAGCGAGCGGTTCTGTTGTCCCGAAATGATCATCCCGACTCGGGGCTGTGCTTCGACAAGATCCGGCCGGGCATCGCCGTCTCACCGGGGACACGGAGCGCCCCGACCCTCCCCGTCACTCGTCGCTGTCCCGCGTCCGTCGCCTTCCCCTCCGAAACTTCAAACGCGCACGACAGCGGGAGCGCCGCACTACACACAGCCCCGGGATCGAGCGCACGGCGGCGCAAGGAGACGGGAATAAATAAATAAAAGAAAAATGGAAAAAAGGCTACGTTTTTAAAAAAAGAGCTGTCACGGTAGCCACCAACAATAACATAAAATAAAAAACAAACAGCTGAAAGGGAATCTGGGGCGCGTCTTCGGTGCCAGCCTGTCCCGGACTCTCACAGCACTGCAAGGCGAGAGACTGCGAAGCAGGAAGAGGGGCTCGCCTGTGCTGTGTGTCAGCCAGGCGGTGACTTCAGTGATCTGCGTGAGTGTGTGTGTGTGCGTGTGTCTGCGTGCGGGGTGGCCGCGATGGACTCCTCTCTCCGCGCTCGGCTCCCGTAGAGGAGCCATGACAAGCTGCCTTCGCCGCTGGGACTCGTCTTCCTCCCCAAACAGCGAGCGCCAGCGCCGGCCGCCCGGCACCGCCTTCCCCTGCGCGATCCGCCCGGCCCGAGCGGCGGGGCGCTGGGCGTGAGAGCCGGCCGGTGCCGCCGCCACAGCACCGGGAGATCCGCGGGGTCTGTCGGCTGCCCGTGCCCGCTGACAGCGGCCTCCCTTCTTCTCACGGCGGAATGAGGTGAGGACGACACCGCCGGAGCGGCTGCAGCGAGCCGCTCGCCGCACACTGCAGCGGGGCCTGTCCGAGGGACGCCAGCTCCTCTCCCCGGCGGCTGTCTCGCTGCCTTCGTGCTGCTCCGCGCCGCAGCTCTGCTCCGCTCCGCTCCGAGGCGCTGCAAGGCTGTTATGAGGGGTTATAGTTTTGAGCTGCCATATTTAAATACAAGCGTCCGAGGCAAAGAATTTTGTTTTTACTGTCGCTTAACTGGCAAGTAGAAAACCCCATTAGGAACGGACTAGAGGCGCAAGAGCTTCTAGTGTGGGTTCCCCATGACGAGCCGGTCCTGCACCGTGCGTGGCCGGGCAGCGGAGAGCTCAGGAATGTGCCTCCGCTCCGGGGACCCGGCGGGCGCTGCGCGGCTCCTAACAGCTACGGGACAGGCAGCATCGGACTGGAGGGGTCTGGAGTGCAGACCGAGCTCCGCTCAGCAGCCTGACCGCTGGGGTCTAATTCCGAATAGGTGACGGGCGAGCAGGTACAGTGAGCTCTGGAGAGGGAGAGGGGGTACAGTGGGCTCTGGAGAGGGAGAGGGGGTACAGTGGGCTCTGGAGAGGGAGAGGAGGTACAGTGGGCTCTGGAGAAGAGAGGAGGTACAGTGGGCTCTGGAGAGAGAGAGGAGAGGGGGTACAGTGGGCTCTGGAGAGGGAGAGGAGGTACAGTGGGCTCTGGAGAAGAGAGGAGGTACAGTGGGCTCTGGAGAGAGAGAGGAGAGGGGGTACAGTGGGCTCTGGAGAGGGAGAGGAGGTACAGTGGGCTCTGGAGAGGGAGAGGGGGTACAGTGGGCTCTGGAGAGGGAGAGGGGGTACAGTGGGCTCTGGAGAGGGAGAGGGGGTACAGTGGGCTCTGGAGAGGGAGAGGAGGTACAGTGGGGTCTGGAGAGGGAGAGGGGGTACAGTGGGCTCTGGAGAGGGAGAGGGGGTACAGTGGGGTCTGGAGAGGGAGAGGGGGTACAGTGGGCTCTGGAGAGGGAGAAGAGGTACAGTGGGCTCTGGAGAGGGAGAGGGGGTACAGTGGGCTCTGGAGAGGGAGAGGGGGTACAGTGGGCTCTGGAGAGGGAGAGGAGGTACAGTGGGCTCTGGAGAGGAAGAGGAGAGGGGGTACAGTGGGCTCTGGAGAGGGAGAGGAGAGGGGGTACAGTGGGCTCTGGAGAGGGAGAGGGGGTACAGTGGGCTCTGGAGAGGGAGAGGGGGTACAGTGGGCTCTGGAGAGGGAGAGGAGAGGGGGTACAGTGGGCTCTGGAGAGAGAGAGGGGGTACAGTGGGCTCTGGAGAGAGAGAGGAGAGGGGGTACAGTGGGCTCTGGAGAGAGAGAGGAGAGGAGGTACAGTGAGCTCTGGAGAGAGAGAGGAGAGGGGGTACAGTGGGCTCTGGAGAGGGAGAGGAGGTACAGTGGGCTCTGGAGAGAGAGAGGAGAGGAGGTACAGTGGGCTCTGGAGAGAGAGAGGAGAGGAGGTACAGTGGGCTCTGGAGAGGGAGAGGGGGTACAGTGGGCTCTGGAGAGGGAGAGGGGGTACAGTGGGGTCTGGAGAGGGAGAGGGGGTACAGTGGGCTCTGGAGAGGGAGAGGAGAGGAGGTACAGTGGGCTCTGGAGAGGGAGAGGAGGTACAGTGGGCTCTGGAGAGGGAGAGGAGGTACAGTGGGCTCTGGAGAGAGAGAGGAGAGGAGGTACAGTGGGCTCTGGAGAGAGAGAGGAGAGGAGGTACAGTGGGCTCTGGAGAGGGAGAGGAGAGGGGGTACAGTGGGCTCTGGAGAGGGAGAGGAGGTACAGTGGGCTCTGGAGAGAGAGAGGAGAGGAGGTACAGTGGGCTCTGGAGAGGGAGAGGAGAGGAGGTACAGTGGGCTCTGGAGAGGGAGAGGAGAGGGGGTACAGTGGGCTCTGGAGAGGGAGAGGGGGTACAGTGGGCTCTGGAGAGGGAGAGGAGAGGGGGTACAGTGGGCTCTGGAGAGGGAGAGGAGAGGGGGTACAGTGGGCTCTGGAGAGAGAGAGGAGAGGAGGTACAGTGGGCTCTGGAGAGGGAGAGGAGAGGGGGTACAGTGGGCTCTGGAGAGAGAGAGGAGAGGGGGTACAGTGGGCTCTGGAGAGAGAGAGGAGAGGGGGTACAGTGGGCTCTGGAGAGGGAGAGGGGGTACAGTGGGCTCTGGAGAGGGAGAGGGGGTACAGTGGGCTCTGGAGAGGGAGAGGAGAGGGGGTACAGTGGGCTCTGGAGAGAGAGAGGAGAGGGGGTACAGTGGGCTCTGGAGAGGGAGAGGGGGTACAGTGGGCTCTGGAGAGAGAGAGGAGAGGGGGTACAGTGGGCTCTGGAGAGAGAGAGGAGAGGGGGTACAGTGGGCTCTGGAGAGAGAGAGGAGAGGAGGTACAGTGGGCTCTGGAGAGGGAGAGGGGGTACAGTGGGCTCTGGAGAGGGAGAGGAGGTACAGTGAGCTCTGGAGAGGGAGAGGAGGTACAGTGGGCTCTGGAGAGGGAGAGGGGGTACAGTGGGCTCTGGAGAGAGAGAGGAGAGGGGGTACAGTGGGCTCTGGAGAGGGAGAGGGGGTACAGTGGGCTCTGGAGAGGGAGAGGGGGTACAGTGGGCTCTGGAGAGGGAGAGGAGGTACAGTGGGCTCTGGAGAGGGAGAGGAGAGGAGGTACAGTGGGCTCTGGAGAGAGAGAGAGAGAGGAGAGGGGGTACAGTGGGCTCTGGAGAGAGAGAGGAGAGGGGGTACAGTGGGCTCTGGAGAGAGAGAGGAGAGGGGGTACAGTGGGCTCTGGAGAGAGAGAGGAGAGGGGGTACAGTGGGCTCTGGAGAGGGAGAGGGGGTACAGTGGGCTCTGGAGAGGGAGAGGAGAGGGGGTACAGTGGGCTCTGGAGAGGGAGAGGAGAGGGGGTACAGTGGGCTCTGGAGAGAGAGAGGAGAGGAGGTACAGTGGGCTCTGGAGAGGGAGAGGAGAGGGGGTACAGTGGGCTCTGGAGAGAGAGAGGAGAGGGGGTACAGTGGGCTCTGGAGAGAGAGAGGAGAGGGGGTACAGTGGGCTCTGGAGAGGGAGAGGGGGTACAGTGGGCTCTGGAGAGGGAGAGGGGGTACAGTGGGCTCTGGAGAGGGAGAGGAGAGGGGGTACAGTGGGCTCTGGAGAGAGAGAGGAGAGGGGGTACAGTGGGCTCTGGAGAGGGAGAGGAGAGGGGGTACAGTGGGCTCTGGAGAGAGAGAGGAGAGGAGGTACAGTGGGCTCTGGAGAGGGAGAGGGGGTACAGTGGGCTCTGGAGAGGGAGAGGGGGTACAGTGGGCTCTGGAGAGGGAGAGGAGGTACAGTGAGCTCTGGAGAGGGAGAGGAGGTACAGTGGGCTCTGGAGAGGGAGAGGGGGTACAGTGGGCTCTGGAGAGAGAGAGGAGAGGGGGTACAGTGGGCTCTGGAGAGGGAGAGGGGGTACAGTGGGCTCTGGAGAGGGAGAGGGGGTACAGTGGGCTCTGGAGAGGGAGAGGAGGTACAGTGGGCTCTGGAGAGGGAGAGGAGAGGAGGTACAGTGGGCTCTGGAGAGAGAGAGAGAGAGGAGAGGGGGTACAGTGGGCTCTGGAGAGAGAGAGGAGAGGGGGTACAGTGGGCTCTGGAGAGAGAGAGGAGAGGGGGTACAGTGGGCTCTGGAGAGAGAGAGGAGAGGGGGTACAGTGGGCTCTGGAGAGGGAGAGGGGGTACAGTTGGCTCTGGAGAGGGAGAGGAGGTACAGTGGGCTCTGGAGAGGGAGAGGAGAGGGGGTACAGTGGGCTCTGGAGAGGGAGAGGGGGTACAGTGGGCTCTGGAGAGAGAGAGGAGAGGAGGTACAGTGGGCTCTGGAGAGAGAGAGGAGAGGGGGTACAGTGGGCTCTGGAGAGAGAGAGGAGAGGGGGTACAGTGGGCTCTGGAGAGGGAGAAGGGGTACAAGCTGTTATGGGACCCAGACACACTGAGAATTCCTCGAGGTGTTTGTCTCCTGTGCTTTTCAAGCGGTTCCAGTAGCTGTCATGAGCTCCTTCTGCACACCAGCAAGCAGCATGTACATGTTCACACCGGCACCGGGGAGCAGGAGATCCGAGCTTCATACGGTATCTGCGCCAGGAGGCGTTCAAGCCGATATTCGCCCTCCGAGCAGTGAGCTCCGCACGCCGGCTGGCGTCTTCATCACCACCTCGCCCGTACACGGTCCTCTCATTTCAGATTAATTTCAGCTGCGTTCAGACTGTGTGAGCAAGAGACGCGGGGGCGGGAACGGCCGAGGTGGTGGGCCTATGAGAATCCTCGGGGCGCATGACAGGCTGCGGGGTCGTCCAATCGCTGCGCTGTAAAGGTTAAGGCACGCCCACTCCCGGGAGGTTTCTCTGAGAGCACGCTAGCAGCCTGTCGGAGGTGGGAGGCCGCTATACCAAGGGGTCAGACAGACCCCAGAGGTTCACACTGTGCTTTTTTCAGGAAGCGTAAAAGCTCCAATCCCGGCACTAGGGGGGCTACTGCGATCAGGACAGTGCTAAACTACAAATATAATAACCACGGATTGTTCTGCAGAACAGTT
The DNA here is from genome assembly GCF_059453375.1 of Lepisosteus platostomus. NCBI lineage: Eukaryota > Metazoa > Chordata > Actinopteri > Semionotiformes > Lepisosteidae > Lepisosteus > Lepisosteus platostomus. Next base: position 16,946,379 of record NC_142635.1, read on the forward strand.
CAAATACGCTGTCGTGCCTGTTCATATACTGTAGCTTACAATGTATAGTTGGCCGAACGCGCAGGAGCAGAAAACGGAACAGTGTGCTCGCAATGAAGCCCCCTCGCTGCCACAGTAAATCACCAAGGCCTGCAGCACGCCGGTACAACAGCAGGCGCTGTGGGGATGTGTGCAATAAGACATGTACGCGCAAGGGTATCGGCTGGGGCATGCGCACAGGAATAAGGAAGTGTATGAGGGCCGTGAATGTCAAAACAACGTGGTGTGCAGGTCTTTTCCAGTGAAGTTGTAATTATTCCCTTTCAACTTGCGAATCGAGTCCAGAATCATAACAGAACAGGTGCCGGCACGCAAGACACGGCCGAGAGCCATCGCGTCAGCCGCTCCAGTAACAGCGTGTGCTGCAGGCCCCACACGATAGTTAATTTTCCGTTTCCTGCCGCGGTCGCGGGTGGCGTGGGAGTTCTCTCAGGCCCGTGCTGGGCAAGCCCTCGCTTCGTCTTCTCTGCATTCACTAATAACGGCTCCTCGCGTTTCCTCCCGAGCTTTCGCCCAGAAGGTGTGGTTCAGGGCCGGGGAGAGACTGGGAATGTTGCTACAAGAGAAGGGAGGTGCTAGTCTGTTGTCCAGCGGGAAGGCAGCAGTGTGTGTGTCTACACTACCAACAACAGTAGTTTCCTTCAAGTCGCTGAAGCAGAGTCTTGAAAGCTGCCATCACTGTTCACATTGTGAGTGTGATGTTTTCCAGCGCAGTATATTTAAGCCTGTTAATGAAGAAGAACGTCCAGGTGATGTATTTTGAATTCACAGGGAGCTGTGCAGTGTTTCTGCTGCCCAGAAGTGGACTGTGGGAGTGGTGTGGCTCCGGAGCGGAGCGGTGGAGCAGTGTGGAGCGGGGCCTCAGTGCAGGTGTGTCAGGAGAGGTGAGGGTGAGCCCGGGGCCCTGACCGCTCTGACCCGCAGCGGGGCTCGGGGCAGGACCTCTGCACCCGTCCCGCTGGCCGACTCACCTGGCTCACCTGCGGGAGGCCCAGGGCACACAGGTGTGACGCGCTGCTGACAGAGCTGCGCTTATCTGGCCTGGCGATCTGAGAGCCGCAGGGCTCCGGTTACAGACCGCGCCGCTGAGCCGAGGAATTAAAGAGTCATGAGATATCGAGAAGCAGCCTGCTGCATTTTGAGAGACCCAGGAGTCAGAGCTGAGGCACTGAGGCAGGCAGCTGAGGCTGGGAGAGGGAGGCAGTGTGAGGCTGTGTCTAGAGCTGAGAGAGGGAGGCAGTGTGAGGCTGTGACTAGAGGTGAGAGAGGGAGGCAGTGTGAGGCTGTGACTAGAGCTGGGAGAGGGAGGCAGTGTGAGGCTGTAATTAGAGCTGAGAAAGGGAGGTTGTGATTAGAGCTGAGAGAGGGAGGCAGTGTGAGGCTGTGATTAGAGCTGAGAGAGGGAGGGAGGCAGTGTGAGGCTGTGACTAGAGGTGAGAGAGGGAGGCAGTGTGAGGCTGTGACTAGAGCTGAGAGAGGGAGGCAGTGTGAGGCTGTGACTAGAGCTGAGAGAGGGAGGCAGTGTGAGGCTGTGATTAGAGCTGAGAGAGGGAGGCAGTGTGAGGCTGTGACTAGAGCTGAGAGAGGGAGGCAGTGTGAGGCTGTGATTAGAGCTGAGAAAGGGAGGCAGTGTGAGGTTGTGATTAGAGCTGAGAGAGGGAGGGAGGCAGTGTGAGGCTGTGACTAGAGGTGAGAGAGGGAGGCAGTGTGAGGCTGTGACTAGAGCTGAGAGAGGGAGGCAGTGTGAGGCTGTGACTAGAGCTGAGAGAGGGAGGCAGTGTGAGGCTGTGACTAGAGCTGAGAGAGGCAGGGAGGCAGTGTGAGGCTGTGATTAGAGCTGAGAAAGGGAGGCAGTGTGAGGCTGTGATTAGAGCTGGGAGAGGGAGGCAGTGTGAGGCTGTGACTAGAGGTGAGAAAGGGAGGCAGTGTGAGGCTGTGATTAGAGCTGGGAGAGGGAGGCAGTGTGAGGCTGTGACTAGAGGTGAGAGAGGGAGGCAGTGTGAGGCTGTGATTAGAGCTGAGAGAGGGAGGCAGTGTGAGGCTGTGATTAGAGCTGAGAGGGAGGCAGTGTGAGGCTGTAATTAGAGCTGGGAGAGGGAGGCAGTGTGAGGCTGTGATTAGAGCTGGGAGAGGGAGGCAGTGTGAGGCTGTGACTAGAGCTGGGAGAGGGAGGCAGTGTGAGGCTGTGACTAGAGCTGGGAGAGGGAGGCAGTGTGAGGCTGTGACTAGAGCTGAGAGAGGGAGGCAGTGTGAGGCTGTGACTAGAGCTGAGAGAGGCAGGGAGGCAGTGTGAGGCTGTGATTAGAGCTGAGAGACGGAGGCAGTGTGAGGCTGTGACTAGAGGTGAGAGAGGGAGGCAGTGTGAGGCTGTGACTAGAGCTGAGAGAGGGAGGCAGTGTGAGGCTGTGATTAGAGCTGAGAGAGGGAGGCAGTGTGAGGCTGTGATTAGAGCTGAGAGACGGAGGCAGTGTGAGGCTGTGATTAGAGCTGAGAGACGGAGGCAGTGTGAGGCTGTGACTAGAGCTGGGAGAGGGAGGCAGTGTGAGGCTGTGATTAGAGCTGAGAGGGAGGCAGTGTGAGGCTGTGATTAGAGCTGAGAGAGGGAGGCAGTGTGAGGCTGTGATTAGAGCTGAGAGAGGCAGGGAGGCAGTGTGAGGCTGTGGAGAGAGGCAGGGAGGCAGTGTGAGGCTGAGAAGAGTAAACACAGCACTGCACCACTGTGCCGCCCTCTGGCTCTTGTCATCTGTATGAAACTCACCTGCCCAACCCCAGTGCACATGTTTTCTTGGAGGTGGGCACTCGGCTCGGTGCTGGTACCTTGCTGGTACCTTGCTGCTACCTTGCTGCTACCTTGCTGCTGCTGGGTCCTGCTGGGTCCTGCTGGGTCCTGCTGGGTCCTGCTGGCTCGTGCTGGGTCGTGTCTGGGTGTCCTGTGCCAGGAATCTGTGCCTGACTCCCTCTGCTGTAGCCCACTCTCAGGGCGTCCTCTGTGGAGAGAGGTGGAGCCTGGGAATATTCCTTTCTTCCCCCGCATGTTCCCAGGAGACACTGGCTATAAATACTCTAAAACTACAGCCGGCTGTGTGATTTACTGGGGGAGTCCAGAGAGGGCTGTGCTCTCTCCCTGCACAGCTCCTGCAGCCTTTTCCTCTGGCTCAGTCAGTCCCACACGGACTCGTTCAGTCCCACGGACTCGTTCAGCCCCAGAAGGGCTCGGTCCAGTCCCACACAGACTCGTTCAGCCCCAGACTGGCTCAGTCAGTCCCACACGGAATCGTTTAGCCCCATACTGGCTCAGTCAGACCCAGACGGGCTCATTCAGTCCCAGACGGTTCCGATAACACTCAGACGGACCTGTTCTCCTCTGGCTTTGAGCAGTCCCAGAGGAGTCTTACTGGAGCTGTCTGCTGCACACGAGTCAGGGAGAGCAGATCTGAAGCAGGGCATCTAGACTGGTGTGAGAAATCTTCACTCGGCCCCAGCTCACAAGAACTCCCAGGACCCAGAGGTCCTCTCTCCTCAAGAGCTTCGCCAATGTCTGTGTTTACACCAAAGGGGCAAAAGTCAAGCAGCACTAGTATGCTGTGTGTTTTTACTTGTATCACATACAGCCTAAAACACAGTACTTATCCAAACACAACACAACAGGACATGACAGTGTGACCTTCACGGGTCGTTACAGCCTTGGCTGTCTGTAAAAAACAGCTCTGTCTTGAGTGTGGTTTTGAAGCTGGTGGTGTTTCTGATGTGTGCGTGTTTCCTCCACATGCTGAGCTTTCTCACAGCGGCGACGAGCCCACAGTTTCCCCTACATCGCTGTGCTCAGCAGCTGTGTGCGTCGGGTTTTCCAGACGCGGCCTGTCGGTGACTCACTGCTGCCAGGTATGAGGCTCGCTTCACCTGAAGAAGGAGGGGGAGGGCAGATCAGAGAGGGAGGCGGGGAGAAGTCTGGAACAAGCTTGGATCCGGGCTCACAAGGTCGCAAGGGGGCAGGGCTGTGACTCCGCCAGTGACGTCTCAGCGGCAGAAGCCCCTCGTTTCTCCCCATCCTCCTCTGGGGAAAGTACTGGCACCTGGAGTAAAACCTTTACTGCTTCTGTCCTTCCACAAAGCTCCAGTCAATCGCTTTTCCCATCGGAAGAGGAGCTGCTGAAACTCTCGGACTAGAAATCCATGACCTGTCGGTGCTGTTGGCCAGAATGCCTAACGGGCATAATATTTCGCGCTTGTTTTTAAGTTGCTCCAAATGTTCAGGTAAAAAAGTTGATCGCATTGCAGCTTTTCTTGGTTTGCGATTTCTGTTCAGTGCATAAAGGTCTTCGTATGGCTCAAGTGGACACAGGTACAGACAGACCCAGGAGCAGATTGAATCCATAGCTATACTCGCAGGCATCACAAACTGCAAACTAATCTAAGATATTTAATAATCTGGACCAAAAACACATTTTGTTTAGCAATTGGGATGCTTCAAGGAAGAAAGGACTCTTCCCTGCTTGTGATTCGGGAAGGTATGTCTTCAGAAGAGGTGCAGCTGACTCACAGTGACTCAGACAGCCAGGGGAGAGATCTGCGTGCAGCACAGACACCCGCCCACTCCTGCACCCGAGACGCCCCTCGCAGGCCCAGTGCGCTCTTCAGCTGCAGGCACCTGTTAGCCCTGTCTGTGCTACCGCCTTCCAGCAGCTCGGAGAGCCCCGAACACTGCCACCTGAACACTGGCACCGAGATACTGACACCCAGAGACTGCCATCTGAACACGGCCACCGAGACGTTGCCACCTGAACACTGACTGTGAGACGCTCCAGACTCACCTGAACAGTGACTCTGAGACACTGGCACCTGAACACTGACACAGAGACACTGCCTCCTGAACACTGACTGTGAGACACTCCAGACTCACCTGAACACTGCCACAGCATTGCTCAAGAGAAGTGGTTGAACGTGTGTTTGCGTTGATTTTGCCCGTCTGCGCGAGGTCTCTTCGGTCTGGAGTAAGAAGGGTTCTGGTTTTGAGTCTGTGTGAACCTCCGGTCGAGTCAGCGCAGGATTGTGACGGTGGCCAGTGTTGGTCTGTTTTCAAGCCCTGTGCTGTCGCTGTCTCGTACTGGTGCAATTCTCCCTCCGCTGTGCAGTTCCAGTTTCACAGATGTGAATTCACTTCTAAATCAGGACTTCTGGAGCAAAGTGTGAGTGTGCTCGTTACCGGTCTTGACTTCTGTGGAGGGGCTGCTCCCAGCGCCGCAAAACAAGCGGGGGCCGAGGGAGGGCGTGTGAGGTGAACTCAGAACTGGTGAAGAGAGGAAGGTGCGCTCACAGCTCACGGCGGCTGGGTCTGATTCTGCCCCTGGAACACCCTCTGTGTGGAGCACACGTGTTCTCCCTGCGTTTGTGTGGGTTTTCTGCAGGTGCTCCAGTTTGCTTCGAGATGCCCCGAGCACCCTGCGGATAGGGTAACCGCAGTCTCCGGCGTGTCCCTGTGTTGTGCGCCCCGTGATGGACTGGCGTCTCGCCCAGGAGTGATGTGGGGGGTCAGGGACCAGGAAGGCTCATTTCTATCTGGGGACACTTCCCTGCTGTGCTCAGCCGTCAGTAACAGACGGGCTGCAGGGTTGTCGTGCTGTACTTCTTCAGAGGGCAGTGAAGGCTGTAGTTTTCAGAGACCCTGAGTCGACTGCAGTAAGGTCCTGCATCTGGAGCAGGGGTGCTGTTTTACACATGCCTGTGCGGTCAGGAGTAAACACAGTGACTTGTCAGAGGGGCAGCTTTTAGCAGTGAAGTATTAACTAATACATAATGATTAGTTTATGAGCAGATGATGTCTGACAATGCACCTGTCCTGCGTGCGGTCTGATGTGAGAGGTGGGCAGCCTGAGGGGAGGGGCGAGTCTCCCTGGGGTTTCTCTCCTGAAGAGATGGGGGACACTGTCTCGGGGTGCAGGCCCCCCGACAGCGCCGTGCTCTTCCTGGAAACACAATCCTGGCTCTGCTGGATCGGGGAATTCAGTTTTCTCTCGCTGTGTGTGTGCACACAAAGAAAGGACTTCCTTCATTTTAAAGGGACAGTCTGATGTAAGATTATAATTATTTGAAGCACGTTCTGTATTAGTGTTTGTGCTCAACTGCAGTTCAGTGCACAAAAGGAAACATGCTGAGCCAAGGACAGCCCACTGTATGAAGGCCTTGAAAGACTGTCAGTGTGCCAGTGTGTCAGCTCCAATATCAGTACACTGTGTCAGCTCCAGTATCAGTACACTGTCAGTGTGTCAGTGTGTCAGCTCCAGTATCAGTACATTGTCAGTGTGTCAGTGTGTCAGCTCCAGTGTCAGTACACTGTCAGTGTGTCAATGTGTCAGTGTGTCAGCTCCAATATCAGTACACTGTCAGTGTGTCAGTGTGTCAGCTCCAATATCAGTACACTGTCAGTGTGTCAGTGTGTCAGCTCCAGTATCAGTACACTGTCAGTGTGTCAGTGTGTCAGCTCCAGTATCAGTACATTGTCAGTGTGTCAGTGTGTCAGCTCCAGTGTCAGTACACTGTCAGTGTGTCAATGTGTCAGTGTGTCAGCTCCAATATCAGTACACTGTCAGTGTGTCAGTGTGTCAGCTCCAATATCAGTACACTGTCAGTGTGTCAGTGTGTCAGCTCCAGTATCAGTACACTGTCAGTGTGTCAGTGTGTCAGCTCCAGTATCAGTACACTGTCAGTGTGTCAGTGTGTCAGCTCCAGTGTCAGTACACTGTCAGTGTGTCAGTGTGTCAGCTCCAGTGTCAGTACACTGTCAGTGTGTCAGTGTGTCAGCTCCAGTGTCAGTACACTGTCAGTGTGTCAGTGTGTCAGCTCCAGTGTCAGTACACTGTCAGTGTGTCAGTGTGTCAGCTCCAGTGTCAGTACACTGTCAGTGTGTCAGGAGTTTCAACAGCAGGTGTGCTATGTGGCCAGCAGGTTGCTCAGCAGTATCTAACTGTGCTTCTGTCCACAGGCTCGAGTGCGGTCAGTGAGCTGGACTGGCAGGCAGTATGCTTCTCTGGGTCGGCCGCCCCTGGCTGCGTGTCCGCTGTGTGTCTGTGTGAGGACAGGTCCCAGGTGAGTCTGCTGCAGTACTTATCCGTGGTCTGAGAGGGTCATCGCTCAGGAAAACATGCCCTAACTTTGACAGGTGGGAAATCTCTTCTTTAGTGAGCAAACTCAAATCTCTCTCATGGCTCGGGCAGCCGTGACTTCGCAGATAGCAGCACGCTGTCAGTCATGACCTCCCTCCGGCTGAAGTGGATAATAATGGACTGGATGCTGAGTAGAGTCCAAATGCGTAGACCCACCCAGAACCTTGGTCCGATTCCTGACTGGATGGCACCTGGACCAGAGCTGGAAGAGGCTCAGGCCCATTGTGCCGATGAGGTTCTGGAGACTGCAGATTCCTCCCAGTTCCCAGAGGCCACTGTGGACAATCGCATGAGCACATCATCCCTGGACACGCTGGGCCAGCGGCTGGAGTGAACTCAGTGGGATGATCTCTGTGGACAGCGTGTGGCAGTCACTCTTGTCACAAGCTAGGGCTCCTCCTGTTGTTGTTAAAGCAAATGCGATATGTGCCACATTTCCCCTGTCACTCTCTGTGCTGAAACCCATTGGACGTGACATGCATTTGTGATATACTCAGTTCTTTTCCAGAGATGTTTATCTTATTATCGTTAAATTATAGACATTCTGACCAAGTAGTGGTCAGAGCTGGGCAGGAAGAGTGGTCCCCAGGGGGCCCGAGAGACACAGAGCACAGGACTGGGAGAGGGGAAGTGAGGCTTGGCAGCTCGGCGGGGGCAGGGTGCGGGGCTTTCCCGCGCAGCGGGGGTGTCGAGCTCGTCAGCTCCTGGAGAGTCCCCAGGCCTGCTGCTTCTGGGAAACCTGACTTTGCACTGGACCGGGGGCAGACGCCCCCCCCTCTGGACTTGGGGCAGGCAATGTCAAGAGACACAGGAGCCTGCCGGTCACTCGGACGCCCATGTGGCGAAGCCCAGCTGCTCCCTGGCCTGGGACCTGCATTCTGTGAGGAGACCAGACCCTCTTGATGTTTACAGGCAGTAGCTCTTCTGAACATGTTTTCAATGCCAAGCTCCCTGGGTCTCAGGAGAAGGGATTTTATGTGACTCTTAAACTTTGAATGCTGGTTATAGCTTGTAATAGCCTCCCTCTACTCATTAGGTGTCTTTTTCCCTTTCCCTCCCCAGGTAACGACAGAATCTTTCACCGACGCCGCAGACTCAGGTGAACCCCTGCCTGCCCCCCCAATCCCCGCCTCCCCAAACCCCAGCCAATCAAATGCACCCGGACAATAAACTAACCAATCATGGCAAGCAAGTGAACAGCACTGCCCAATCCCAGCTCCAGAATGTAAACCAGCAGCCGGGCTCCGCCTGCAGCCTGGGGTCAAAGGGCGTGGGGGCGGGGAGCCATGCTGCCAAGGCCAATCAGATCTCCCCGGGCAGCTCTGGGCTGAAGAGCGCAGTGCAGGCAGGCGTGGCCCTGGGGGGGCCCACGAAGGGCAAGGCCAAGCGGGAGAGGAGCGTGTCGGCGGACTCCGGGGAGCAGCGGGACGCCCTCACTCCCGCCCTCGAACCAGACGCCAAAGGTAGGCACAGGAGCGCCTGCCTGCAGAGTGTGTCCCTGTGGGGTCAGCCGGTGAGCAAGGATAGGCAACGTCTGGGCTGAGGGGTCTTCTCCAGGCGCGGAGAGGAGAGGGGACAGGGCCGTAGAGACGAAAAGGCCAAGTCTGGGACTCGGGGCCTTTGCAGGATCTCTGCTCCCTGCTGCTCTGCCAGGGCCCCCAGAAACAGCTGTCTAGCAGCGCGCAACCTGTCCCCTCTGACCCCTGACCCCTGACCCTGTCCCGTGATGAAAGGAGGTGTCAGTTCTCCCAGCTCACTGCCCCTCTGGCTGGGCTTCTCTTGCTGCGGTGCGCTCCCTCCTCAAGCCCCTGAGGAAGATCCTGCAGCAGCTCGGGTGTCTGGGGGGTCCGGGGGGGGGCGAGGGTGACTCTGCTGCAGACTGTAAACCCGAGGCTGTTTTCGGTAAGCGTGTCGCTGGGTGAGTCGCTCGCTCAGGAATGAGAAGGGGTTTGTTTGCCGGTTGTGTGCGTGCTGAGGGGGGGAGTGACTGATCTTTGCACAACTGAGTCATTCTGGGTTTCCTGCAGTTTCGTTCACCCACCCCCTCGTCCTGCGCACATGTACTCCACACACACACACGCACAGAGTATTACACACACACACACGCACAGAGTATTACACACACACACGCACAGAGCATTACACACACACATGCACAGAGTATTACACACACACGCACAGAGCATTACACACACACACACACAGAGCATTACACACACACGCACAGAGCATTACACACACGCACAGAGCATTACACACACACAGAGCATTACACACACACACACACACACACACACACACACACACACACACACACACACACAGTCTGACAGGAGAGGGGAGGTTCTCGCAGGTTTGCCACTTATCTGCCCTCCTGCCTCACTCTGCCTCCAGGACTGAGCAAACAGAAACCAAGCTCAGTGCCAGTCCTCCGGAAATCTCCCTGCCCAGGGCTGCCGAAACCGCAGAGAGCAGAAGTAAAAGAAGAAGGAGAAACGCCAACTTTCTTACCTGGACAAGGAAGACTCAGGTTCAGAAACAGCCACCTGGAAGCGTTCGCTGCAGTAGAAATCCTCTCCACAGACTGAGTGTCGAGAGATACAGGAACCGGCCCCCGTCTCCCCCACTCCCACTAAACGCTTTCACTAGAATCAGGGCCTCGTTCAAGTAGCACAATACCTTTACCCCAAATTCCCTGGGACGTTGTGTACGCCCGTCCTGAGTCACATGCTGGAACGCCTGCTTCTGTGACACTGGAGAGGCTTGTCCAGGTGGAGAGGCTGTGGGGCTGTGCACCAGGGGATCTGTCCACCAGGGGATCTGTCCAACCATGGGGCTGTCCTCCACAGAACCATTGAGAAAGAAACCAGCCTGAATGGACCCTGAGCTCCTTCCTGAGCTCCATGGTGTCTGCTGGGATTAATTCCGAATTCTCAATCCCAGAATCTGACCAAATTACCTACTTAATTAAACTGCTATCTCACTGTGCTTTTTAACAGTTGTGCATTTCGAGTTATAGATGAAAATTTCCAGATTTTTACAAGCTAGTATCAAATTAAATTGAATTAAAGTGAGGGGTTTAATTAACACAGTGCTCAGTGTAAAGCAATAATGAATTTCTGAACACCAGCCTAAGATCTGAGTCTGGGGTGACAGCAGCTGGAGTGATTGTGTGTGTTTTATCATGGACACTTTCCATTTGTATCCTTCAATATTTATTTTGAATATTTTGGGGGTTATCTGTTTTTTTTCACCTGTATAAAACATGCTTGACAATTTAAAACCCATTCTTCACCTTTCAAAACTAGTAAGACAGTGACAATTCATGTTAAGACAGAGACATACGAATGAAATATAAGGATAATCGCTCCTTTTTCAGTGGATAAAAAGACGTGTCTGTCCCTGAGGTAAATGATTCGAGATACCTTTAGTTTAATGGGTGAAGCTCCCACCCTCTGGTCTGGCCAGGGCTGCAAACAGCAGGAGTTCCAGGTGATTTGGAAAGGGAGGGTTTGGTTACATGTGGGGGATGTTCCTGATGTGTTTTCCATCATGTCCAGCAGAGGGCGTGCTGCGCACCAAGCGCCGCTGTGTTCTGGAGAAGAAGCAGCCATACAGCGGGGACGAGTGGTGCTCGGGGGCTGACACTGACGACGACGACAAGCCGCCTGCTGCCGCCCACCGTGAGTGCACGCTGGGATGCTGGGGGATCTTGGGAAGGTCGGGCAGTTACCGAAACATTCACACTGTTTAAGTGCCGGTCTTCTGTGCACGTGGCCCCTTTTATATAGGAATTATTGATTAGATCATCAAACGTTTCTTGCTAAAGTCGTGAAACGACCTGTATTAAAAAACAGTGGTTTTTGACAGTCCTGGAAACTCACCCAGGATAGAGCTGCTCTCGGGACATGTGACAGGCAGAGGGGTCAAAGCCCCAGTGCGTGTCTGCAGTGCTCGTGGACTGAAGGACAGGACTTCTAGGTCTCAACTGCTGAAGACCTTAGAAGAGTGTTAAACTGGCCTGATTGAGCTCATGATCAGCTCAGTTAGGAGCAGAGGTGGAAGAAAGCCCCTGCAGACACAGCGCCCCCCAGGCCTGGATCTGTGCACTGCTCCTGAGTGCTGGCCAGAGGAGAGGAGACCCAGAGAGGAGTGAAGAGGCAGTGGAAGCAGGTTGAGGCTTGTGAGTTGCTGGGTGAGCCCACACCGGCTGTGCAGCTGGGAGGCGTGAGAAAATTCCTCAGCAAGCTCAGGAAGCTTTTCATTCTTCCCAGGCAGTGGGGGGCTGGCAAAGACCTGGGGGGCACAGAGGCCTCTGTCCTGCAGCAGGGTGAGGATTTCCCACTCCCCACTCCAGCCCACTCCAGCACAGTCCAGTCTAGCCCACTCCAGCCGAGACCAGTCCACTCCACTCTAGTCCAGTCCAGCCCAGCCCAGCCCAGTCCAGCCCAGACCTCTCAAGTCCAGCCCACTCCAGCCGAGACCAGTCCACTCCACTCCAGCCGAGACCAGTCCACTCCACTCTAGTCCAGTCCAGCCCAGCCCAGCCCAGTCCAGCCCAGACCTCTCAAGTCCAGCCCACTCCAGCACAGTCCAGTCTAGCCCACTCCAGCCGAGACCAGTCCACTCCACTCTAGTCCAGTCCAGCCCAGCCCAGCCCAGTCCAGCCCAGACCTCTCAAGTCCAGCCCACTCCAGCCGAGACCAGTCCACTCCACTCCAGCCGAGACCAGTCCACTCCACTCTAGTCCAGTCCAGCCCAGCCCAGTCCAGCCCAGCCCTGGGTGGGCTGATGAGTCCACAGTGCAGCCCCACACTGCGCAGGAGTGTGTCCGCTCGCTCCTCGGTGCCCTCTCGTGCCCTCCTGCTTGGCTCCCCCGGCTGAGCGTGCTGCCTGGCCTGGCGTCGGCTCAGCGGGAGGAGCGCAGGAGGGTGATCTGGGTGCCCTGGCTGGCGTGCAGCAGCTCCTGGGGTCCTGGGGAAGAGCCGGACTAGCTGAGTGCGATGGTGAGGGTGAAATGGGCGAAATCATTGGAAATTCCACTTTTGTTTGGGGAGGAAAAAAGGAGGAACGTGAGTGGTGACTGTTTTTCCAGCTGCTCTCTTCTCGTTGCTTTCCAGTTTTTGTGTTGTGGCGCCACCTAGTGGGCAGACTGGGTGCAAGTGCACGCCGGCAGTTGCCAGGCTGGCACCGGAGAATTGAATTCCACTGCCTAGAAATACATTGTCCACAGTTTTACTTTAGTCCTATAAAAGTGCTATGTTTTCCCAATTATCCTGTAATCCCAGTTTTCCGATTTTACCCACTTTTCTATTATTTTTTTCTGAAAGAGTCCTGCAAGAAGCACCCCAAAATTACTGTGTATGACGTGGGACACACCAGCCCTCGCCACTTCAAAGACCTAGAAATGAAACTTGTGTATGTGTTAGAGAACCCCGCTTTAGAAAGTAGAAACAAGCAGGCAGGCGTGGCTGTATTGAACCTCCTGCAGACGTGCGCGGATCGAGATCTCCCGGGGTCTGGGCAGCTGCTGCAGACCCAGCTCAGCTGCGGAAAGGACAACTCGAACAGAAAAACAGAATGAACTGCCTGCCGCTCAGGACGGACGATGAGCTGTGTGTGTGTAGCAGAGGGCGAGCGCTTGTTTTCCTAGTCCTGCAGATTTGTGCTTCTAATCTGAGATGACGGCAGAGGCTTTCTGTGTGTGTCTCTCTAACATGTCCCCTCTGCCTCTCTCTCTCTCTCAGGGGAGCGCTCACTGGCAGGCCCCGCCCAGCCCCGCCCCGGCCCCTCCCCCCTGGGCCCCCTCAGTGAATCCGGCTCCTCCTCAGCTGGGCACAGCCTGGGGGCGGGGCTGCACCCTGAGCTGGGCTCCGCCCCCAAGCCCCTGCAGCAGGTGGTGTACGTCTTCACAACCAGCCTGGCCAACAGGTCAGTCCCCTTCTCCATGGCAACGGCACACACGAACCCTCGCCACGGCAACTAGGCAACACACAGGCTCCACCCCTCACCATAGCAACAGCGTAGGGTACAGCAGGACCCCCATAATCTTACCAGCCCAACTCCCCTTACTGTGTCTTGGACAGCCTCATCAATCACACCCTCCTTCACCCCAGCAGCTGCACACCTCACACAGCTCCAAAACACACAGGTAACAGCATGTCACACACCTTTATTGTCACTTTATTGTTAGAAGTATTAAAAATAACTCCTTACAGTTCTATAGCGCTTCTCTGGACCCTCCACTCAGAGCTCTTTACAGGTCATGGGGATCCCCTCCACCCCCACCAGTGTGTACCCCCACCTGGATGATGCTCCAGTCTGCTCCCCACACACCAGCTCTCAGTGGGGAGGAGAGCAGAGTGATGAGGCCAGTTCAGAGACGGGGGTTATTAGGAGGCCATGATGGGTAAAGACCAGGGGGACATTTGGCCAGGACGCTGGGGTAACACCCCTACTCTTCTCGAGAGACACCCCGGGATTGTTAATGACCTCAGAGAGTCAGGACCTCGGTTTTACATCTCATCCGTCACTGTACTGGGGCATTAGGACCCACACAGACCCCAGGGTGAGCGCCCCCTGCTGGCCCCACTGACACCTCCCCTCCAGGTACTGGCCAGGCTCTCACTGCTGGGCTCCAGTGGGCGGCCAGCTGGGAGCTGCAGGGTGAGATGGCTGCTGGCTGCTTCTCTTACTCCTAATGCTTCTCTGCTCCTCCAGTGCGGCAGAGGCAGTGGTCCACGGCCACGCAGACTCCATCCTCGTCTTTCACCAGCAGAACGTCCCGCGGACCAAACTGGACCAGGTCAGTGAGGGGAGTCCTTACAACAGTTGCACAGGTGAAAGGGGACCTCTTGAGCTCCTCTTTGAGGTACTAAATATCTTCCTGTGTCCCTCGCTCTCAGTAAAACACAGACTCGGAGTTCCACACCTTTCGTCCTCTGCCAACCGGTCAGGTGACCGAGGTGGCACGCCCCCCACAGCATTCTGGGACATGTAGTACAGGCCAGAGCTGCCATCTTGCCTGGACATGCTGCTCAGTAACCCAGCGAACACCGGTGTTCAATATTACTGCTCAGTAAACAGTACCAGAGCGAGGACTGAGTCATTAGCCTGACCGAGTGGCATGGAGTGAGTTGTGATTTAACACCTGTCAGTCTTCCTTCACACCTGTGTTACTGATGCGAACTGTTAAAAGCTGATGAGCTCTGCAACGCCGAGGTGTCGGTTTGCAACACCTAACGCCCTGGAGAGCACAGAGCTCGGGGAGCGAGGGGCCCTGTCTAAAGCAGTAGGAAACAGGTTTGCAGACGCTCTCGGCGCTGTGTGCAGCAGTCGGCCTGCAGGTGTGCTCCTCACACAGACTGCGTGGGTGGCTGCTTTTGTCTGATCGTGAATAGATTATTTCACAGTTTTAGCCGTGTTCCTCTTTCTATTTTTGCCCGATGTCCTGAAGAGGAACTCAACCTGGCGCCCGGAGAGAGCGCGCAGTTGCGTGTCTTTTGCCTCTCGGTGGCTTCTGGGTGTCCTGTCCTCGCCAGGGGAGGCCCAGGCAGATGGCTCTTTCTCCCCTTGCTCATTTGGTCTTAAAAAAAGCAGAAATCAACAGGAACCAGCGAGCTAAGCGTTGTGATCACGGGTTCGAACCTGGGCAAAGTCACCAGCTGACTGGGGTAGCAGAGACGGAGCAGAGAGACACAGTCCTCTCCCGTGGCCTCCTGGTTGCCTGCGCTGTCAGTGAGGGACACGGACACGCCTCTCCCCCAGTCAGCACTGCTCCTCCGGTACGGGGCTGTGGGGGAGGGACGCCTCTCCTCCAATCAGCACTGCTCCTCCGGTACGGGGCTGTGGGGGAGGGACACCTCTCCTCCAATCAGCACAGCTCCTCCGGTCCGGGGCTGTGGGGGAGGGACGCCTCTCCTCCAATCAGCACTGCTCCTCCGGTCCAGGGCTGTGGGGGAGGAGTCTGTCTGCTCTTCCTCTCTCCCCTGTGTGCGGTCACAGGGTTCATGGTCGAGAGTCGGGCTGGTACCACAAGAACGGTTGTCACTTGTGAACAGATGACGAGAAGCCGCTCTGCTGTGTGGTTTCGTGAGAGATGAGCCCGGCAGTGAAGGATTTATCCCGTCCTTCCTCTCCCTCTTCCCCTCAGGGCCCCCATCCGGGGGTGAAGCTACCCGGCCTGTCCGAGCAGCTGAGCTCGGGCGGCACCCCTCCGGGCGGCACCCCGAAATCGCAGAGCGGCACCCCCCGGCCAGCCTCTGCTGGCATAGGAGTGGGGGCCCACCTGCACCCGGGGGGGACGCCGTCCTCAGCGGGGCCCCCCGAAGAGGGCGAGACGGTGGAGCGACCTGGCGGCGGCGCCGTGGCGTCGGCCAACCCGGGGCCCGGGGCTGGGGTGCCCGGGGGGTCCCCCCTGCCCAGCGGCGCGGCGGACGGGCTGTCGAAGGAGCAGCTGGAGCACCGCGAGCGCTCGCTGCAGACGCTGCGGGACATCGAGAGGCTGCTGCTGCGCGGCGGGAAGGGCCAGCAGCCCGGCGAGGGCGCGGGCGCCAGCAACGGCGGCCTGCCCGCCCAGGGCCCCGGCCGCAGGTACGAGGAGCCGCTGCCGGGCCTGGACGAGGGGCTGCTGCTGGGGCCGGACGGGCTGAGCCCCGAGCAGGCGGCCTGGCGCAGGCTGCAGGAGGAGTACTTCCAGGAGAAGCGCCGGCAGCAGGACGTGCCCCCCCACGCCCACGCCCACGGCCACGCCCACCCCAGGATGATGCCGGAGGCCGGGCTCGTCACGCGGGGCCCCCCCCCGCCCTACCACAGCAAGCCCGGGGAGCCTCAGTGGCCCGGGCCGGGGGCCGGGGGCCAGGGGCGGCTGATGGAGGGGCCCCAGGATGGGCCCCGGGGGCAGCGCTTCCTGGGGTCCATGCAGAGGGGCCCCCCCGGCACGTACCCGGGCGCGGTGCTGCCCATGGACAGCGTGGGGCTTCAGAGGCCCCCCCGGCCGGGCTGGCTGGAGGATGCGCCCCCCAGCATGGGCTCGGGGCTGCCTTTCCAGGGGTGCTACCCTGCCCCGGGGCCCCCCCAGCACCTGGCTGGGGACCCCGAGCGCCTGCTGCTGGAGAAGAGGCCGGAGAGGGTGGGCAAGCAGGCCCCGGCGGGAGGTGGGGGGGGGTACCCGCGGGGCGACCCCATGGAGTTTGCGGGCTCCCGAGCCCTGCTGGGGTCCCCCGGCGGGGGGCCTGCGGGGGACATGGCGGGCTCCCCGCTGGGCGGCGGGCTGAGCATGAGCATGAACGTCAACATGAGCCTGAGCCTGCAGTCGGGCGGGCAGCAGCCGGCGGCCCCCAAGCTGATGCTGGGGCCCGAGGAGGTGTCCCGGCTCCGGGCCGCCCAGAACGGGCCGGGGGGCGGGGGCAAGGCCCTGCCCTACCCTGGCCAGGGGCCCTTCTCCGGGTACCTCCCCCAGGACGCGGGCCCCGACCTGTTTGGCCCTGAACAGGGCGTCTCTCCCCTGGGCGGGACGTCCCGGCTCAGCCACCTGCCCCTGAACCCGGCCGGCAGGGGCCCCGGCCTCGGGCCCCGCCGGCCTTCCGACCTCTCCGTCAGCATGAACCCCATGGGGTCCCCCAGCCTGGCGCCACCCCACCACCTCAAGTCCCCCTCCGTCAGCCAGGCGCCCTCCCCATCCGCCCCGGGCCTGAAGTCGCCCCAGCTCGCCGGCCCCCCGCCCCCGCCCCCGACGACGCCGAGCGCCGGGACGCCCTCCCTGAAGTCGCCGCAGGTGGTGGGCCCCTCCTCTCTGGGGGTGCTCTCTCCTTCGGGGTCCCCCGGGCGCCTGAAATCACCATCCGTGCCCGTGGCGTCCCCCAGCTGGGCCGCCTCCCCGAAGACCACCCTGCCCAGCCCAGGAGGGCCGCCGGGAGGCAAGGCCGGGGGCAGCGGCGTGGACACAGGTGAGGATGGCCTGCTCAGGAAGGTTCTGGGGCGCGGCGCGGGTCTGGGGCGTCTCGCCGCCTGCGCTGCGGACAGGACCGAGCTGCCTCTGTGAGAAGAGTTTTAAAGCTGTCCACGCTGGGCGAGTCCTCTCACTGATCAGATGTACTTTGTTTCCTCTGGTCTCTTTCCTCCCTTCTGTCTGTGCTCCCTGCCCTCTGGTGTCTCCCCTGTCCCTGCTCTGTCCTCCCCGGTGTCCTCCCCAGGCCCCCCCCTGCCTCCACGGAGCTCCAACTCCACTCCCCTCAGCCAGCCGGGCTCCATCAACCCCAGCATGCCTTTCACCTCCTCCCCGGACGCCCCGCCTTCTCAGAACCCCCTGTCCCTCATCATGTCGCAGATGTCCAAGTACGCCATGCCCAGCAACACGCCCCTCTACCACGACGCCATCAAGACCATCGCCACCTCCGATGACGAGATGATGCCGGATCGCCCCCTGCTGGCCGCTGTCAGCATGGCAGGTGTGTGTTTTGCCACTAAAAGTGTAAGAGAGGCTACAAACGAGAGGTGACGCCCTTGGACAGCTCATTTTTTCACATTTAGAACAGCCGTTTATTTTGTGTTAAACCCACCCAATGTGTGTTTGTTTCTGCTGCCTCACACCATGAGCCAGCCACTCAGTCACTAACCCTGTGACTGCACACAGGGGAGGGTGAGGAAGAGCAGACAGACTCCTCCCGCACAGCCCTGTACCAGAGGAGAGCAGCAGTTGGCTGGTTTGTTCAGTCTGTGACGTTTACCTGCCCTGCATTCCAGCTGCACAGAAAGCCACACTAACATTCTGTTGTAAAAAGCAGGAAAGCAATTAAACTTGAACTGCTGGAAGATTAACCTTTGCCACTTCCTGCTGCTTATTCCCTACAGACAGCCCTACAGGCAGTCAGTCGGGACATCCATTTCGACCGAGAGAAAAGAGGGGTGAGCTGGGGTTTTTCTTCAGTCTTTTTTGGCGACTGCCCTACAGCTGTCTATGGGTTTAGTCAATACTTTTCAAGGTCTTGAGTTCTTGGATCGAATGACTCATAGTCTCCTTCAGCTAGGACTGAGTCTGTAGAGCCTCTCAGCTGTAGAAGGGCGTCTCTCCAAGCAGGCAGAACGTACTTTCAGTGTTAGTGTTCAGTTTTGAAATGGTTTGCGGAGTGTTTTGTGTTTTGAGTGTACGGTAGGCAGAGCGTGTCTGTCCATCACGTCGCAGGTCCTGGAGTCCCAGACAGCGGTTCCTGCAGGCAGGAGGAGGCTCTGTTAGCGCCCACATCTCTGGTGCTGCAGTTTGGGTCGGGCCGGTTCAGGTCCGCGCTCTGTGTGGGTGACTGGCGCCAGTACGGCTGTCTCCTCCCTGCCCCCTCCACTGCGGTTCTTACCCAGAAATCACCCCGCCGCCTGTCCTCACACTGGCGCCTGTGTGGGGTCGTCCGCGAGTGAGCTCCCCTCACCGTCTCTTCTTCTCTCCAGCAGGAGGCGTGGGGAACCACCAGCCCTCCCAGATGCACCTTGGCTCCCAGAGTCCCATGGGCGCGGTCCTGCCGGGCCAGCCCCCGCTGTCCCACGACCCCGCGGGCTCCCTGCTGCACCCCCCCAGCCCCATGAGCGTGCCGGGCGGCGGGGCTCCCTGCAGCGTGTCCCCCATGCTGCCGCACAACCAGCTGGCCGGGTACCCGCGCCTGCAGGCCCCGCCGTACCCGCCGGCGCCCGCGCCCGAGGACGCCCTGGCCCATCACCACCAGCTGCACCTGCTGGGCAAGGGCCTGGGGCACGCGCCCGCCCCCCTGGGCGAGGGCCCAGACCTGAGCGAGGTGATCCGGCCCTCGGCCACCGGCATCCCGGAGTTCGACCTGTCGCGCATCATCCCCGCGGACAAGCCCAGCGGCACCCTGCAGTACTTCCCCCGGGCCGAGCCGTCCAACCCCCACCTGGCCAGCCTGCAGAGCATGATGGCCGAGCAGCCGCTGCCGCCCCACGCCCACGCCGGGCTGCGGGCCCGGGCCGGCATGTGCGCCCCGCCGGGGCACCTGATGGGCAGGACAGCCATGGGGCCGCCCCCCGGCGCCCAGCAGCAGCTGCACCACGGCCCCCACCCCGCCGTGCTGCCCCCCCAGCAGCACCAGCACGGCCTGATGGTGATGCAGCCCAAGCAGCGCGGCGCACCCCTGCCTGCCGACCTCTACGCCCAGCAGGGGCCCCTGATGGGCCCCCCGCACCCCCAGGCGGGCCTGCTGGGCCCTCAGAGCCTGCGGCAGCGGGGCATGTCGCTGGACAGCCCCCTGGGGTACGGCCCCAGCAGCATGGCCAACCTGCCCTTCTGAGCCGCCCTTCATCGCGCTCGTCTTCGTTCTGCCGGCGCCACGAGTCCTCTCGGCAGCGCTGTTGTCATCACGGAGAATCTCTCTTTAATTTTTGAATAAAAAGCTTTTTTAAAAAAAAAACCAACAACAAGCATTTCAGAATTAGGGCCACCTCCTCTGGGCTTGAAGATCTGAGCAGTTCCGGCTGTCTGAGAGAGACCAGAGGAGAACACCTGAGTTAAATGATTGTGACGGTTTCTTTTTATAGTTGTAAAATATGTATATTTCACAGATCCATAGGGGCAGAGAAGGGAAGTCGATCAAATTTGTTTTTCTTCTTTTTTTTCTGGCTACCAAACTGTTGTGCAAGGGATTTTGTATATATATGCAACCTGTTATCCTAGATTCAGGCATTTCAAGGTTAATTGTCAAGGTTGAGACCTCACTCTGGGATTTCGTGTTTTTGCAAATATTATGACCTAATGAGGCTGGATCTGTGAAAGCAGTACAGGTGAAGCTGGGTGTGGTTCGTTTGGGGCTCTGCGGCAAGATTCATCAGCTAATCCTGAGATTGGTCTTCGAAGAGCCTGTCTGGGGGAGACCAGGTCATGCATATATTGATAAAAATATATATATATTATAAATATGAAATAGGAGCTGTAAATAAGATGCAATTTGTGATTGTTTTCAACTGTTCTGTATAACTGTGTTTTAATAGAAGCCTTGAGGTGAAAAAGAAAAAAAAATCTGTCAAAATAAGACCCAAATGCAGTCTGTGCTCTTTTCATTTGAGCTTGCTCGAGGGGAGGCAGGAGAATGGGGGAGCACGCTGACCCCTGTGGGGAGGGGGCAGTCACTGCAGCCCGGCCTCACGATGTGGAGTGGCGCCTGCACACAGCCCCTGCTCCTGAAGAGCTCTGCAGTATCGCCTGCTTCCTGGGTTATTGGTCTCGTCAGACATACATTTTTTGGCCTGTTAGCCCCCTGCTCTCGGAGATTCCATAAATCCTGTGGAATCTGGGCTCTCCTGGATCACCTCAGAGCCCTGGAGCACCGATTCCTAGCTCTGGTCCTCAGAGACCGAAATGCAGCTGGGTGTCTTGACTTCTAACCAGCTGATTGTCCAGCTGACGTGAAGTCGGTTTGATTGACATTCAACCTGACTGGTTTCTGCCTCCTGCACAGCCTGAAGCTGATGATGATGAGTGAGAGGGAAAAGTGCTGGACTGTGGGATTCCCTGCTTCAGTTTCAGAATTAGGGCGCCTGTGTTTTAACCTGCTGGGCACTGATGTCGGACACATCCCACTATCCAGTCCAGTATCTCACTACGGGAGGGAGTGTTTCTCTCTAATCGTGTTACATTTCAGATCCTTTCTTTCTGCTCCATTTTGCTGTGTTTAGAAAACAGTTCCTCCCAAATCAGGGTCTTAGTTCATAATTAACAGAACATTGACAGCAACTTTAAAGCAGAAGTGTTTGCCAGAACAGTTGTATAAATCAGAGTTTTTTGAAGCTGTATCTTTGCTTTGATGCGCAATGTGGTGAATTGCACTTTATCCGATTGCGATGGCTGCCCTTCTCTTGTCACATCTTAGATCTGTGTGCTATTGATGGGTTATTCTTGCTTATAAACGGCTGTTTGTTTTAATTTCATTCCCCCAGTATCCAGGTAATTCTGGAGGTACAGTGGGGTCTGGACGTTTGGAGGGTTCGATGCAGAGTGCCCCACTGTAATGAGTGGGTCCATCTCGAAGTCCTAGTCTGCCGTGCCGCTAATTTGAAAGTTGCGCTTAACGATCTCCTGCTCGTTTTCATCCGAGGCTGGGTGAGCTTGGCCACGTCGTGACTGTTAATTGGGCAGAAGCTGAGACCCTGCTGTATCTGCAGTCTGAGCCTCTCAACTCCGAGAACGAGTTCTCCCCGGCGGTGCTGCAGGTCATGTCGCTACCACAGTGTCACTAGCACAGGCCTTGATTTTGTCTCGCCAGCGGCTGTCAGTGCTGCAGTTTTAGGTTGACTAGATCGTACCCACAGCAGGAGATCAGACATGAGCTCGCTAGTAATAATGGAGGTTAGCACTGCTGCCTCATAACTCTTGCATCCCGGATTTGATTCCAGACAGTGGGACCTTCTGTGTGGAGTTTGTATGTTCTCCTTACTTTGTGTGCATTTTTAGCAGGTGTTTTGTTGCCTTCCGCCTTGTTAGCGCTGGGAAGCTGCTGTTTCTAACCGTCCCTACGAGGGACTTGTGACCCACCTGTGACGTAGTTCCTTCTGCTCTGTACCTCTGGGACAGGCTCCAGGCTGGCAGAAGGTAGCTCTTGTTACTGGGAATAATGGTCTTCTTACTAATATGCTAAAGACCAGCATTTATACAGAGGCAGCTCCCCTCCCCCGCAGGGGTCACTCAACAGAGGACCCAGAGCTCCGCTGCGTCTCGCGTCATCACAGTTGTTAAAGCGATCTGGTCGGGGAGATCCGAGTAAAACCAGTGCACCTGCTGAGTGCCAGGTCTCACCTCAAACACCGAAGAGCTGAAGGTCCGAGCCCGTTTGCTGACTTGACGCCGTACAGCAGACACACAGAGAGGAAGCGTGGCGGTGCGTGATTTACACATGACATTTTCTAAATGTAGAAGGAACAAGCTGCCATCAATACAATATTTATCCATGAGAGGCATCCGAAGCGATAATAAAATGTCTTTAAAGGTTAGCTGAGGTGAACTGTTAATGTATTAATATCCAGGCGTGTGGGTTGTGTGGAACTTCTGATTGGCACTGATCTGGGGGATTACTGCAGCAGTACTGGGAGACACTGGGGGGCACGTCGAGGGGCCGCGGCTTCTCATCGCTGTATTTCCACTTCACAAAGATCGGCAGGTGCCCTGAGTCCTGAAATGAAAACGAAAGCACTAGAAGAAAGGTCTCGGCGGGGTGGGGGGGTCTGGTTCAGGCCAGAGTCCTGTGGCTCTGGCCCCTGGGTCCTGGCAGGGCGATGGGCTCCACAGGGCTGCAGTCTCCCTGCCGAGCGAGGGCCTGCGGGTGTGTGGCAATGCCCGTGTCTTCACGCAGAGGGATGGCAGGTACTGTTCGTTTTTCTCGTCTTTCTGATTGTCTGTCTGTCCCTGTGCACAGGAGAGCCGCTGCCCGACTGTGTGAGCTCACCACAGCTCCTTCATGGGGCCTCAGTGACATGCTGCTCAGGATCGGGGACATCTTCTGAAAAACATGAAATACATCCACATGCATAGCCAGGAATATGTCCAGTACTTCCCCAGAATCGGCAGGGATACACAAGGCGGAGGACACAAGTTGAAACTAAGAGGAAGTGCGTTTAAAACTAAACCTAAAGGAGTGTGAGAGCAAGAGACGAACCTCCCAGCCATGTTGTTAAAGCTGATACTCTGGGCTTCTTTCTAGAAACGACTGGATTCAATCAGGTCTGTCAGCTGCTTACTGGACTCCCAGTGAGCTAGGTGGACTCCACAGCACTGACCGGACAGCTATACTGCTCTGATGTGGGTCAGCAGCACTGACCGGGCAGCTAAACTGCTCTGATGTGGGTCAGCAGCACTGACCGGAAACCTATACTGCTCTGATGTGGGTCAGCAGCACTGACTGGACAGCTATACTGCTCTGATGTGGGTCAGCAGTACTGACTGGACAGCTATACTGCTCTGATGTGGGTCAGCAGCACTGACTGGACAGCTATACTGCTCTGATGGTAAATAAGCCTCAGTTTATCATGGGTGTGTAAATGTGCTTGTACGCACACCTCCCACCTGATGAAGGTCTTGGT
The DNA here is from genome assembly GCF_059453375.1 of Lepisosteus platostomus. Classification (NCBI taxonomy): domain Eukaryota; kingdom Metazoa; phylum Chordata; class Actinopteri; order Semionotiformes; family Lepisosteidae; genus Lepisosteus; species Lepisosteus platostomus. Next base: position 16,969,646 of record NC_142635.1, read on the forward strand.
CTTTTAGTGTGTCACAGACAGTGAAAACTGAAGCATCTGTTGGAAGAAAGCATCAAACATTAAATCCGTAATCTGGATGATTTTTCCTTAGAGAGCTCAAGACAAGCCCTCGAGGAAGAGCATGAAGGACGTCTGTATGAAACGAGTGAATTCACAGACCTGTGACCCTGACCCCAGGTAGGATCTGTTCTGATCAGCGTACTGCACCACTCACTCTGATCGAGGGGGGATTCTGACGAGGGATCTGTGAGGTTGACTCACCAGGTTTGCTCCTGTCTTAACAAGGCTCTTTTACCTTCTACTGCGCAGATGAATGCAGAACGTCTTCTGGTATTCACAAGGACCTCGTACTGCTGCTCGTATTTGGCGCTATAATGGGTTTCAGTGTGTGTGTGTTGTGTAGATTTCAGTGTGTCTCCATGAGCAGTGTGTGTGTGTTGTATAGATTTCAGTGTGTCTGCATGAGCAGTGTGTCTGCATGAACAGTGTGTGTGTGTTGTGTAGATTTCAGTGTGTCTCCATGAGCAGTGTGTGTGTTGTGTAGATTTCAGTGCGTCTCCATGAGCAGTGTGTGTGTGTTCTGTAGATTTCAGTGTGTCTGCATTAGCAGTGTGTGTGTTGTGTAGATTTCAGTGTCTGTATGAGCAGTGTGTCGTGTTTCAGTGTGTCTGCATGAATGTGTGTGTGTTGTGTAAATTTCAGTGTGTCTGCTGAGCAGTGTGTGTGTGTTGTGTAGATTTCAGTGTGTCTGCTGAGCAGTGTGTGTGCATGAGCAGTTTAAGTGTGTGTTGTGGAAAGTTTTGCTTCAGTGACCTCTCTCTAGCTGTGGTTAAAATTTGTATTTCCCAGAAAAAAACTACATATGTGTACTAAGCACATTCACAGCTCCCAGCTCTTATGGCTGTATAGTTAGCACCTGCACCTTCTCCTGACATTCACTTCACTAGCTGATCTGCAGGCATGTCTGCTTCCTTTCTGTTCACTGCCTTGTAATGTCTTTTTAATACAGGCCATTTCGTTTTAAAGCCTACAGTAAGTCTTTGAATGAAGGGAGATGTGATAGTTAATGCATTTTATCACTTTTATTTTAGAAGAGATATGTTTTACCCAGTTCCCCAATCAGTTCTGCCCACACTAGCCACCCAAAGCTTGGTTTTAGCTGTAGTTCGGACATTGTTAAGAGAGGGGCTGACAAGTCTGTGTAACTGATAACATATACAAATGGCAGTTATAGATGTCATTATAGCAAAGCCTATTAAAGTTTATTGTAATAACAAAATTATAATCAATTGAGTTCTGAGAGGGATTATATAACAAGATGATAACATATTTCACATTATTCAAGAGGCGGGCCATGGCAGTATGCTCTAAGCAGGTTTCTCAGTCCCTGGTCCTTGGTCCCTTCCAGACACCGCCGGAAACACACAGGTAAATTCAGGATAAATTCAACAGTTTTTCTTCCACTGTTGTGTTTTTGGCTGGTCCCTGACACAAAAAAGGCACCGTGGGATGAACACATTTTGCTAACATATGTACCAAAAATACCCAAACTCCTTTTGCAGTCCATTCCGCTCGCAGCCTGGTGGTTACGACAGATCTTCACAGTCTTTATTTCTATAGGCAGTGCACACTTTACACAGCTCACTGGGCAGCGCCGCGCGTTTAAAAGCAGACAAGCACACAGTCCAGATTGTCCGAAACCCCCCGTGTCCTCGAGGAGCCCCACTCTTCTCGGGATGGGCAGGGTGGGGGTCAGAGTGCGGGCTCGAGGGGGGCGCAGGAGCAGGAGCAGCAGGAGAATCGAGCTCGCGGGCGGATGCCCAGGCTTCGCAAACGAAGAGAATCCGAATCGGGTCGTTTGCGGACGGAGAGTGGGGAAGTTGCTTCCGGACGCGAGCTGGCCAGAGAGCCGAGGGTCCGCTGCGGGGGCTCAGATCAGGGAGCTGCTGGTGGTCGGGCCGCCCTCGGAGATGGACATCCTGCTGGCCCGCTCGCGGCCGCGGGCGTGGGGGTCCTGGCAGGAGCAGAGGCCCAGCGGGCAGCCCCAGCTGGCCAGCAGCCGGCGCAGGTCCTGGCGGAAGCGCACACCCAGGAAGGCGTAGAGCAGGGGGTTGAGGCAGCAGTGCGCGTAGCCCAGGCTCTCGGTCACCCCCGTGGCCTGGCTCAGCCGCCGGCGGCCCGCGCAGTCCTGCTCCAGCACGCCCAGCGCGCCCAGCGTCTCCAGCAGCACCGACACGTTGTAGGGCAGCCAGCAGAGGCAGAAGACCAGCGTGATCAGCAGCGCCAGGCGGATGGCGCCCTGCTTCTCCAGACCGCGCTGGCTGTGCCGCAGGGTGGCCACCACCGCCGAGTAGCAGTACAGCATCACGGCCAGCGGCAGGAAGAAGCACAGCAGGTGCGTGAGCAGGCGGCTGGTCAGCAGCCAGTTGTTGGCGTGGAGGCCGTGGCTGAGGAAGCCGCAGGCCTGCCGGCTGGCGTTGGGCCGCGCGGGCTCCACGGACAGGAAGGCGGCGCTGGGCAGCGAAAGCGCCAGGCACAGCAGCCAGACGCAGGCGCAGGTGAGGTGCACGGCGCGCAGGCGGCGGCTCTGCAGGCTGCGCACGGCGTGCACGATGGCCAGGTAGCGGTCGAAGCCGATGCAGGCCAGCAGCAGGCTGCTGCACAGGAAGTTGAGGCGGTGCGCCACGCCCACGGCCCGGCACAGGAAGCCGCCGAAGAGCCAGCCCAGGCCGGCGTGCGCCATGGCGAAGGGCAGAGTGAGCAGCAGCAGCAGGTCGGCCAGCGCCAGGTGCAGCAGGTAGACCTCGGTGACCCGCAGGCCCCGGCGCCGCCGCAGCAGCACGGCCAGCAGCAGCCCGTTCCCCAGCAGCCCCAGCAGCAGCACGGCGCCGTACAGCAGGGGCAGGAGCACAGTGTGGAACAGCCGCAGGCCGGCGTCCTCGCCCGCGGCCCCGTCGCAGGTGAAGGGGCCCGAGTCCATGGTGCCGTTGCCCTCGGTCTCGTTGATCCCGTAGTCTCCCAGCTCCAGGCTGCTGACGTCGTCCAGCGACAGCTGGGCGGGAGAGAGCCTTCGTTAAACACCTAGTCATCCCAGCGTCTCGTCCTCACAGGACACACACAGACCCACACACTCGCACCACACAATCTACCAGTATGTCTTTGGACAGGTTAGAAACCAGAGCACCTGGAGGAAACCCACTCAAACACAGGGAGGACATGCAAACTCCACACACACAGCACCCCAGGAGGCCCGGCGCTGTAACCACTGCATCACTGTGATGCCCATTGTATGCATTTTGGACATAATCATGCATTTTGTGCTGGTATTTCCTGGAGGGACGCTCTGGTCTCGGCTGTGCTGGCTGTGTTGCCTTATCTCAGCCCTGCTCTGGTGTGGCCAAGGGGACAGACTGCACTGGGGGCTGAGCTCCAGCCCGGCGGCTCAGCACACTCCTCGGGAGGACCCGGCGGTAATGCTCCTCAGTCATGAGCCGCGCAAACTCATCACTCCGTCGGTCGGACGAATCGTGAGACAAAGAGAACCGAAATCTCAGAACTTTGCATCTGGCATTTTAAGACGGAATAATTAAGAAGGTCGAGACTTCACGTTCCGAAAACCAAACTTTTCATGTGCGAGTTCCGCTAAGATGAGACTCTAGATAAGACGCCGTTCCTGAAACGCACGTACGTGAAGAGGCCCGCTGTCTTTACCACGTTATTATTGTTCCGGAATTACCCCTACCCCAGTCTAAAAATGTGCTGCTAAAAAATTGAATACAAAAACAGCAGTTTTTTTTTTTGTTTGTTTAGCGCTTGTTACTCGTTATGAAGCACTGATTGAAGGTACCGCTGTCCAGTACCCACTGCTGCTGGGGCGGAACCGGCTCGGCCGGGTCAGGTCTGCCCGGAGGGTCGCTGACTCAGCAGCGCCTGTGCGGAGAGGGGTGGGCAGTGAGTGTTTGTCCCCAACTCTCTCCGGCTGGCATTGCAGCCATGAGCGTAAAACATATTCAACGCGGTATGTCGTAGTTACGGCACAGTTGTCTGACTCGGGCTCCTGGCTGCCGGCTCTTTCTGTTAACGCAGCAGTCGTGAGCTCAGCTATCAGGCAGGGCTGTCTGGCTGTTGGGGTTAACGGACGCGCATTGCTGCCATCAAGAAAAAAAATATATCTCATGTGCTATCTTGTAATGACGAGAGAGTAAAAATTCATCATTTGTGGACGTTCAGTTTTCAGCAGTGCCATCGGTGGCGCGGTGCGCTCTCTCTTGTTGGAGTACAAGTCCAATTGGCCTCATGGTTATTGCGAAGGAGGTCAGATTAGGCGCAAACTGTGACATTTCATTATAACTGAAGCCCACTGGACAGTCTAAACAATAGTCTAAATATCAGCAAAGGGGCTCCAGACGGGTATTTCAAACAACAGCTGCGTCCTGGACTCTCCGGGCTCTGGGCAGGGGGGGGGGGGGGGGCAGGAGGGAAGGGGGTAAGGTAGCCCTCTGGGCAGGGGTCTCTCAGAGGCGGAGTGAGCAGCTGCAGAGGGGGAGAGGCGGAGATCTCGGCGGGGCGCTGGGCTCCCGGCTCAGGGGGTTTCCGGCAGGACTTTGCGCACAGCTGTGATGCTCGTGTGATTCGCGCTGTCAATCGGCACACGGAAACAGGCCCGGCCGCGGCGAGGCGAGCACCGGAGCGCAGCAGGGCGGCCCGCTCCCTCTCAGCCGTGTCCTCGGCGCAGCCCGGGGGCAGCCTGGTTTCACCGAGCAGGCCGTGAGAGTAGGAAAAGGCGCATTAGTACAGGGGCCCTGTTCTCATGTACCGATCGCTCTTTCCCTCACAGCCTGATGAGAGGAAAAATGGTGCTTCCAATTCTGTCCTGGATAATATAACATGGGTTTGTGGAATGAGAGTTTCGCGGGGTTGCAGAAAAAGGTTAAAACTGCGCGATGGGTTAGCAAAAAATGTTATGGCAACGTCAGATACTGTGCACTAGGTCAGGAAAATGGTTTTTAGATAATGATCCAGGTAAAAATGCTGCTGCAGGATCCTTAAACCTGAAGCAGTTCCAGGTATAATGTCGCGTGCAGTCGAGACAACAGTTCTCCACGGATCTGTGTTTGAAGGTGTTTGGGGTGCCAAGATCAAGGTCCCTGGGAAATGAGCCCTGTGGGATATTTTTCTCCAGTCAGAAACCCAGGAGGAACCTATATTTTGCCCTCAACCCCTGCGCGCGTTTTCTGTTCACACAGGGCGTCCTCCGATCACAAACACAAACCGCTGACGCAGCGTTACCCTCAGCGTGCGGTGGGCGAAAGTGAAGACTTGTTCGCCGTTTCAGTAATGAAATCAATTGAATAAATGTTGCCCACCGGGCAGGGTGTACCCCGCCTTGCGCCCACTGCTCGCTGGGTGAAGCGGTTAAAAACCGGGTAGAAAAATAAATGTCTCATTGATCGGACCTCAGTTTTAACTGCCTGCACATAGACGGAGCACCGAGCACAGTCGCCTCTCTTCTGCGTGTTTATTGCCCGCGTCACGATCTAGATTCTCTCCGGCGCGTTTCCGGAGAGCAGGTTTGCGCGCACCGGGGAAGACCACCTGATCGCCCGGCCTGCGGGGACCGACCGTCTTCCTCGTCTGTGTGTAGGTTGCGCGGAAGGGGACTGGGGGAGAGAGCTGTACCGGGGATACAGCCGCCACCCCCTCCTTGTCCCTGCCGCTGGGCTGCAGAGCCCGCCGTAGCGACCCGGTAACCACACAGGAAGAGAAGAATGACAGGACTCTTTCACTTCCCCAGCGCGCTGCGGGCCGGCCAGCTGGCCCGGCTTCACCTGCACTGTGGGCTATGGGTGCCATCGGCTTCCGAGGGGCCACAGAAACACACTGGCGCTTCGAGCTGTGGACTTGACCCATACGCCAGCGGAATGCGGGTGGCTTAGCAGTTAGCTTTGGAAATCGAGTTCGGGTTCTTTATTTCTGCCGTGCTGGGGGCACGGAGAAGACTGGAGATTAAGATGGTCTGTGGATTCTGTTGGAGTCCTGCAGGCACGAAGCGCAGGGAGACAGCGGTTGATCTGTGCTGCGGCTAGTGCATGTCCACCAAAGCAGCCTTGCACTTTCTACCAAGAAAAGGTGTATCTTCTTCACGGAACGCGATGAGTGACGCTGGGCCAGTCTGGCCGCTTTAGGCCTCCCTACCACACAGTCAGCTCCCGGGCTGGGAATACACTGGCGCACAAGGCCGAGCAGGAGAGGCAGCTGCCTTCCCCGGAGTTGTGCCCCGGGACTAAACCACTGGATTTCACTTAGGGACTCCTGGGGCAAAGCCCCCGGGCCGCCGTGGTCATCCGTGGGCCGTGGGCAGGTTCCGGGGAGGTGGGACTGTGTTGGGAGAATACCTTTAAATGTGTCTTATTGCGGAACACGGTTCAACTGTTGCATTTAGACAGAGAATGTTTTGGTAAGAATAGAAAACACAAAACAGCACACAAAATATATAACTAGGAAATAATTATTAGTACGTTAAGATACTAAAATCCGTTTAGTTATTGCCTGCGTTTCGGCTTTTCATCAGTATCGTTCCGCTCTGTCATACAGTAAATCATTCAATAACAAGATGATAGGTTGTTTCACGCACACTGTGTATTGGTTGATACTTTCTTTGGATATAATTCGTTATTGTTTCATTAAAATACCGTTGGATTACCTCGCTGTGCCAACCCGTAGTGCTTACAGCGCCAGAACACAGCGCTGCGGGACATGCAGTTAAGGAAACTAGAACTGGCGTTTCATTTCTAACATCGTGGCCCTGAACGAAAACGTTATTGTTTTTCTTAGGCGGCTTTAGCACGGGTTTATTTTAATGTAACCTCTTTTTCAGATTTTCTTTCGCGTCAGCAGATAGTCATGAAATAAACCCGAAACTCGCTCTTCTTTGCAACGGATCGTATTTCTGTCAACCGGAATTCACACGTGACCACGAAGAGACAATGACGCCTCTGTGATCTGATTGATAGCTGTCCTGTCCTGGGATGCACTCCGTTTAAAAGGAGCGTTTTCAAATTAATTGTCTTTACTATATTTTAGACACTGGATATTTAAGTGTGGCTTGAGGTGCCAGTGCAAGTATTTAGCAGCTGCACCTGTCGTGTTTTAATAATTTTTGTATTATTTTTTCCGTTCCGTGGGCGACTCGAGTCCCAGTTTAAGATGCATACGCTGCTGTTATTGTTTTTAATAACTGTGCAGTAGGCAAATGACTTCCGGTGCGCTGCCAGAAAATGTAGGAGCAGCAGGTATGGGTGATGTAATCTCTTGACTCATCCCACTCCCACTCGCGGCCCTCGCCGAGGTGTGAGGCGCGCGGCGCGGACAGCGGGGAGAGTTCTCCATCTTGCTTAAAAAAACAAACAAACCGCAGGACACAAAAACGTGAAAAAGAGCGTGATAACGAGATTCGGGATTGCACTGTACTCTGTAGAAGCCGGTTGCGCCTGCCTTGCTTTTTAAATTGTTTGATCTTGCCGTCACCTCAGAGTGAGAGGGTGGGGCGCGCGGTTCACGCGACCGCTGCTGTCTTTCCAAGCGGGAAACGGGGGAGCAGTCTCGCCCACACTGAAACACGCGCTGGGTCTCCAACAGCCGGACACACGGACACACGGGCAGTTTCATGGTGGGGCTGACAGAGGCACTGGTGCCATCAAGAACAACGAAAATATATTTCCTGTGCTATCTTGTAATGACTATCGCGCACTTCACGTGATAATAGTACAACTGTCGTTCAACACCTACATTAGCATTTGTGGACTTGAGGTTTTCCGCGGTGCGCTCTTTCCTGTCCGATTGTCCTCATGCTTATTGCGAAGGGGGTCAGATTAGGCGCAAACAGTAACATGTCATTATAACTGAAGCCCAGTGGACTGTCAGTCCGTGCGCATTCTGGATATGGTCACGATCACTGAACCCAGTCCGGCTGCGCCAGAGGTACTGTAGCTTCCTCGTTGCATAACGGAACAGCTTGTTCAATGATCATCGGTATCTAGTAATAACAAGATCATTTTCTCGTAATTACGAGATACCACATGAAATATATATATATACACAGTCTTTGACAGCTGGAATGCGCCTCCGTACTGAATCGGGGTGAGAGGAGGGAAGGCTGAGGTGGCGCGGGGTGTCCGGCCGGTACCGACTGCAGCGCGCAGATATACCGTCACCGCTCCTTCACTCCAACACCTCGGTCCGGTCCGGCCAAGGTCGGCCCTGCGCTGTCACACGACAGGGCAAACGACAGCTTCACCCTACTTGCCCTATTTAATGGAGTTTTTTTCCGTGGCCTAAATACGTCTTTACTTTGACTCGTCGCTCCGTTTTGCTCTCAGGGAGCGCGGAGAGATTAAAGGGCACACAGTTTAAATGTCAAAATGTAATTTTCTTTCGGAAAAAAAACATCTTTTATTTCTTGCGAAGAGTGTAGAGGGCGGAAGGGTAGTTTCTGCTGTCATGAGAGAAGCCGCTAGCTGGTGGAATAAGACCTCGCTTGTGCACGCAGTATTGAAATAATATTCAGAAGGAGATATTTGATATTTCAGTTTGTTATCTGCGTTGTCAGCGTGCTGTTCTTCCTAAAATAGTCCTTTGGGCATGTTTCTATCTACCTGGAATAGGTCGGGCCTCAGAAATGTGCACTTCTAGAGCTTCACTAATTCCGGGTGTATTCATGGAACCAGAACTTGAAGGATGAATCGATGTTTGTCTTTAATGAATAAAAATAAATCATTGTATATGTTCAGACCTAATTTACTATTGTAGAATATGAGATATAATCAATTCATGCAAAAGATCAACTCAGGAAGGTAAAAAAAGGGACTTGTTAAGATACGGCGTAAATTAATTACACGTGATGGAAATCAGACGGTCTTGTGTATCGCCAATACAAAGGAACGAGCGTGCGAGAGAAATACCACAGTATAGGAGCCTGCTACAACGTGAGAGAGTGTTTACCAGTGTAGAGACACTGGGAACCGTAGATCCAGCTTTAACATCTAGTTTCATCAATGTTCAGTCACTGAGTAGATCTTCTATAGATACCAGAAGTATTTCCAGTAGTTGTTACTGTAATTTTGTCATGGCTGAAAAATAAACGACACTTCACTGGTGTTAGGTCTAGCGCACACGTTCAGGTAACAACTTACAGAAGTGATGAGTTCTGTTGACTCTGTTTGCTGTGATGAAACGATATTGTTGTGCTGAAGGCTGCTCTGCTTGTCTTGAAATGATGCTGCAGTGAATGGATTACAGCGAAAAGGCAGGGGTAATTACTAGGGTTGTATCTTTATATGGCAATTCCTAAAATAAGCACAGCAATTGGAATTAGAAGTAAATTATAATAATGATTTTTCTTCTGTAAATACTGCAGTTTAGATATACACGCATATACAATACTTTAACTGCTCAGAAAATTGTTTATATACTCTTTTCTATAGTAGGTTGGACTACAGTGTACAAATAAATAACTGAAAATATATGTAGTACTCACATTTTAATATTGAAAAAAATAATTTGTTGAGGAGAAGCAAGGACAGATCTGGAGCCTGGTGTCCTGACCTCTCGGAATTAGTAATCAAATCTTCGCACGCAGCAGGTCTGAACGTCCTCTAGTCTGCTGGACTCGACCACATTTTTATCAGACAAAGTGAGAACTTTGTTCGAAACACAAGGTTTTTTTTTTAGGAATTTAAACCTTGTGTAAAACCTAAAAACACAATTTTCTTTTTATGTTTCTCACTTTATAATCGAACTGGCCAATTATTTATAAGTATGCTTTGAAGAAAAATAGCACATTAAGAAAAGTGATGGTGAATATATCTTACACCATCTGCATAAAACATGAATTGAAAGCAGTGGAATTTTCGACAGTTTGTCATCGGAACCAAATTCAAAATTTAACAAAACATTCGCAGTATTTTTGCCAATATGAATTCTATCATTTACATTCAGACTTTTACTAATTATTACATAGTTGCATTGAATTATCAAACAGTAATTATATGAACTAACTAATTCCTGGGCAAAGTACATAGGGTTAATGAATTCCCAAGAAATTACTGCTTGCTAATAAGGTGTTAATCCTAATAAGGAGTCAGTAACCTGCTACAGGAAAGCAGCTGGGAATATGACACACCAGGAACTCAGAACACAGCAGGCACCGTGTACGTTCATTAATATAAAATCAGGAAAGAAATATTACGGCTCAAACTCTCTGTAGAAGCAGAAGACCAGACAAGATTTCCCCTCAGCTGAGAGCTTTTTTCAAGAACTCGTTAACTCATTAGCTCAACTTGGAGAACCATTATTTGAAACACGAATAATTTTAACGAAGGAAACAAGAACTTCTCGCCCAACACAACGATTGAAAAGAAATTACAAGTTGTTTAAACTTGCAGGTAAAAATGGTATTTTGCTAAATCTCTAAGTGTTTATTGCACTGGAGAGCTGTTCTGTGGGGTAGTAGGGTGTGGATTGCAGGTTCAAATCTTGCAGGAGCACAGAAGTTTCTGTGTCCTCAATAAATCAAACCTTCAGTGGCTTTAGATCAAAGTGTGAATTAAAAGTGTTCATTTTAATGGTCATGATTGTATTTATTTCTCTTGAAAAGAGCTTGCGAATGCACCTGATCATTCTATGATTGTTCTAACAAAGTGCTGCAGTATTTGTGGAGTGAGGCGTGTGCAGCTTTGAAAAGCTAAAGTCCTGTGCTTGCAGTCCTACACACTGCATGTGGCATGTGGGCAAGCACCTGTCAGCGAGCACTGAGCCGCGTGTGACTCCAAGAGGCCGTGCAGTCTTGAAGATCACTGACTAAGACCGAGTTAAGCAAAGGGGAACCATCAGTCCTTCAGTCTGGTGGAGCTTCAGAGAGGCAACATTGTCGACGAGAAGACATTAAATATATAAACCCACGTGTAGAAAAAAAAGAAACAATCCCAGCTGAAAACGGCACACATGCTTTTTCTCCTGGCCTGAATGGCATTTTTGAGTCAAAAGAAAAAAATGTCTTATGCAATTCTGTTAAAAGTTGTATCACCATTAAGATCAATATTACTAAGATTTGTAGGATGATTAACGAGGTGAGAGCATAATTTTGTTCATTGCTTTTTAATCATCAATCACTGTTTTTCTGTAGGCATGCAAATCACCATGACTGTGTATTAAAAATACAGATGTGGACCAGGATAACAGACACATTGATTGTGTGTGAACTAATGACCCGATGCAGTATTATTGACTTCTTTCTCCTCTTCCTGGTAAAGTAACAGCTGTAGAAGACAGACAGACTCATTTCCCCATTTTAACCACCACTTGCTAACAAAAGAACTACTCCTACCTTTATTACTGTGGTGTGGTGAGAGGCAGCGGCCCCCAGGTTCGACAGTGGTGGCAGTAATACTGGGAGTCACAGCTGAGCTGCTGGTGACTGTAGCCCCTTGGCAGGGACTTCGGCAGCAGAAGCACTACATGTTGCTGACAGAAGTACTCAGAACTGGCAGGAGCAAGCGTGAGCAGTGTTTGTGCAAGTTGGTGTAGTAATGTCAACTGTGTTTAACAGTGCACTACATGAGTCTGTGCATAATGACTTAAAACCATTGGGTTGAGGTGCCAAGCTTGGCTTAATTCTCAGTAGACTGAGAAATCTGAGAGAACCCTCCAGAAAGTCCCCAAGTGAGAGGAGGAGGAGAACTTCAAAGCTGCCACCCGACAACACGTTTTCAAGACAATTCGTACAAACGCAGCCCTTAGCCAAGTCAGGATCTATGCAAGAGCAAATCTGACAGAAACAGACACATCGTGTAGATACAGTTCTATCATCACCGTTATTATTAGTATTTTCTGGACTGACGTTATTAATAGCGCCTTTTGTAGCTGATGTTTTTTTTTTTAATATAGCGCCTCTTGCTAGCGGAAATACAGCGGCACTCACCTCGAAGGACATGGGCATGGTGTTGTAGAACTGCTTCATGCTGGTGTGCGGTGTCTCGTCTCGAGTGCGGAGTCCTTGATCTGTGGGAGCAGCACCCAGCCCGACTCTTTGAGCTGCGCCCGCTTCCTGTGCTGACAGCGGTCTGGGCGCTGGAGGGAGCTGGCGCGCTCATTCGAGACTGATCATGAAATATGGCTTTACACCATGCAGTTAAGACTGAATAAAGACAGTCAGAACTCTAGTTTGTGTGACCCGAGTCCTGCTGCAAATAGGGTCATTACCCCCAGCGTGCTGGTTGCGTTTTGGAGACACGTTTCTAGGCAGTAAACGCACGTCGGACTGGATCAGACCCCTGCACACAAGGCCGAGGCGGGGATGAAGTGAATGGGATGTTTGAAACCGAATGCTCACTGGTCAGAAGTGATTTCCATGATTTCTTACCTGGAGGTTTTCGAAACAAAAAGGATGAGCCGGAGACATTTAGGTACAGGTTTGATGACCTCTGATCACAATTCGCATGAACTTTGCATTGTTTGAAAGTGATGCCTTGTATTTATTCACTTAGGAAATCCGCGTTCTTTCGACAACGTGTAAACATGGCAGACACACCCCCCAGCCTCATGAGAGTACAGAGACGAAGTACACCGGTTTGAGTGGGCCGCCTGTCTACAAGAGCTACATCGCTGTGCTCAGCAGCTGATCCCAGGAGCTAATAGTACTTTTCTTTCTGTAGAAATAACTGACAACATCTAATAGTGTGAAATTATAGTACTCAAATATATACGGTGTATAAAACGTCTTTCTCATACTTTTAGCTGTACGAACTTCGGATCCCTCCTCAAATACATTGAAATATATATATATATCCGTGCTTAGCTTTTCATAGTTTCCGCTAGAAACTGGAGGTAAGAAATATTGAACGTACTACTGGAAGATAATATTTTAATAATATTTTACTGCCGCGACCAGATATGCAATTATTGCCATCGATGCAGTTGACCCGAGCTTTCTCGGTTAACAATTTTGAAAATAAAAGTGTGAATTATAAATAGTGTCATTGAAACCAGTTTAACAATGCCGTGTTTTAGTTCACAGTTGGCATTGCGCTTGTTTCGGGTTCGATTCGCACCAATCTGTATCAAAACTCTTACCAGTCAAATTAAAAACAGAAAACAGTAATATCGACAGCGCTGAAACTGAAAGAGCATTTTTCTGACTTAAGCAAATCTAAGATGGGTTTCAGTCACACAAAATCCAACACAGGCTGTTTTCGACTGGGATTAGAAGAAACTGCGTTATTCCTCCCTCTCTCTCTCTGTGTGTCCTGCGATGGACTGGTGTCCTGTCCAGGGTGTTTGTGTGTCCTGCGATGGACTGGTGTCCTGTGATGGACTGGTGCCCTGTCCAGTGTGTTTGTGTGTCCTGCGATGGACTGGTGTCCTGTGTGAGTGTGTGTATAAAATATATTTACATAAGTATCCACCACCTTTGTTACAGAAAACCTAAATTATTTCAGGGGCACAAAACTACTTTTTGACAAGTCACACAATTAGCTGAATGGCCTCTGTGGTTCACATATTTCAGGCTAAATACACTTGTATCTGTAAGCTCAGCCCTGAACTGGGAACCAGTGGATAGAAAGAGAATAGACGGGCAATTTAGCCCCATTGAAGGACATTTCTTCCCGTTTTCAATCACACAATAAAACAGGAAGCCCGTCACCTCGAATAACCCTTATCCCAGATCACAATACCAGATCAGAAATGTCGGTTGTTCAGATTCTTAATTTTATTTTCTGTCGGTCTACAAAAGGAAGCACTTCGCAACCACACAGACCTATGTAATTCACCGTAATAGTTGCGGTTATGTTAAACAGATTGGGCAGAGTGTTTTTTTATTTGAAGACGACTATTCGATTTAAATTTCTCCTCATGGACGTGTGTGCACGATTGCAAACACACAGAATCGCCCTGAAGAAAAAGGTTACTGTTTATTGACCACGCCTTTTGTGAGTGCTGTCTGAAAATGAAAAGATTTTCAAAGCACCTGCTTCGACAGCGGCGACAACCCATCATAAATAAACAGAAGGAAGAAAACACGGTGACAGCTGACCTGGGTGAAGGCGTGGTTTTCGAGCTAAAACGTCAAACTATTTAAATATCTCACACGAGATGAATATCTTGATCATCGACATCAAGCGGAAATTATATCGGCGTTGTTTTTTAAAAAAACCTATTAAAAGTCAGATTTCTAGAAGAATCAAAACGTTTTTTTAAAGAGAGTGAATAAATGTAAAGATTCGAGTGTTTCTGTGGTGATTAATTACAGCACTTCGTCAGCTGACGAAACGGGGAGGGTTTAAAGAAGGGAAGGAGGCCATCTTGGACTTTCTGTCCAAACAAAATATGCTTCACACAAAAATAAGAGAAATAGCCAAAAATACGCTGATCATCGCAGCCATCCGCGGTAAATATGCAACTTTTTAACATTTTATACACTTACAGCACCCCGATTTTATTTTGTAGGGCATTATTTTTTTGTATTGTAAATGATGAAAGGGGTATATTTGGGTTTTTTTTGTGTCCCCTATGACGTTGTTGGCAACTGCCTTGTTTCCATTACGGTGTTTTCTCCTCATACGGTACCTCTGTCCCCCGACCCTCGCAGAATTAAAATGTTAAATTCAGTTAACTTGTTAGTGTCAGAAGAGACGTTTTGGTAGTAAAGGCTTTGTTTATTTTTTTTTTGGTTGGGGATTGGGGCCAGCTGGTCGTGCGATTTAATGTTATTTTAATCGAAAGAAGGCGAGATACTTCATCATCAGGAAGGAGACGATGGGAAATGTCACTTCGCGGTGAATTACTCAAAGTAATCGGGTTTATTTGTGTTTTTTTTAATTATTATTTTTCTTTGCTTTGGCTGGAAGGCTGTCGCGAAAGAGCGGCTCTGAATCCGACGCTGCGTCTGAGGCGACTCCGGGGGCGAAATCGCACACGACCCCCGGCCGGGATTATTGAATTAACGACGATTAACTTTTCATTTGCTCGACGTGTTTATTTCTGTGTACGTCCGCAAGCGATGCGACCCCTCCATCCCCCTGTTTCTTAAAATTATTTGGCCACAACACGTCTAAATTAGCTCCGCGGTGCTGGACTGAATAACAGGACTGAAATGGTGGGATTGTCGGTCTGCCGACGCCGAAAATGGCAAAACAAATTAATCTTGCTTCCCCCACCGTCTCCACTAAATGTTTTCTCTGTTTTGTATTTATTTCTCATCATCAGATTAGCTCTGGGTGGTGGGTGGATCTAGGCCTCTTTTTGAAGCAGTGTTATAAGTGGTCATCGACTCCGACCCGTTTACCATTGTCACTGTTGCTGAGTTGTTCAGTCGGCTATTTTCTCTCCATGGCGCTATATATTGGGGAAGAAGTGCTGTTGTGCAACCTTAAACGACGTCTGGAAAGTTCAGTTACAGCTGAAGTAGGAACCGCAGCTTTAACGTTGTCGTTGGGTTTGTCCACGGCTGTGTCGGCCCTTGGGTGGTCATGTAAAATTGTACACTTTCGTAGTGGAAGTGCTGTGTTTCGGCCAGTTCACTGCGAGGAGGCTGTGAGCTCTTCTGGTGCAGTTTGACGTGGCTGCTTGCTTCTGAAGAAGCAGTGGGGATCTGACAGCTACTGTTTGTTTATTTTCATCACAGGTGCCCTCCACACACACACACACACACTCCTTTTAAGAACCCTTGAGCTGGCTTTGAGGTGTGAGCTGTGTTCTTCCCTGTGATATTTAGCGGAGGTCAGACACCGTGGCCAGGTGTAGTACAGGAGCAGGGGCCTACGCTGGCCGTGTTTGTGCTGGGTATGATGTTGGCTTTCCCTGTCGCATCATGGCACAGGTGCCGGTGAGCCAGAGGACTGTCCAGCTCGCCTAGCGGTTGTCCCCCTGTGGTTGGCGTGTGTTCTGGAGGGTCTGCGGACGGAAACACTGCAGCAATGCTACTCAGTTTCCGGTTTCGATGAAACGACCCAGGTGTAATATTGATCCGCTTGCCTGTGTGGGTCAGCTGTTCTCAGCTGAAGGTCTGCAGTTTTCAGGACTGGTTTGTAAGCATCGGCCTGCAACACCTTGAGCTGCTGTCCAGGCTCTTCTCTTCATATGCGTGCGCTGCACTGCGGTTGTCTCTCTCGCCCTTTTTACCTTTTGTCTTCATCTTTTTCCCCACTGAACCTATGGTGTTTTTTTTTCCAGGATGACCAAGGACACCGTTGAAGGATTACTTCCCAGGAGTGTCAAACACGAGGTGGATTTTAAAGTCTTTGGCAGCGCAGGAGTGGTGCGAGTGACTCTTGGATTGTTTTAGAGCGAGACTATACACTTGCATAAAATTAACTTTTTTTAAAAAAAGGTGCTTTTCCTGCATCGTGATATTAGAGACTCATTTACTGAGCGATACTTGGAAGACGACGTTCCACTATAAGGAGTTAAATTACCAAGGAATAAGGTGGCTCGATTGGTGACAAAGAAATAGGTGTATTGATACTTGGTTGATTTGAGTTTTTCACATCAAGAGGAGAAAGGGGGGAAAAGACTGTTTCAAATTTCCCTGCGAAACCTTCTTTAGAAGCGGACTGAGGATTTTTGTTAAGGCGGGGACGTTGGAAAGAGAATAGGAGCAGTTGGGGACTCTTGCAGGAGCTCGGCGCAGCCATGAGCACGGCCAGAACAGAGAACCCGGTCATCCTGGGGCTGTCCAGCCAGAACGGGCAGATCCGGGGCCCCGTGAAGCCGGCTGGGGGCCCTGGGGGGGGCGGCGGGGGCCCCCCGTCCCAGCCCAGCGGCCAGATGAAGACCTCCAGCGCAATCAACAACGGCAGCTCCCAGCTGCTGCCCCCTGCCAACACCGCCATCAAGTAAGTGGGGGGGTCCCGGGGGAGCCCGCTCGTGCCCCGATCCGCTGCGGGTCTGGAGTGGGCGGCCCGCCTGGCCGTGGGGGCGGCTTCTGGCCACACCGCTGTCCTGCGGTCCGTTTCCCTCGGTGGCAGGACGGCGGCAGGGTGCGGGCTGTGCCAGCTCCACGGGTCGGGTCGGGCCGGCCGGGTGTGTAGGCCGGCGTGTATGAATACCGTCTGGATGTCGTTCGAGTTCTTTTCCCCAGCGGTAGTCACAGGTGAAAAAAACATAAGAGCAGTGAAGCTGAAGCGTTTCGGTTCAGCTCTTATTTCCCGGATCTGCACATGAAGGGCAGGACGGAGGTGAGGAAGGGGGGCGTGTGTAAGTGATGCACATCGGCTGATGGCCGGTTATATAGTCAGAGCCGGCCTGCAGCTTGTGAAAACCGGACCGGCCCGGTCTGCCAGGATCAGGAGTCTTGCTTCCGTCCCGCCTCTGGGGCGGAACGTGGGCGTCTGACCGGGGGTCCTCCGTCCTGAGCTCTCTTCCGTGTCGGGGAACGGCCATCAGGAGCTTCCTCCCGCATCTCGGGTTCTGTCCACTTTCCTGCTGGGAGCAGTCAGTCGCCTCCCGTCATCCCGAATCCGCAGTTCTCCTGCGCGTTTCTGAGAGCAGCTGGAAAGCGCAGTCCTGTGAGCAGGCAGGTCCACACCATGTCATCGTCCAGGCCCGCCTCTGCGCAGATCCAGGTGCTGCTGCCCTGGAGGGGAGCTGTGTGGGGGGATGCGCTCTCCTGGCATGTGCTCACAGCCACCTCGTTCCCTCCGGACACCCAAACCAACTTCTCTGTGTTCCTGTACTTCTGCCAAACTCCTGCTTGGATGCTTTATTCCTCAGAGCACTAAGCTATTGTTAAACAAAACCTGTTCACCCCTTTCCCTCTGAGTGGAAGGGATTTTCAGCTCCTTCCTCGACGGGTCTTGTCCAGGGGTTGCAATGTGCTGAAATGGTTTAGCACTGGTGAGGAAAGTGGGGGCTGATGAGTTACTGTCTAGGGACAACCGAGGTCTGGTGGTGCTGTTCCACTCCTCTGCCTGTCGGAAGTTGTCTTTCTGTGTGTTTTGCATTCAAGCTTCAGAAGCTTCTTGCTCCAAGTTGGGCCATTAGTTGTGCGTTAAGGAGGCTGGGCTGGAGCGTCAGGTCCCAGATTTCCAGTCACCGATTGCTCTAAAGATCTCATGAGGCTGTTTTTTTTTTTAATTTATCCAGTTGTCAGCCTCCATAACACGTGGGCGGCTTCTTTAATTTTTATATTGCCATCTAAACCTGCATACTTTGCAGTTAGCGTCCCTTTGCAGGTCTCAAAATGGCGCACCTATGAGAAGTTGCTTCGCAGGGATTCTCTCTTGAGAAATTCCCTCAAGGTGCGATTAAGGTTTTTGTTGAGTGTAAAAAGCATAAGAAGAGAATCTGAGTATGTATAATCATAAACCAGTGGTTAGCTGGTCCCCTTTGAAGTTTGCCAGTTAGGGAGAAGAGAGCCATACTTGCTGGGCTGCGGTTTGTTTTTGTGGGCTCACTCCAGCCTCCTGGTTGACCCCGTCTGTGATCCGCCCCTGTCGCAGGTGCTGATGGGATGGCGGTCTCGTTTCTTTGGCCCGACCAGTGCGCGGTACGGCCTCAGTGGCCGAGACGCGCGGCTGCTGCTAACTGACCTCTCGCCCTCCGCAGGCCAGGCGACGACTGGAAGAAGAATCTGAAACTCCCTCCGAAGGACATGCGGATGAAGACTTCGGTAAGACGCCTCTCCCCTCCTTCTGCGTTTCGCCTGCTCTTCTCTTCCGGCGCGCAGGGCTGAGGGGGGGCTGTGGGGACTGTGCGTTCTCAAAAAGCCTGCCTTCTTGGAAGACCTTCAGCCAGATCCCCACCTTCGTTCTAGTGTCGCTCTTTTAGATGGGCAGCTCCTGCAGGGGGGCTTCTCACGACTCGTGTTCACAATGAGGATTCGAGAAGGCTTTCTGCTGCGTTCTGGCGTAAGGGCTTCTCTCAGGCTTGTCGTCAGGCCTTGACTTAACTGTGGGAGTCTCCCTGGCTTTTTCCCTTCAGCGCTCCGAAGCCAAAGAAGTGCTCGGAGTGGCAGGCTTGGCTTTCAGCTGAGCGGCGGCAGCAGGGGTGTTGGAGGCTGGCACAGGGTGCACTCGTACCGTTTGGCCTGTTGCTCTGGGCTCCGAGATCCAGCGTTACTTTTTTGGGGGACTGATGTCGTTCAGCCCCGAAGACAAGGGGGACTTGACCCTTCTAGCTCCTGTCTGGGGTCTGATGCTGAAGTTCTGCGCTGTTTTCCATGTGCCCCTTTCCTTACTGTGGGACTGGACTGCAGATGCCTCACTGTGTAATAAGTGCTGTAGTAGGTTTTTTGGCTTGTTCACATGTGGGGGCTGATGCATGTTTTGACGCACATGTTGCAAGATGGGCGTTCTATCATGTTAGAGTCACAGCTGTGGGATGTCGTACGTATCCTCATTCCCCATTTTGCTTCCCGTGGGGACTGGTGATCTACAGACGCCAAGAGTAAGAACTGCGCAGGCAGGCATCCCCTGGTGCAAGGACAGGAGTCACTGCAGGACTGTCACTAGGGTATCAAGATCGTAGAGGTGATGTGGGAGTCTCTTTAAAATTTTAGTCGGCTTTTGGACTCATGAAATGTTTTTCATTCAGCACTGTGGAAGCACTAGCCTGTGGTTGTGAGGTGCTAGCAGTGACTTATTTTAAAATGTGAGCTCTGTGTATAGTGCCAGCACTGGGGAGACATACTCCCATGACCTGGCACACTTCTACATCTGTGCCTTAGTGGGGTATAAAATACCAGCATATGAACTCCTTTGATCTGAGGAGTTCAGCTGTGAACATGTTTTCCACCCCCTTGACATGAAAGTCCAAACCCGGGTCCCGCGCAGGCTCAGCGGTCGAGCGGATGAGCGTTTTAACGAAGTGCGTTGATTAAAGGGGCAGCGCGTGTTCTGAGCTCTGTACTGTAACTGCAGCCGGGCGGGCAGGCGGGCGGCGGGGTGTGTGTGGAGCTGCTGCGCCCGCCGGTCAGGCGAGAAGCGTCTGGAGAGTCTGTTAGAGGTCGGTCCTGTAGCTCAAGGTGAGCTCTGCAACAGGGATGGTTGGCGTAGCTTTGTCAGGCTTTAATTAGAAGGGAGTGACACCAACCCATTTAGTCCCAAACCACAATGGGCTCAAAAGCATTAAGGGAAACGGGAAGAGAGTTAAAGAAGAAAGCCCAAAGAATACGGTGCTGAAGACGTCGAAACGCTTCTCTCTCTCTCTCCAGGATGTGACGGCGACCAAGGGCAACGAGTTTGAGGATTACTGCTTGAAGCGGGAGCTGCTGATGGGCATCTTCGAGATGGGCTGGGAGAAGCCGTCCCCCATCCAGGTCAGGGGCCGTCGAGTGGCCGTGAGGGCGTGGGGGGGCTGGAGTCCGAGCCGGCCTCAGAGCACAAAGCTGCCAAATAGGCTGGCTGGAAAAGTGAAAAATGGCAGCTGCGTGTTGTGAGGTTGTCGGCCTCATTAGGCTCATCAGTGTGTCACCCACTCGGCTGGTTGTGGCACTGTGGATATGAAGGTGCTTTTGGAGCTCAGACTCGCACTGGACCTCGCGGCAGTGCTGAGGGCGAGGGGCCCCGCGCTGGCGGCTTTAACCGGGGAGGGACAGAAGTGAGGCAGGTGTCCTACCCCCCCCCCCTGAAGTGTCGACCCTGATTTCCTCCTCCTCTCCCGAATCCAGGAGGAGAGCATTCCCATTGCCTTGTCCGGGAGGGACATCCTGGCCAGAGCGAAGAACGGCACGGGCAAGAGCGGCGCCTACCTCATCCCCTTACTTGAACGCATCGACCTGAAGAGGGACTGTATACAAGGTGGGGGGGGCCGAGGGGTGGGGGGCTTGCACACCTCCTGTAAAACAGGCAGTGCAGAGCAGTCCTGAGTTAGTCGGGGGCGTGCTGGGGTGCGTCTGTGAGGACTCTGAGCGCTGCTTCCTTCACAGGGTGCACTTCTATACCTCCAGACATCGCAGCCTGGCAACCGTTTGTCTGTTCTTTTATTCATGGTGTACAAAAAAAATAATGTTCACAGCCGTTTCTTTAACTAGCTGGTTGTGTGCGCTGTACCTTGGGATTTGTGCACTGTGTAGGTGTTGCTGTCGACGGTTGGTTCTTGTCCTCGCCTCTGTGCCGCCCGAGGCAGAGGGCAGCTCCGTGCGGGCGGTCACTCTAGTCCCTGAGGCTGGACTGCGGGCACGAGTGCTGTGCGACGCCTGAACGTGTTGGGTTTGTCTGCTCCCTTTCCCTCCCCCAGCTGTGGTCATTGTTCCCACCAGAGAACTGGCTCTCCAGGTGAGTCAGATCTGCATCCAGGTCAGCAAACACATGGGAGGCGTCAAAGTCATGGCAACCACAGGGGGCACCAACCTGCGCGACGACATCATGAGGCTGGACGAGACGGGTGAGCCCCCCGCCGCCGTCTCCGGCGCGCGATGCGGCTCCCCAGGTCCCCTCGGCCTGGGTGCGCTGCTGTTGTTGATCGCCACAGGCTTCACGGTTGTTGTTTTTCCCTCTTCGCAGTGCATGTGGTTATCGCCACCCCTGGGAGGATCTTGGATCTCATCAAGAAGGGGGTGGCCAAAGTGGGTCAGGTGCAGATGATCGTCTTGGATGAGGTGAGTCCAGTTTCCATTTGTTTTTCTTCGGCAGAGCTCCGGTCTGCTTGGGCCGGGCTGTGCAGTCCTGCAGTCTCATTGCCAGGCTGGTGCTTGTTAGTGATGGAGCCTGCTAACAGTTTTTACATGCTGAACTGTGACGATCACGCCTGCTTGATCAGAGAGGCTTCCCCCCCCCCATACTTTCCCCCAAATGGTGAATGTTTACATTAAACTCCTGATGACAAAGGAAGGTTTCTATTTCCTTCAATTACATCAAAGACGTGGGGGGGAAAGTGTATATAAAGTTCTGTAGGGCCATATCCCCTTTGAGCTACGATAGGTACTGTAACTATTATTGTCCTTATTGTGGTTCCTTGTATGCATGCAATAAAGCTTGGCTGGACAAACGAACACTTCAGGCTCGAATTTCTTGATTTCTACATTAGGTTTCATGCATGAACACAGGCAGACCCTGACCTAGCTTAGCTGGTGTGGAGTAGAATCCTGTCTGCACTGAGGAGCTGGCTCAGGCGAGTCCTGAAGGAAGCCGGTGATAGTTGGATAGTCTGTCCCTGGAACACGATGTTCCTTTCTTTGGGGCTCATAGAGACCCTTTGGTTGACAGTGAACTTCTGAGAATTAGAAAACTATTGTGCCTCTTGAGGATGAAAGAGGTTCTGTTCCTTTACAGCCTAGAATCAACCTTGTGCCTTTCTCTGTTGGTCATGGAGCCGAAAGTGCTCTTTTGGGGCGAGGGGAGAAATGACCGCGTTTTCTGTGGGAAGTGTCCAAGGTCAGCGATTGACAAAACTCACTGTTGATTCTGTTCCCTTCCCTCTTGGCCCGAGCAGGCTGATAAGCTCCTGTCCCAGGACTTTGTGCAGATGATGGAGGAAATTCTCAGCACCCTACCTAAAAACAGGCAAATCCTGCTGTATTCTGCTACGTTCCCTCTCAGTGTGCAGAAGTTCATGGTGAGTCTGAGCTGATGAGCGTAGTTGACCAACTGAGGGGCCTGGGGGTTATTGGCGGATTAGTTTTCTTTGTCTTCCTATCTTTAATATCCACGATAGACTTGACTTCACAAGTATGTCTCATTCCACATGCATCTCTTACTGGGATCTAATCCATTGATTGAAATTGCTCAGCGCGCACAGAATAGCTAGCTGTCCTGGAGTACAGATGGCTGTTTTCGGGGAGACATGCTGGAGTGAGTGGGGGGTTCTTGGCTGGACGTCTTCTTTTGTGGTGGTCTTTTGAAGTCATGGTGTTATTTTTGGTTGTGGAAAAGTCCTGATCTCACGTCCAGGTCTGCCAAAGAATCTGAGCGGCTTTGCTCTTTCCCCTGCCTCCTGCAGAACGCCCATCTGCAGAAGCCCTACGAGATCAATCTGATGGAGGAGCTGACTCTGAAGGGGGTGACCCAGTATTACGCCTATGTGACCGAGAGACAGAAGGTCCACTGCCTTAACACTCTCTTCTCCAGGGTGAGTCTCCTCCGCTGCGACTGACCTCTCATTTCAAAATAAACAACATACTGCAGTACTCTGAACTAGTGCTGTATTTGCCTGCATCATGGTATTTTCAATTACATATTTTGTATTTAGTACTTGACTGTTTTCTGCCACTGGCTCCTTGTTTTAAATGGCTGCTAATGACCATCTCCCGCCTCTGGGTGCTTGTTCCTGCTGGCCTTCACTCCCGGACACTCTGAACGAGCCCTTTCAGGGAGGAGTGTCCATTGGAAATATCTGGAGCTTTTGGAGTTATAGATTGTCTTTTCTTTTCTAAACCCCAGCTCCAGATCAACCAGTCAATAATCTTCTGTAACTCGTCCCAGCGTGTCGAGCTGCTCGCCAAGAAGATCTCCCAGCTGGGCTACTCTTGTTTCTACATTCATGCCAAGATGCGACAGGTGACTAAGCTCGTGTCAAACTCAAACTTCCTTTCATTTATTGTTGATGGTTTAAACTCAACGAGAAGAGGACTAGGTGAAAGGCTCCCTGGGCTTCAGTGAAGTGAGCTCACCAGCTTAAGAACCTGAGAGGTCTTAGACAGGAGGCTCTAGGGCCTGGCTGGCCTTTCTGGTAGTTAGTAGTAAATGGGTATAAGGGTCTCATCCAGCCGTTTCTTGACAGATTTTTAGCTGTAACAACCTGACTGAGTAGCTTATTCCACACTCCCACCACCCAGGAAGTGCTGCTTTCTCCTGATGCTTCTCTCTGGAGGGGGAGTTAACCTTTACAATATTTCAGGGTGCTGTCGGCACACGACTAGATAATATCACCAGCCTTTAGTGTGAGCATCTGCAGTGAAACTGTCCAGTGCCTGAAGTTGCAATTCCATTTTGCTACAGTCTTCTAGGGCTTCTACGCTTGAATCTTGGCTCGGCCTGACTTTTGTTTTTAAATGTTTATAGGAGCATCGCAACCGGGTGTTCCACGATTTCAGAAACGGCCTGTGTCGAAATCTCGTTTGCACTGGTGAGTGTTCTTCAGTGCCCGGCGTCTCTGCGTTGACTTCACTGCTCTGTAGCAGGTTTTTATTGTCTCCACATGCGCCAAGAGGTGTGGTGCCTCTTAGAATGCAAGTCGAAGGACAGGATGTGCTGGTAAGCCTTCCTGGTTTCGGTTTATGGCAGCTGCAGAGATGTTTGAGATGCAGAGATGTACTTGAGAATGTTTGCTTTTGTAACCAGCCGGGGTTCTTAGAAATGTTTTTCTAAAATAGGAGATAAATGCTGGGTGTCTTATCTCTTTCTATAGAAAGAGGCATTTGTTTCACTTGGAGGTCACCTGTATGCAACTTTGTTTGTTCTTGCAATGTCAGTCGTTGGCTCCGTGTTTTGTAGAGGTAGTTCTAGTTTTTGCTGTGAAAACGCCTCCCACGTCACGCAGAGGCCGTGCTGGAGAAACCCATCTTGATGGAGGTGGGGTTTGTGCCCTTGTCAGCACTGAGCTTCTGCTGTGGTCTTCGTTTCCAGGCCTTTTCAGCTGCTAGGCTTCAAACAGCCAGGACGAGCTGTGCAGGACTTCTTGCTCTTCTCTGACCACCTCTTCCTCTCCTCCCACAGACCTCTTCACCAGAGGAATTGACATCCAAGCTGTGAATGTGGTGATCAACTTTGACTTCCCCAAACTGGCAGAGACGTACCTCCATCGCATTGGCCGATCCGGTAGGGGCACCGCTGCTCTCCAGCCTCGCGCGGACTCTTGACCGCAGTCTCCCGGTTCACCTGCACGCGTACCTCGGCTCAAAATGTGCTCCCTGGCTGCCAGCCCTTCGCACCCGGTCTTGGCCTGGGAGAGCCTTTTTAAACTTGACGTGGCTCCGGCCGTATTTCTATCTGCACTCTTTATATGGTGTCCTCATGAATTCAGCATTAAAGTATTCTCCTGAAGTGAGGACAAGGCTCTCGGGCCTATAAATCTCCATTCTTGTCGTGTGAAGTTGGGCACTGGTCTGAACAGGCTTGACGTGTTCATCCCACAGATGGGTTTCCCAGCTTTAAAGCTGTAGTTGGGAGTGAAACCCATTCATACCAGTGACCGTGCGAGAGTCGCCTACAGTCCTCAAGGGTCCCACTTCAGGTAGTTTGACAGGCCGTAATGAATTGAGCTCAGGTGCCCAAGCTGGGGGGAGCGTGAGGGGTCATTCTGCTGACCGTCGGGCTGTGTCCACAGGGCGCTTCGGACACCTGGGGCTGGCCATCAACCTGATCACCTACGATGACCGCTTCAACCTGAAGGGCATCGAGGAGCAGCTGGGCACGGAGATCAAGCCCATCCCAGGCAGCATCGACAAAAGCCTGTACGTGGCGGAGTACCACAGCGAGAGTGGGGAGGAGGCCAAGCTGTGAGCAGGTGAGGGGCCGTGGGAGCTGGCGGTTTAACACGCTTATTCAACATGTTGTGTTTGCCTTCTGCACGTGTTTTGCTTTTAAGTAAATTATTGCTAGCAGTGAAAGCAGGCGTGCGTGTTGGTGAGCCGGTCAGCCCTGTGTCTTATAGTGAATTTCTCTGTTTTCCAGGCAATTCACGGAGGATCGTATCCCCTGCCTTTCCCCCCCTCCCCCTGTGTTGGAACTGTTTTCTTCCTTTTTCTTTGGGAAGATTTTTTTTTAGTTTAATTTCAGTTTCTACCCCCTCCATGTATTTTTTTCCCGTGAAATGGGCCTCAAGCGGAAGACGGGGATTTTGTGTGCCGCCAGGAGAGAGGAAGGTGATGCTGGGTCTCGGCGGTCGCGTGGCTGTGCCCGTGCGCGTGGTGGGCACTCAAGTTGCACTCCCAGATCCTGAACGAGACTCGAGCACTTCAGTGTGGGGACAGCAGGGGACCAAGGAGCAGCGGTTTTCACCTTCCCTCTCCCGTTCAGCCACGGCACACTGCTTTATTTCCACCTCTCCAAGATTTGTTTTCCACAGTTTCCTTTTGGTTTTGTTCCCTTGTTCTTTTAATGGCTTTTAGCTATTTGTATGAAGTGCCTTATGAAGCAGAACTTTGGAGTAATAACCTGCTAATTCGGACCCACCCGCCCCCTCGCCGCCCCACACTTCGTCAGATAGTCTGTCCGCGGGCTCGATATCCGGCTCTCCGGTCCGAACCCTTCGCCCGTGTCCCGTCCTGTCTGTGTCCGCGTCCAGGGCAGGACATGTCGTGAGAGGGGAGGAGTGCTGGGAGAGGTTGAAATAAACGCAGGCGCCGGCCGACCGAGCTGCTCGTGGCTTCGGTACAGAATAGTGACTCAGGCTGATCCTCGCAGAAGCCAAAACTTCAGTCCCGTCTCCAGGAGAGAGCGAGTGGGCGGGCGGGCGGGCGCTTCTCAGAGACGACCTTCTTCGTCCTCCTTGGCCTGGAGTTGGAAACACTAAGGGAGCGGAAACAAGACTTCGTGCTTTTCTCGGCCAGTTGTCGCCGCCGCCGGAGGATTTCTTTCAGGAACAGAGACCAGTATTTTACAGCCCATTTTCTCTCGCTTTCTTCTGGATGAGTCACCCTTCTCCGAGATGTGTGCCCCCAAGAGACGCTCATTTTTTTGGCACAATGTAAACTTTGTAAATACTTTTGTTCCTATTTTTTTAACAAGTTGAAAAGGCTGGACTGGTGTAGTAGTATGGCTGAAGGGTTACACCTGTGAGGTGGGGAACACACGTCAGTGCTGGGGAAATCATGCTTTGAAGTGGATTCTGGCCCTTTCACCGTTGTGGTAGTGATATTTTTTCTGAACCTGGCTGGGGTCTGCATAAGCTTTTTGAGGGCACTTATTTGTCTGTGACGATCATTTGGCTGCGCAGCATGTTTCTTGTTCTCGTGCTGCTCTGCCTCCACGCTGCCGCTGTCCTGACGCAGCAGCTGCGCCACAGTATTGTTGAGATGGGGTAACAGAGGCGTGGTCCTCGCCCCCCTCTTGCAGATCCAGCACTGGTTTGTGTTTCTGTCCTTCACACAGCTGAGGAGACGCACCGCTGTCTTCTGTCCAGCCTTTGCTTGGAATGCTGATTTACGAGGCACCCGTTTTGAATTCCCTGCTTCTTGTTTTTAAGCGTAAACCAGATTACTTAGACCTGCTCAAGCGTTCTGGAGAGTCTTTAGTGTCCTCTATGCTGCAGTGCGGCTTATTTTTGCTAATCGGTGAAGATGCAGGTGTTTGGGGTGGGGATTTTTTTTAGTGACCCATCTGTGGCACATGTGACCCAGATGATTAAAAAATGAATTTGCAGGAATTAATTGTCAATCCCCTCCTACACACAACACGCAAACACCCACCTTCAGCCAGGTGTGCAGGTGTTAATATATTGGTGCCCTTCGCACAAAGAAGAGATTTGCGATGACCATAGCAGGAAGAATGTCCTTGGTGCCTCGTGAATGAGCAGGGGCTTTTTTTTTCTGTTTACAAAAGATGCTGCACAGAAAAAACAAAAAAACTTGCAGCTCCAGCTGCGTTAAAGTACAGACTTGAGTAATGGGGTCAGGCAATAACCAGACTGACTGCACTGCTGTCTCTGATCTCTGACCAGCCTGCGAGAGACAGGTGTGGGGGGGTGGGTGGGTGGGCGGGCAGGTGAAGGCAGGGAAGTGGAATCAGGAAAAGGGGGTGGGAGGGGAGGGTTTGGGGTTGAATTTTTGGGATGTTGGGGTGGGGCTGGGGTTTGTGAAAGGCTGTTAACCAAAATCATTGGTTTGGAAGTCTTTCCCGAGCTGTGCTTCTGGAAGGGATCGCTTTAATTGTAGGAGGGTGGTGGTGGTTGGCGTCTCCAGCTGACCCCTCGGGAAGCACAGCTCTTGGGTGGGGGTGGGGGGGGGCAGGTACGGCAAGTATCTGCTGGGAGCAGCCGGCTCTCGGCTCGGCTCCTTGGTGACCGCCGAGGTCAAGAAGCCGAGCCAACAGGGCAGGCGTGTCGGGGAGCCTCTGTCAACAACGAGGGGTAGATGCTCTTTTTTTTTTTTTGCTCAGGAATGATGCGGAGGTTTCAGTGTGTTGGTGGGGAAAGTTCCCAGGAGCAGTAGAAATGAAAAGCGTGTGCTTTCCGAGAGATAAGGACCTCGGAGGAGAGCTCAGGCTTCCTGCCCGAGCCTGCCCCTTCCTCGCACTCGCCTGGCCTTGGCAGCCTTCCTGAGCCGGACCTCGGCCCCTCGTGTCCTGACCTGGGGTGCGCGTGTGAGCGCGGATCTCTCCAGCTGGCTGGGAGGCGAGGGGCTGAAGCCAGCAGGCAAGATTTGGCAGCTGCCTGTTAATTTTCTTTTTAATTTTCTTTTTTGACCATCTAGTTATGGGAGTAAAGTCTGCAGCCCGTCTTTCTTCCAGGTAAAGTTTCAATCGCATAGAGGATCCCTTTCTTTTGCCGAGCGAAGAACTGTTTTGGATTCCTGCTTAACCCAGGACGAGGCTGCAGCCTTCACCCTAAATTCTAGGAGCAGTTTACTTTAAATAGAAGAATGAGATGGGGAGCATCTATCCCTTTGTTTATCCCTGAAGTTCAATTATTTGCTGGTCGTAGGGCATCGTTTAACATCTCGTTCTTCCAAAAGCTTAAAGGGGAGGGATTGCTGCCTCAATGCATCTGTACTGCAAGAGTCTGATCTGAAGTTCACTCACCGGCACATCAGTGTCCTCAATGGGGCCGGCTCTGAGCTCTCTACCCCACAGCTCGGGCAGGGAAGCGAGTCAGCATTAGCATTTGTACACGTCACATGAGGGCAGGGTTTCTGACTTGTTTGGGGGAACTGGAGGCTTTGTGGTACAGATGCATTGATTTTCTTATTTTGGGGTTTTAAGTTGGGGAATGGGGTTGAGTGGGTGGGGGAGAATCAGGACTTGAATTGGCGTTTATCCTAATACATGCTCTTCCACTCTGAACTCGTAAGGGCTGGGGGCTGGGAAATCACCTTCCTTAATAAAAGCACCTTTAAGGTTTGACAAAGCAATTGGCTAATAAGCTGTTACCCCTGGGTGAGTAGTCTTTAAAAAAAAAAAAACAGCTGTGAAATTTTCAAGTGATTGGTTTTAGTTTTAATTCTTGTTTTTCAAATTCAAAAGACAATTTGGAAAGAAAAACCGTGTTGACCACTTTTTTTTTTAGTTAAATTTGGCCCTTTTTGGAATTGGCAATACTTTACAGTGAAGCTGGATTTTTTTAAAAGGGTTGGTAACTTGAAATGGTTGAGATCTGAAGTGACTGGAATGTTTTTGTTAAGAAATAAAGCTCACTGGAATTCTATGACTTGTGGCTGTTCTCATTGAGCTAAAGGGGCTTGCTCAGAAGTGGGTAGAGGGGAGGCCAGGGTGGTATGGAGACTGGTTTCAGTGGATTGCTGATCGAGTAACAATGTCCAAGATGTCCAGTAGGTGGCATGGTGGTGCCTTGGCTTCTTTTTTTTGTAGTCTCCTGCCGGACTCGACCTTAACGTGTGGCATCAATGCTAGATGACGCACCCCACAAGATAGGCTCAGCTGATGGCTTCAGCGAGGCTTGTGCAGGCTTGACGCGACGCCAGGCACACAGCGTCTTCAACACTTGCTCCTCTGTGCTGCTGACGAAACAAGGGGAGCGGTCGGCTCTTGTCTGATGGCGAAACAGTCTTCGGCTGCACTGCCGTGGCCGGAGGCAGTGGGATTTCCTGGATTTGCTGGTGGGGTGCTTGTCCAGGCGAAGCCAGTGGCTTGCTGCCCCTTTGGGGGGGGGGGGTGGGTGTGGGTATACCGGCACTTCGAGTTGACTTCACCAGACAAGGTTAAGGCCCACGCTGAAAAGCTTGTCGGTTCATCCTTTTCTTTTACAACTGTTGGGGGGGGAGTTTTCCATCCTTGAGCGTCCCTGCAGCCGTGTTCATTTGGTTTGCGATGGGTTGGCGGGAGTCCCGCGCTCGGAGGAGCTCTGGACCTGTGAGTCCGCTACCAGCTCAAACAAAGAGGTATACAGAAGGGAGAGGAAGGTGTCTTTCCAAACTATCAACGTGCGAACGTCTAGTGCTAAAAATGAAGCAGTGGTCAAGGGAACGTGACCTGGCCGGGGACAGTCGCGGGTGGGGGGGCCTGATGATTGAAGAGGTTTGGTTTATTCAGCCTGATTCGGTGTAGCACTCATGCAGATTTAGGAGAGGGCATGGCTGAGCTCCACGCCAGCTGACGCCAGCATCCCGCAGAGCTTATCCCATGCTGCAGCTCTCTAGGGGGCACAGCTTTTGTCAGGACACACGGGACGGCTTCCTCCCATCATGTAAGGACGGCATTTGTCTGGAGACACGGGGCCCTGTCCATCACACGTCAACTGCTCCAGAAAGGGTAGAACTCCTGTCAGCCTACTGGAATGAAACTCACTTGCCCTCACAGGAGAGGGTTTCCTAATACCCAATTCCTCATCTGCAGTGCTTGGTTTCACGCTCCACCCTGCTGAACTGCGGTAATATCGTCTTACTCACTCCACTGGTCTCAATGTCTCCCTGGCTTCAGGAGGTGGTGCTGAGGCCGATCGGGGGATTTGCATGACGGCGTGGTCTCTGCGAGTCTCTGCTGGCAAGCTCCTGTGGTTCTGGCACTGTGTGGTGGGCGGGCGGGCTTGTCTCTCTGGGCAGAGACGGTGAAGTCTGCGGTTTAAACCTCAGTCGTGGTTTTATCTCGGATCCCCCACGTAACCCTGCCGTTCACGATAAGGGCGTCATAAAGCAGGGAGCTGGGAGGCCTTGGACACTGCCCAGGCGATAGCGCAGTGTTCTCCCAGTGTGGAGGCAGTCGGGACGAGTCGGTGACGGGATGGACTGGGCTCTTCTGTGGACCTGCTGTCTGGCCCTGCTCCCTGTGCTCAGGTGCGCTCTGCCTCCTCCCTGCGACAGGTAAGCTGGCTTTTCCCCATGCTCCACTTTCAGCCCCTTCGTTCACCTCCTGCTTCCCTGTAGGAACTGTCCTGGAGCGCGGCTCTCTCCACCGGGCCGAGCGCTATCCGAGTTGATTAGTCTGCAGTGAAAGATCCGAGTCTGTGAGCCGGGCATGATAGCAGCGCATGTGCCCAGTGGAGGCTTGTGGCGATCATGAGCAGCTTTAGTATGTGTGAAGACATGCACACGTGCTCTTGCTTTATCAGAGATGAACTGCAGCGCGGAGTTCGCCTGAAGCTGCCGTTCTGTGAAACAGTGGGCTTTCTGAATTTTTGCATGAATTCACTGCCGAGTGTTGGCAGAGCTTCGTGTGGTCCTCCTGATATTTGAAAGGAGCCTGAGTGAACAGAGCATGCTGTAGGGTTAGGGCTAGGGTCTCTGGGCTGGTGTGGGCCTCCTTGTTCTGTGCTCAGTTTCCGAGCTGCCCCGTCCTCTCCTCTCCGCTGAGAGAAGGTGCAGCAGCGGTGTTCCCGTGTGAGTGGAACCTGGAGAGAGATTCTCCTCCTCACAGGCTCATTTCAACACTTCAGAGATACTGCCCTTTCCCCCTGCCTGGAATGCTGGGTAACATTTCAGTTAGCATTTTTGCCACCTGCTTCTTGTAGTTGATGGCGAAAACAGGCTCTGTGAGATGTCTCAAGTTCTTCTTGTCACAGGTTTGTTCTCATCAACTTGACAGGAACTTTGACCCTTTCGAGTAATGAGGATAAAGGCATTGACTGTTCATCTGTTTAAAATTGTAAGTGCGATGAGCAAGGTTAAATTGGCATTAAATTAAAAGAAACCGGCAAATTCACAAACTCGAAGGCAGTGTTTGATTGCTTTATGGAATGGAATATTCACCGTGTTCCTGAAGAAAAGCTAAGTATACATCAAGTTGTGTGTACTGTACTTTGAAAGTATTATCTTTGGAACTTACAATTTTGTTTAAATATTAACAGGAATTACAAGACTTTTGAACCCTGAGCTGTTCTTCACTCTCAGGTATTAATCTGAAAGTAAGCTAACCGCTAGCTGGTGTATTAATAACAGGACAGACTGTGGGGAGATTGTCATGAGTGTTTAAACAGAAGAGCCTAGAGCTCAATACCTGCGTTTCTCCTACATTAGTTAAAGCCTTGCTTCTGCAAGGCGAGACAGCTAATTGTAAAGCACATGGCTGCCCCCTCAAGAGGTGGTCGATCTGTCTCAGCCTGTCATGTCTTCGTGCCCTGCCTTCCGTTTGAGCATGTGTCAGACCCTGCACAGCACTCATGAGGCAGACCTCGCTCCGGAGCACAGCTTTCCAGTCAGACTGGGCTGCAGGCAGGGCTCTCAGATTTCCTTAATATTAATCACTCCCTACACTTCTATAGCTCTTCTCTGGACCTCCACCGGGGCTCTTTACAGGTCATGGGGATCCCCTCCACCCCCACCAGTGTGTACCCCCACCTGGATGATGCTCCAGTCCTCTCCCAGCTCTCAGTGGGGAGGAGAGCAGAGTGATGAGGCCAGTTCAGAGACGGGGGTTATTAGGAGGCCATGATGGGTAAAGACCAGGGGGAGATTTGACCAGGACACTGGGGTAACACCCCTACTCTTCTCGAGAAACACCCCGGGATTGTTAATGACCTCAGAGAGTCAGGACCTCGGTTTTACATCTCATCTGAAGGATAGTGCCTTTTTTTTTTTTTTACAGTATAGTCTCCCCGTCACTGTACTGGGGCATTAGGACCCACACAGACCGCAGGGTGAGCGCCCCCTGCTGGCCCCACTGACACCTCTTCCAGCTGCAGCCTCAGCTCTCCCAGGAGTCTCCCCTCCAGGTACTGGCCAGGCTCTCACTGCTGGGCTCCAGTGGGCGGCCAGCTGGGAGCTGCAGGGTGGTATGGTCACAGAAAATGTGACCTGCAGAGTTCCCCTGGGTTCTAGTGGAAGTCAGTCCTGCAGGTATATGGGCACCGTCCCCTGATCCTGTGTGCCGATTCTGCTCAGAGGAGAACTTTTTGTGGATTTGGGCATAATGTTACCAGTCCATGGCACCCGGTATAACAGCTATTGGTCCTGACTTGGTTATACAATGTTGGCCTCAGAAGTCATCACGTTTGCCTGTACCTGTTGTGTTCCACTGGGAAATACAGAAAGGAAGCGCAGAGCCCACATCTAGCTCCTCGCCTTCTTACTTATTTACTCTACTAAAGCTTGAGGTGTCTTCTTAAGAGAGTGAAGTGTTTTACTCAGGGTGTTTTGACAGATGGGGCCTGATCTATACAGTTCAAATAAGGATCTCTTGCATCATTACAACTGGCTTGTAATGTCTTGATGATGGTGTGTGACTGAACTTGTGCTTATTTTCTAGTCTGCTTACTGTATAATCCTCATGAAGCTGGAGGATCAGACACTCCTAATACCAGTCAGCCTAGAGCAGAAAGAAATAAGCCTTTGAGGTTTTATTGAGAAACATCAGAATCGTTTTGAATGCAGTAATAATTTAAAGACAGCATTCAGGCGAATTCTTCTGCGCTGCTCTGGCCGGTGTCTGGTGAGGCGCTGTTTTTCAAGAGCTGTGGTCAGCCTGATTTTGGCTGTGTCCTCTTCGTCAGTGAGATCTACTGCATGGGGGAGATCCTGAGGCAGGTCCAGCTGGCCAGGCTGTTCGACGACGATAAGCACTTCGTGGATATGAAGCTGAAGGAGCCCCCAGGTGAGCTGCTCTTCATGTTGATGTAGTATAAGTGCCCATTATTGCTTCCTGTACCTTCTGTGAGCCTTCTAGACCTGCTGTAAGGCGTTGGATCAGACACACACTCACAGCACAACCAATTTTCTACCAGTACAGTATGTCTTTAGACTGTGCGAGGAAACCCACTCGAACCCGGGAAGAACATGCAAACTCCACACAGACCGCATCCAGGAAATCGGCAATGCTACCCACTGCGCCACTGCGCTGCCCTCCCAGTTACGCATCCCAGACTTAAAATATCCCACCACCCACACCTTCCCGGAGTTCCTCTGCGGTGAAGACTGGCATTGGGATGTCAGATTGATCTCAGACGTTGTGGTGGCCGCTGTCTTGTTCCATTGCCATTGCAGAAAGAGTGCTGCAGTCTTTCTGGAACCTGACCTCTCGGGTTCCAGGTGGAAACCTTCCTGCGTCCCAGCTCCGGAAATTCCTCGAGGATTTCTTTGAGGAACCAGGGACGGAGTTCGAACCATGGACTCCAGCGGATTGGCACAGCAAGTAAGATTGTCACAGACTAGCATGCAATGAGGCGCTCGTTTGAGCTGAATTACGGTTTAAAAAGGAGGCTGTAGTTCAGGCCGATGAAGGGTAGCAGGGCAGAAACATTACAGTGTCTTTGCTACAGATAGAAGCAAGAGTTTGATGTTTCCAGGTCAAGCTCTGCTGCTTCCTTTTTTGTGATATTAATGAAAAGGCCAAGGAGCTCTGGAGGGCTGTCTTGGAAAAACTTGTAGATTCCCGCCGCTAAAACACCTGTCAACACGAAGAATGTGCTTTGCTTCCTGATTGACTGGGAAGGGGGGATATAGAAGGTGTGATGAAGTCATTCTTGGGTTTTTTCTTGCAGGCCCAGGTTCCTGTCGAAGATCGCGGACGGCAGGCTGCGCCGCTGGGCCAAGGAGCTCCACCAGCTGTGGAAATCGCTCGGGAGGAAGGTGGGAGCAGTGGGCGTGGTGCCTGTGCACAGTGAAGCCCCCGGTGCAGTTAGAAAGCTTCTCTAACCTTGTTGTGTGCAGGTGCGCCCTGATGTGAGGGTACATCCTGAGCTCTACTCCCTGATCTACACCCCCAACCCCCTCGTCGTCCCTGGGGGGCGCTTCAGGGAGCTCTACTACTGGTAGGTCCTGTGGGTATCGGCGTGAGACTAGCGGTACGTTCTCAGCAACAGGCCCGTCAGTGGCAGGGGTATCCACTGTTCCTGTGGAACTGGAGGGATCCGTGTGAGCTCCACACTGCACGCAGCTGTGTGTTAGGGTGGAAACGTTGCCCAGGCGTGACCTGCTCTGCCCTGTGATGTTCAGGGACTCTTACTGGGTGATCAATGGGCTGCTGCTCTCCGAGATGCAGGACACAGCACGAGGCATGATCGAGAACTTCCTCCACCTCGTGGACAAGTAAGATGCTTTTTTTGGTTTTGTTTCATGTTCTCTGCTTGGGTCTCCTCACGTCAGGCAGGGTGTTCTGACGAAGGCCAAGACATGCGTGGCTCACCCTGCTCCTCAGGTGTGCCTGTTCTGCCCTCGACAGTCTCCCTCTCAGTGAGTGTTTCCTCAGAGGGTAATAAAGCTTGAATTGAACTGAATTTGTCTTCACCCCGACAGCACTGTTGCCCCACCTTCTCCTTCTTTGATCTTCAGCTTTTTCTGCTCCTCCGTCACTGTTCTCCTGGGGCATCGTACACCATTTAACCACTTTGTTTTTCACGTGTTCTTTTGGTTTGGAAACGAGCTGTATGTTTCAGAGGACAAGTGGAGAGTGTTGCAAACAGCTCTGCTTGATGCAGTACAGCCCAGTTCACACAAGACACACGATGGCGGAGGATGGCTCTGTGGCTGAGGATCTGCGCCTGTGGCTGGAAGGTTGCCAGTTCGTATCCCGCGGCCGACAGAGGAATCCTACTCCGTTGGGCCCCTGAGCAAGGCCCTGAACCCCAGCTGCTCCAGGGGTGCCGTACAATGACAGACCCTGTGCTCAGACCCCCAGCTTCTCTCCCTGTCTGTGTCTCATGGAGAGCAAGCTGGGGTCTGCGAAAAGAAATTCCAAATACAAGAACTTGTATATGGCCAATAAAGTGATCTAATCTTTTAAAGAACTGGCCTTTTACAGGGTAGTCTGACTTCTAGCTTGCACTCATTGGGGGTCACCTGATGCTACAGTAACAGAGATCAGGAATCAGGAATGAGGAAGACCCACTGGGTGAATAAACAAGCCTGCTTGGAGATGTTGCTCGTCTTTGCTGGCTCTCTCACGGCTCCGCTGTCCTGCCGCAGGTACGGCTTCGTCCCGAACGGCGGGCGAGTGTACTTCGAGCGCCGCAGCCAGCCCCCCTTCCTGACGCTCATGGTGGAGAGCTACTACCGTGCCTCGCAGGACAAGGCCTTCCTCAGGTGTGTCCAGGGAGGGCGGCCGCTGCGCTCCCGAGGGGAAGTGCTGCACCCAGGAGAGACGAACAAACCACCACACCGCCACTTCACTTTCAACAGCTGTGGATCCAGCACAGGCTGTCCCAGAGAGCACTGCGCAGAGTACTCACTCCCACCAGGGGGCGCCAGTCCACCACAGGGCGCAGGCACACACACAGAGCAGGGGGCGCCAGTCCACCACAGGGCACACAAGAGCTGAACCCAGGACCCCCAGCTCTCCATCCCTTTGCTATAAATATGGATAAGTAGAAAAATTCAAGAAGTTTGTATTGAAACCATTTCAGGCACACAGTGATCTGTACTCCGATTATGGGTCTGATGTGAGTGCTTGAGTCGCAGTTTACCCATCTGTATGACAAATCTGTCAACACCAGCAGGAGCAGCCCCCACAGTTGAATGGCTGCCATGGCAGTTCAGGGACTGGTATTCTGTCACCAAGCACTCTGCAGGGCCTGACGCAGACGCGTCAGATGGTGTGATGGAGGCTGATATCTGCCCCAAGCGCTCTCTGTCATTTGAGCTGTGTTTCGGAGTTCCCCGTGTGCTGGCGTGACCTGGCCTGTCTCTCAGGACCGCCCTGCCCGTTCTGGAGAAGGAGTACGCCTTCTGGATGCAGAACCGCTCCGTGGTCCTGGAGGCCGCAGGATTGCGGCACACTCTGAATCGCTACAGCGTGGAGGTGGGACAGCCCAGGTACGAGCCGCCCGCGGGGTCCTGAGAAAGCAGGCTTCCCGTGGTCTTCTTCAGCTGCTACTGATGGACATGCCCTCTGAGCAGCTGTAGTCACACTTACACTCACACACTCCTGCCTTTGACCATATACTAGATATTTCTATGCATTTTCTGCTGACATTTAACTTCTACGATCCACAGACGTGTTTAGTTTGCACGTTCCGATTCTGAGAAAACGAGAGCTCGTTGCCAGGGTGTGAATACTTCTGCCAGGCCCTGCTGGAGGTGGCCAGTGCTGCTCTGGCGGGAGAGGTCCTCTCCTTCATTCTGCTGCCGAAACTGGGGAGAGCTCTTGTACTATAAAAGAACTGAATCACAGCACTTGGTACTTTTTGCCATAAAGTCTAAATTCCTAATTTGTTCCCTCCTGTCTGGATCACCATCTGGAGTTTGATTTTTGTCTTGGCCAAAAGAAATACATGCGTCCAGGTTCTACTGGTTGATCTAGATGACATTGCTGGAGAAGTTGTTTTTGCTCTAGCTGAGGAAGAAATGTCCTGTGCTGCATGTTTGCTTGTGAGTGGTGAGTAAGCAGCTACTTCACTGTCTCCTAGACCCGAGTCCTACACTGATGACCTGGACCTGGCTCAGGGGCTGACGCCAGGTAACTCGCATGCTCCATCCGTGTGAAGTCATTCTCTCAATGTGCGAATAGCATTTCTCTTCACCTTTGTTGGTCTTCTTGATCTTAGATTTCTTTTAGAGGCGCTCCACTGTGTTTGTTAGTGCTTTAAACGAAAGGCTTGATTGGTTCTCTTACTTGTTGCTCTAAGGACCCAACGGTGCTGTTGTAAGGTCCTCCCAGTATTCCACCTTGTGGTTTAAGATGCCCTTGGCTGTTTGACACACAGTGGTTTCCCCACTGAATGAGCAATGAGCTTGAAAGTGTGGTGTATAAGGTGCCACACACTGTGGTACTGGCTGGTACTGTAGGTGTGATCGAGAAAATCCCAGCTGAGATTATTCCCGGGCTCAGACTGGCCTGTTTCTGCTCTGTCCACTACATACCTTTCCAAAAGTCTCCAGAGTTCTCAGCTCTTGCAGTCTGTAGCTACCAGTTGAGTTTGGGAAGGCCTGGTCAGACTCTAGGCCACAAGCATGGCATCACAGTGCTGGATATGTGAGGCCAGCATCCTGTACAGGACAGCTCTCCCGCACACATTTAGCCATGTTAGAATAATGTCGCTTGTTGTGTCCAGCCCCCTGCAGTACCGGAAGAAGTACAACACTTTTCTCTTTTCTAAAATTATTTTTATCTGTTCTGCGTGACATCCCAGTCGTGTGAATCTGTGTGATCAGCCGAGATTGACTGGAGAGTACTAGTTTAACTTCTGGTCATGAGCGATAAGGTTGCTTTTTGTTAGGCTGATACAGGAGATAAAATTGTACTGTTACAAAAAGGGATTGATAATAATAGTCACA
Organism: Lepisosteus platostomus; assembly: GCF_059453375.1. Classification (NCBI taxonomy): domain Eukaryota; kingdom Metazoa; phylum Chordata; class Actinopteri; order Semionotiformes; family Lepisosteidae; genus Lepisosteus; species Lepisosteus platostomus. The sequence continues at coordinate 17,007,891 of NC_142635.1, forward strand.
TTCCAGAAATACAGAGTAGGATAATTAAATAGATGGTCATAACCCCCCGTTGTAAATTGTTGCCAAGAACATACCTGAGTGGGAGGTACAGTTAGAGACACTTGAGATCTGTGTTCCCTGGCACAGCTCTGGTGGTAGAGTAATAATTCTGAGGACACTGGGAGAAAGGAATAATTATTAAAAGTGACAATAACACAAGATAACATAAATGTTACTCTGTTTACACACAAGGTGTCTCGGAGCCTACTTTTTGACCAAGCATAAAAACCCCAGACTGCTATAGTATTCAAAACCTATATAATGCCTACATGCCAACAAGAGAGAGACCGCTGCTCTCTGAACCAACAGAATATGACCTACAGTTACTACAGTATCTGGTGCTCCAGGAAGAGAGATTTATCTCCCAGTTCTAAAAACGCTCTCACCCTGAGGGACTGTTCTTAACTGAGGGATTCTCCATACAGGAAATTCATTTTCTCTAAATTGTGTGTGTGTGTGTGTGGAGCTGGACAGTGACAGGAGTGTGTGTGTGTGTTGAGAGAGGAGTGTGGAGCTGGACAGTGACAGGAGTGTGTGTGTGTGTTGAGAGAGGAGTGTGGAGCTGGACAGTGACTGGAGTGTGTGTGTGTGTTGAGAGAGGAGTGTGGAGCTGGACAGTGACTGGAGTGTGTGTGTGTGTTGAGAGAGGAGTGTGGAGCTGGACAGTGACAGGAGTGTGTGTGTGTGTTGAGAGAGGAGTGTGGAGCTGGACAGTGACTGGAGTGTGTGTGTGTGTTGAGAGAGGAGTGTGGAGCTGGACAGTGACAGGAGTGTGTGTGTGTGTGTTGAGAGAGGAGTGTGGAGCTGGACAGTGACAGGAGAGTGTGTGTGTGTGTTGAGAGAGGAGTGTGGAGCTGGACAGTGACAGGAGAGTGTGTGTGTGTTGAGAGAGGAGTGTGGAGCTGGACAGTAACAGGAGAGTGCGTGTGTGTTGCTCAGAGGCCCGGGACAGGCTGTGGATGGAGCTGAAGGCTGGGGCAGAGTCAGGATGGGATTTCTCCTCGCGGTGGTTCATCAATGGCAGCGGCGCGCTGCGCGACACCCACACCAGCGCCATCCTGCCCGCCGACCTCAACGCCCTGCTCTGCCGCATCGAGAGGACGCTGGCCACCTTCTACAGGGCGCTTGGTAAGGGACGGGCTGCGGGACGTTACTGGAGGGGCCCGGTGCTCTCCGGCTCATTGCAGGCTCTGTGTCCCCCAGGCAACAGCACCGCGGCGCGCAAGTACGACATCGCCCTGGAGCGCCGCGTGAAGGCGGTGAGAGCTCTGCTGTGGAACGAGGAGAGAGGCGCCTGGTTTGACTACAACCTGCTGACCAATGCCAGCCACCTCGCCTTCTTCCCCTCCAACATGGCGCCTCTGTGGGCACAGTGCTACTCTGAGCCCAGTGCTGGAGAGCGGGCACTGCGCTACCTGCAGGTGAGCTGGGAGGCAGATGCAGACACACACCCTTGAGCCAGCGGTACGGCGCCCCCTGGGGGCTGGGCCTCTCATGAGTGTCGTCACTGGGGTCCTTGAGTACACCTGCTCCTTCTGTTGCTGGGTCGCCCTACACACAGCTCCCCCATCTCTCATCCCCTCTCCTCCGGCCCCTGCAGAGCAGCCCAGCCTCGCGCTTCCCCAGCGGACTGCCCACCTCTCTGACGGACAGCGGGCAGCAGTGGGACCTGCCCAATGCCTGGCCCCCTCTGCAGCACATGGTCATCGAAGGTAGGCCCGAGGCACAGAGAGGCCTTTCTCTCGTGTGCGCGTGTGATGAAATGAGTCTGTGGCGCTAAGTATTCGATCCTATCAAAAGGAGACATTATTGTCAGATCTTGTCTGGGGTAATTAAGGGAATTAACTTCTGAACTATGGCTGAGCAGCTTGTTCCAGACTCCCACAACCCTTTGTGTAAAGAAGTGCCTCCTGTACTTCATTTTACTTGCACTTCCTCTTCATTTCCTTGTTTCCTTTGGCTTATCTTTTACTGTTGATCTCATGGAAGCCCATTAGGCTGGCGTGGTGCATACTATGAGTACTATGAATGCTTGAACCCATTAGCCTCTTTTAAACAAAACTAAAGAGGTTGAGCTCCTTTCACCTGTCAGTGTAAAGCCAGCACTGTGAACCACGGCGACCTCTGGTTCTGTGTCCTTTGCGAAATGTGTTCAGGAGAAATTGTTGTAAATAAGGGCCTACTGACGCTTCATATAATTTTAGTGAGCACTGCTGACCAAAGCCCTCTCCAACATTCATTGTCTTTGGCTGCTCTCATCCACCTCATTTCATCTGATTTCGTCGTGTCATCTTGCACAAGGTCTTAACACTAATAAAGCTAAGTTTCTGAGTAAGGCCATCATGGTGGGAAAAACACAAAGGCTAATTTACCCACTGACGTGCAGTGCACCTGTACTGCAAGACCTCTGAACATGGTTGATGTGGATCCTCTCTGAGGTGAGTTTGGCAGGGAGGGTGACTGTGGTCTCTCTTGTCTGTCCGTCAGGTCTGACCAGGCTGACGTCCGAAAGCGCAGAGCAGACTGCCTTTGATCTGGCCCAGAGGTGGATACGGACCAACTGGGAGGCCTATGGCAAGCACAAGGCCATGTTTGAGAAGGTGTGTGAATTGGCGCAGTGGGTGTGGGCTTGATCCTGGCTCGTCTGGTGATGGGGGAGTCTGGGTAAAGATGTGTCCAGATTGGTCTCTCTCCCCAGTCGGGAAGCCCCTTGCTCTGACCCGGGCCTGCTCTCTTCTTCCCTTGCCCCCCTTGCGGTCTCATTCTCACCCACGCTCTCTCTCTCGCAGTACGACGTGCTTGGAGATGGCACACCAGGGGGAGGTGGGGAGTACGAAGTTCAGGTAGGACACAAACGGGCTCGTCTTTCAGAAACCACAAGTCCCAGGTTTAATTCAGCTGCAGAGGACTGAGAAGCACAGTTTGCCTTGTGATTGAAAAAGTCTGCCAGTGTGTTCCGAAATGCATGTGTTAGATGTTTAATTTTGAATACCTGGCCAAGCTCTGTAGAGTTTCCTGGTGCTACTTTTGACCGATTCAGTCAGCTGTTTGTTTTGATCCCTTTCATCGGCCGCCGCCGCTGGCTGCTTCGCTGCATCTGATTGGCCAGCTCCCATGGCGGCGGTGCTCCATCAGTGATTGGCCGGTCTTTGTGTGTGTTGTCACAGCTGGGGTTCGGATGGACCAATGGCGTGGCGCTGCAGCTGCTAGACCGCTTTGGGGACAGACTGTCGTCAGGAGGGGCTCAGGCCCTGAGCTCCGGCCTGGGAGTGGGGCTCCTCTGTGCTGCCTTGCGGTTTCTTTTGTGAACTGCAGCTGTGGACTCCTCGACTCCTGCCTGGGCTCCTTACAGCTGGGCAGCCCTCCTCAGCCACCACGCCACACTTACTGCAGACATCCTGGAGGCGCCCTGAGCAAAAACATATCGAATGCAATCTACAGTGCCTTGCACAGCTATTCAGACCTGCTAAACATTTTCAAATGTTGCTGGATTACCAATGATACTTCCACATCGTTTTCTACTAGTATTTTATTGCACGCGGGCTCAAACAAACGTTTTTTGAGACAGAATTAGTTTTTTGTCAGCAGATATCTTAAAGAAAGAGCCCTGTGCTCTGGTAGCTCTAAATTTACACGTGAAAGACACTGTCCTAACGAGGACATTATTGGCTTACAATACTGTATACAGTATATGTATTGCAGACAAGTCTCAAAGCATTTCCAAAGGTGAGATTTCTAAAATTGCTTAATTCTTTACGCCTTTAGAGAATGGTTGTGATAGAACTTAAGCTGCTCTGCAAAAAAAACATTTTGTTTATGATGTAGTTTTTCAGCTTTTTTATGTTGTTCTTATGTATTTAGTTTTCAAGAAAGTCTGCACACCCTTTGCAAAGTAAAAAACAATTTTGTGGCTCAACAGCCTGAAATCCAGACACATTCAATCAGATTTTATTGTACCTCGAGTTACACAATTTAACACAATTTCAGAGTGAAAAACAAATACTCTAACATTCTGAAAAGTAATTACAAATACAAACCCCAAAAAATGACCTCTATCTTAAAAATAATAAATTATGTATTTTTATAAATTGCTTTTTAAAAATAATTTGTTGTATGAGCTGAGGACAACATTGTCAGGAATCGTAAATAATTTAGCAAATTCTTGATTTCTCAGTTAAGATGTTACATTTTTCACAGCTCTGAAATAGTAAATTTGTTTTTGTATCTCAGAATACATTCGCACACAATAAAGCATTTGGCGTCTTCAGTTCTAAAAGAGATTTCCCGGGACAGCAAATTCATTCTCTCCATCAAATTAACGCTTCAGTCACCCCCTTCACTGTCCTTGTCTCCGGCGCTCCGAGAGCTGGAGACAGTTCGCTACCGCCAGCCCTCCTCAGAAGGGAAACCCTGAGCTGGATCTCTGAAGAGAGCTACAGCAGCATGGATATTCATTACATCGGCTCAGGGAGTGTCACTTAATGAGAAGAAGAAAATGACGAAAATAAACTAGGTCCTACGTAAAGGTTTGGCAATTATTAAAAGTGTTTTGCTTTAAAGCATCTTTTGTGCTTGTTAGGGCCATCTTTGGTATTTCCTCTGTCTCGTTACCACACACTGTATAAACTGTACATTATCACACAACGACATTCACTTTCTTCAGTGTAGCATTGGACTTAAGTTTTTGTGTTATTGTCCTGCTGAAAGGAGAGTTTTTTCCCAGTGTAAGATCTAAAGTTTGTTGTTGTTTAAAAAATCTCTTTACAAGCTAATTGTCTGTTTAATCTTCTGGTACTGGAAGAGGTCTGATTGAGCCATGTTGTTAAATGGTGTTGTCTTATGGTACTGTGCTACTGTTGCATTGTGTTTTTGTCACATCTGTTCTGTGTTTATGAGCCCTTGATGTGAAGATAAATCCCCTTGGGGCAGTGCAGATGAATTCAATTCACTTTGATCGTGATGAGAATGACAGCCATTAAAATGTGTTATTTCAGAGCAGGATTTGTATTCAGGCTGCTGAATATTCTGAAGTTTAATTTGCCCCCTTCCAAAAAACTACATTAATGTAACTGGAGAAGAAGTGCAAATGACTTATTGTGAATCAAAAACGTGAGTATCAGAAAAACTAACATCTCAAAACTTACTCTAGTTCCTCTCAGTTATGATGAACTTGTAGACCTCTCTGTGTGGTAAACAGGCAGGTGGTGACTGGTCAACACGTGGGGGAAAATCAATTTAATTTTTGTTGTTAACTTTGGACCTTAAAATTATTATACTTTTCAAATCATACTTCTGATTTGTATTTGTTATACATTGGATATAAAAACTGTACACCCCCGTATTGAAATGGCAGAAATCAAGATAAAACATGTCGGACATTTTTCCATCTTTAATGTGACCTTGCAACCATAAGTGTGCAACCAGCATTTATTGTAGAATTATTATATACAGAACCTCACTACTCTGATAAAGGCTTTTCATTGATTATTAGTAGATTATATCATTCTACTTATCAATAAATTAATTAATTTTGAGTATTTGTAAGTGAATGAATAGTTTCTGGCCTCTGCAAAGCTGATAATCATGTGTAAGTGATTCGTAAGTAAATATATCTTTAATAACTTGTTTATTACATTTAAATAAAGCATTAACTACATTACCTAAACTGCAAATTTCTGGTCTATGTTGTACAGCTTGTATTCAAATGGAGTGATACATTTACTGTCACCTTTTAAATACCTTTTGACAGCTTTTTTAATATTATATTGAAGCGTCTCTGATTCTGTAATAGAAATAAAATGGATTAATGATTTTCTGTTTGATAAGGCTTTTTAAACATTTGGCTGGGGAAGGAAATGCAATAAATAATCCACCAGACAGTAGACACGAGTGCACATAAATACAATAGGCCTTTACAATGTTCAGATCTCTATCATATGTCGTACAAAAAAATTACAAAATGTACAACTGTGGTGTGAAATTTTGCAATCTTATACCCAGTATATTGATGCAGGGAGAATTTCTGTCCAGAATTGGATGCCTTCTATTTGTTCATTTGTGAGTTTCGAACTGTTTCTCAGTAGAAATAAGACCGATAATATCCATGTAAGAGATGTGATTACATTTCTTGGTATTACGATTTTCAAAAATCCAAAAAGAGATGTGATTTGATGTTCTCTACCATAGTAAAAAAAAAAAAACTTTATTCATGGTTGTTATTTGTCAAACACGGGCAGAAGGAGGCCTAAATGCTACAGGGTTTAGAGCATCTAATACCGATACCGACAGAGTATTATTTACAAAATTAAGCAAAGTAGGTGGTGTATGTTTCCCTAATTTAATCATTCAGGAACTAGCGGGTATAGACTTTTTACTTGAATGTCATTTGGATGCTGGAAACCCCCCTGAAACTTGCCAGCTTCCATGAAGAAGTTCTCCTCACGTGGTCTCTTATAGATAAACATACCTCCCATAGATACATCATCTAGAATACAGAGAAAAAATAAACCAGTGCTTTGAAAACTGGGTTTAAAATAGTATAAGCGGGGTCAACAAATTAACTGGTGTGGATGATGAAATGTAGAATCAAGCAGATTTTATGAATAGATATAATGTTTGTGATAAGTCTGATAACAATCCGTCGTAACCAGAGCTACTCCTAGAGAGGTATTGATGCTTTTAAGAAACTAACAGTATACCATCAGAAACTATGGAAAAATTTACAACCTTTATTAGACTACAAGGAAAACAATTTAGTTATACTTGTACTAATAAATACTTCAGATCCTTCTCGCAATCTCACACTATCTTGTCAAACTATTTTGGAGCACCTCTTTGGGGAAAGTGAGTGGAATCAAACATGACTATTGTCAAACAGATTTTGTATGAATAATAAGGTTAAGGCGTCAGTACAAAATTGTACATTGAATCGACCCGGTAAAGATACACAGTGTGCATAGATTTAAAAGTAATATAGATGATAATTGTCTTTCTCAAAGCAGCCCAGAAACCTTACGTTTGTTTTTGTTTTGTTCTGTTGTTAAAACACTCTGAACAGATCGGCAAAATGGTGTAAAGAAGGCTTCTAATTCTGACATTTCCTGTAGACAAATTGATGTTATTTTACTGCTCAATACTGCTGAACCGAATCTAAAATATAATGTATCATTGGCTTAATCATTATACTCGCTCGTTATTAGATGTAGAAATAGCCTAAAGATGAGAAATAATCGAAAATTGAATAATTAGGCCGTATGTCGTAGTAGCAGATTGTACTTCTCGCCTACTTGATGTGGTCGAGCAACTCCACAATCGCCATACAATCCGTCCGTTCTCATGCTCTGACTTTCAGGTTGGGCAGTGGACTGGATTCCAGGGCAAACTCGTTCTTGTTTGATTATCCGTGTGAAATCTCGCCCAATATAACGGGTAAGCTCATGCACTGAAATGATGCGCTTCCAAATTAAAGCGACACGCATTTGAATAATTTAAAATACACACGAGGGAACGTCTCCAAACCATGTCTAAGTATCACAACATGAAAGCTGTGCGTACCTTATCTTTATTTGACTGTATAATGTACTCCGGTGATCTGTAACGTTGTCTTGCGTGCATCGTAAAGGATCCGGACTTCCGGCTACGGAAAACCCGGAGTGGATCAGCCTTTGCACCGGATCCGGACTTCCGGCTACGGAAAACCCGGAGTGGATCAGCCTTTCCACCGGACCCGGACTTCCGGCTACGGAAAACCCGGAGTGGATCAGCCTTTCCACCGGACCCGGACTTCCGGCTACGGAAAACCCGGAGTGGATCAGCCTTTCCACCGGACCCGGACTTCCGGCTACGGAAAACCCGGAGTGGATCGGCCTTCAACTGGATCCGGACTTCCGGCTACAGAAAACCCGGAGTGGATCGGCCTTTCCACCGGACCCGGACTTCCGGCTACGGAAAACCCGGAGTGGATCGGCCTTCAACTGGATCCGGACTGCCGGCTACGGAAAACCCGGAGTGGATCGGCCTTCCACTGGATCCGGACTGCCGGCTACGGAAAACCCGGAGTGGATCGGCCTTTCACTGGATCCGGACTGCCGGCTACGGAAAACCCGGAGTGGATCGGCCTTCCACTGGATCCGGACTGCCGGCTAAGGAAAACCCGGAGTGGATCTACCTTCCACTGGATCCGGACTGTGAGCAGCTTTTGTCCAATCGGCGCTGAGATTTCAGCAGGAGGCGGGAGACAGGCTCTTGTCCAGTCACACAGCTTCAGTCCCGGGACTTTTCCGAATACTGGCGGGCGGTGACACTTCCGAGAAATGTCCACTGGGTGGCGACAGAGATACACGAGTCCACGGAGCTGAGTCTCAAAGCGCTATCGGAAAGACTTGAAATCGGAAAGAAATACATTTGTTACGTTTTAATCCCATTGAAAAGGAAGATGAAAATATCGTTTGTATTTTAAAACATTATTATACTTGCGCAACATAATTATTAAGGGAATGGTGTGAGAGGAGACCGTGTTTGAACAGTTTAAGACGGATGTAAAGACATTTTATTTCAGAATGTCTCTGATATGTGTCTGTTTCTGTGTTGTAAGAACGTTGAAGCATGGACGGGCCTTATCTGCATTTACCTTGTTGAATCTTTTGAACCATAAAATGTACATGTATTATTGCATGTACCCTGACAATACGATGTATTGTTCCCTTGTGTGTATGTTTTCTTGTATTTCACTTGTCTGCGGCGCTGGTTTATCGACCCGGCACATAAAGCAAACCCACTGTCCTCGTGTTTCTTAGCTCCCGTCTTGTTTGCAAACTTTTCTCCTGTGTTTATTTTACTTTGTCAATAAAACGTGGTTGCCGTGGCAACGGAGCTGTAAAAGTTGTTGCGATCAAGGGGTAAGCAAGTACCCCAGGAAACCGGACCTTAAAGATAAGTGGACCTTAATGTACCCCGGTGATCTGTGATGTACTCTTGTGTGCATTGAATAGCATTTTTACTATTTGTTAAAGCAGAGAAAACACAAGGAGGTCGAATTAATCAGCAACGTGAGGTGACTCGTCAGTAAACAAACTCTCCAGCGACGTCTGGATTTCAATAACTCTCTGCCCTGCAATACGGTTTTCCAGGAGTCCGCAGTGCTTAACGAGCAGAGAGCGGAACCATATCATCCTGGACCGCGGCTACACACCGACCTCGGGCGACGGACCGGCTGTTGCGCTAATCACGCATCAGAACCGGTTTCGTCGCAGTTAAGTGACGTCAAATGAGCGGCGCAGGGCTTGTCCAATCACCGCCGTTGGCTGGAAAAGGCGGGATTTCCTTTTAGTTTTTTTGAGTGACACCGCTCCTAGCCAATCACCACGGACTTCCCTGTTCTTCCACGGATTTACCGCCCTCAAGTTGAGTGACTCGGCTCAGAACCAATCAGCGCCGAGATTTCGGCAGGAGGCGGGGCAGATACGGCTTTCGTCCAATCACAATTTCAATTCCGGGACTTTACCTAATTACGGCGGGCGGTGAGAAATGTCCACTGGGCGGCAACAGAGATACACGAGTTTAAGGCGGTGAGTCTCAAAGCGCTGTCGAAGACTTGTTGTGCAGATATTGAATTTTTTTTTCAGAACTGTAAATATATTATACTATGTACCCCTGATGACATTATTGATTTGCTATATATACTCTTGTTTTGTGTCGTATTTATTTTTATTGCTACATGAGTTAAAAAGAACTGCACTTCTGAGAAATGTCCACTGGGCGGCGACAGAGATACACGAGTCTATGGCGGCGAATCTTAAAGCGCCTCCTTACAGATCCTCGTTGTGCAGAGACTGAAAATCAAAACAGATGGTAACTGTGACTTTTGTGACAGCAACTCTGAAAGCTAATGTAAAGAAGGAAACTAATATTGACATTACTTTTAAAGAAGTAAAATCATGCTACATTTAAACCCATTGAAAGTAATGTGAAAATATCGTTTGTATTTAAAAAAAATATGATACTTCCACGATATAATAATTAACGAAATGCTGTGAGAGGAGACCCATGTTTGAACACTTTAAAACGGATGTAAATGCGTTTGTACAGACAATTTGAAACATGTACGGACCTTATCTGCTTTTGTTTAATATTAAACAAGATTACTTGTTTAATCTTTTTGCATAACATGTACATGCATTATTGTATGAACCCCTGACTATACTCTATGTTATATGTATTCTTGTTTTTATGGCATGTATTGTTGTTATAATTAAAAAGAAAAAAGACGCGAATCGATTACGTCAAAAGGAAGTCGCCCACAGGGCTTGTGGGAAATGTAGTCTCTCTAGTGCTCTATAGTGCACTACAGAACACGTGCGCAGCCCACGCGATCCGCAGATTTGATTGAGCATCAGAATTAATTATACAATTTCAGCGTATTTGTCGTGTCGCGGATTTCTATGTCTCTCTTACAAGACGGACTCGGCAGGAGCTGTTTCTTGCTCTCCGGAGTGAAGCTGCTCTGGGAAGAGACGAGCAAATCTTCAGACTCTTTGTAAATGAGACATCATGACAGCTGCGCCGACCTGTTTGAGTAAAGAGCAGGAGTCTTGTGTACCCCTGATTGTGTTATGTGTACTCGAGTGTGTATTTTTCTTTCTGTTTTCTGTTCTGTTTATTTCACAAGACGGACCCGGGCAGCAGCATGTGTCTGCAGCGCTCATCCTGCCTGCATATTTGCAAACTTTTCTCCTGTGTTTATTTTAATTTGTCAATAAAACGTGGTTGCCGGGGAAACGGTGCTGCAGAAGTTGTTGTGATCTGACCTCCAGGAGGTAAACAGGCGGCTTTTTTAATCTAATCTGCGAGAAAAACAGAAACTTAAGAAACTTTAGTCTAAAAGGCGCTGGCTGGAGTATTTTGTGGAAGAAACGGTGACTCGCAGGCTGTGGGACAGGACTATCAGGGACACATCAGCACTGGACACCAGCCTCACACCGCTGGGCTCACTGCACCATGAGCGAGTCCGTCGGCGCCTCCTCCTGCAGGGGTGTGTTACTGCAGGAGTGAGGAGTTTTCGGTCTCCTGTCGCGTCATGATCTGCAAGTGGAGGCAGCGCTGGGAGCCTGGATTTAGTTCCTGGGGTGCTGTCTGTGTGGAGTCTGCATGCTCTGCCTGTGTTCTCATGGGTCCTGTTCATGGGGTGCTGTCTGTGTGGAGTCTGCATGGTCTGGCCCTGTTCTCATGGGTCTGGTTCCTGGGGTGCTGTCTGTGTGGAGTCTGCATGCTCTGCCCCGTTGTCATGGGTCTGGTTTCCTGGGGTACTGTCTGTGTGGAGTCTGCATGCTCTGCCCCTGTTCTCATGGGTCTGGTTTCCTGGGGTGCTGTCTGTGTGGATACCTGGTGAAGAGACCCAGTGAGTGTTTGTGTGGCCAGCTGCGTCAACTTCAATAAAACTGGCCTTTTGGTTTGTTTGAGTGCTGACTTGCTATGGTGTATTTTTTCTCTCTGTGAACAACAGGTCCTACGGCCAACACTACCCACACAGGAGGTGTGTGCGTGACAGCTCCTCAGCTGCAGCAGGAGTCCAAGTGTGCACAGATTTCTTGTTGGGTTTGTTGTTTGAAGTTTCTGTTTGTATGTAGGAAGCAATTGTGCCATCGCGTGGTCCGAGTTATAGCACGCGACGAGAGCTCCCGAAGAGCGCCTGCCTCCTGCCCGATTCGACGTTTAAAATCATCACAGAACGAGAGGAGCCAACAGGAATGCAAGTCTCTTCTGGTGAGGAGCCTCCGACACAGCCCCCAGTACTGGGTGTGCAGAAAGAATCCTGTTCTACAGTTGTGGTGCGAAATGGCCTCCAGTCCTTGTCAAATGCTGGGTTTCTCTGGACTGCAGTCCCCTCCACATTTGGATGATTGTGATTGGTGTTGCTGTAGCTGTGCTGTCCTGAGACTGACTGGTGTCAAGACCAGCTGTACTCTGGGATCAGCAGGGCCTAGTGGTGGTATGAATTGTGGCCTCTATTTCTCAGGTGTAACAAGTGTTTGATTACTCTGTTCTGTATGTTTATCAATAGTGGGTACTGGCCTAATTCAGCCCTGCACTCGCTGTTAGCTGTTTTTCTCTGCGCAAGGAGGATGTTTCTACAGATTGATTAGAGTTTCTACAGAGTGTACTCCTGGTCTGTGAGGGGACCCCACACTTCACTGCCGTATAGGGCAATGGGTTGGATTACACTTTCAGATATTTGGAGCCAAATTCTTGTTGGTGGGTTGACATTGAAGAGCCTCCTTCTTATTGCGTAGAAAGCCCTGAGTGCCTTCTCCCTCAGTGCCTTCACTGCCAGGTCAAAACTCCCAGAAGAGCTGATGGTGAGACCGAGATATGTGTAGCTGGATGTGTGCTCCAATGTGTTGTTGTTCAGTGTGAATTTGTACCTGTTTCCCTGAGGTCTGGCTTTCTCCTGGAAAACCATAACTGGTCTTGTCCAGATTGACTGGCAGTGCCCAGGTCTGACAGTCCTGCTCCAGCAGTGCCAGGCTCTGCTGTTCTGGGTCCAGATTGACTGGCAGTGCCCAGGTCTAACACTCCTGCTCCAGCGGTGCCAGGCTCTTCTGTTCTGGGTCCAGATGGGCTGGCAGTGCCCAAGTCTGACAGTCCTGCCCTAGTAGTGCCAGGCTCTGCTGTTCTGGGTCCAGATGGGCCATCAGAGCCCAGGTGTGAATGTGATGGGATGTGTGGCGGTTTGGTAGGAAGCCAGTCTGACTCTAATGCAGGACATTGTGCTCAGTAAGGAGGGCCAGTTATCAGATATTCAAGATACGACAGAGTTCCTTCCCCAGGTTACTGTTCACACTGAAGCCCCGGTACCTGTTGGGGTCGAGTCTGTCTCCATTCTTACAGACGGGCGTGATCAGTCCTTGATTCCAGGCCTCAGGGAAACAGCCGGCCGTCAGGACGAGGTTGGGGAGTTTGAGCAGGCTTTGCTGCAGGTCTGAGCTGCAGTTGGATCAAGCGTTGTTGACTGTGTCTTGGCTACAGGCCTTTTGTGGTCTGAGAGTTGTCTGTTTGTGTATGTGCTTATCTTCTTTAGGGTGTGCATGTAGTGTCTAACCATCTCACAGTATCTGAGGCGCAGTTCAGAGTGGTGTGGTGTTGTTTTAGTTCTGGTAGTTCTCTTCAGTTGTTTCTGCACTCTGTATCAAACCATTTGATATTGTTTCTGAGTGTGTTTCATATGAATGTAGTCATTTTGATTTTAAGGCTAGTTTCTCAAAAACATGGTTTATAAATTTATGCCCGATTTGTTGGTTTGATTCAGAGCGTTTTGAAATGTAAGGGATCAAGTAATGGGTTTATTTGCTGCTGAAAAGAGAAGAAAGAAAAAAAAGAAATGAGACAATTAGCTTGTAATGAGTTTATAACAACAGTAATTAGATTCCTGCAAGGACTCTTTTCATTGTCCAACAACTGAAAGCTTTTAGGTATAAAGGAAGGGTCCTCTAATATTTGATGTGTGAGATTGTCGTTCTATTGGAGATGTTAGTGAGTCTGAGGATTCGTGTTAATATGACAATACTGCTACTACTATTAATAATGCAGCATGGCAAGACTTCTTTCAGTCATTTCCCACCCCTCCACCTCAGTGAATCACACATGTTAAACTTCCATCTCGTGTTCCAGATCAGACATGAGCAATCCTATATTACAAATACTTACCACCAGACAATTTAACCAGACAATAATTTAAGGAATTATTAATTCAACAGTAGCAGCAGGACGAGTAAAGTGCCCCTCTGATGGCCGGTCAGTGGAATTAAACTGTTGACAGTTGGAGTTATATAGAGTTAGAGGTTGTTTTCACGGCACCAGCCGACTAAAGCAGAGACCTCCTTCCACTCCAGATTTTTTTTTTATTTGGGTGGGATCATCTGGAGTCTTGATTCCTTTCACGGAGTCAGCAGTAGATACACAGCTGTTAGCATAGGAGGAGTACAGAAGAGGTGACAGCAGTGCTGGGGACCCTGGTATCTCTTCCACTGAGGACCCTCTGGCACAACCAGAGGTGTGAAATTGAAATTGTTTGGAAGGAGTGGGAAGCTAAAGGCAGAGTCACAATCTCTGATTCATGTAATCAAAACAGTAAGTTCTTTCCTCAAGCAGCTTCGTTAGAACATTTTAAATAGATGTAAAACTGTATTTACAGACTATATCAGCCCTTATCTTTATTAACCTGGTTAAATCTTTTTTTCAGAAGTGTAAATATATTATACTATGTACCCCTGATGGTATTATTGATGTGCTATAAATATACTCTTGTTTGTATTGTATCTATTTTTATTGCTACAATACAAATTTAAAATGAACTGCACTTTCGAGAAATGTCCACTGGGCGGCGACAGAGATACACGAGTCTATGGCGGCGAGTCCAATAGCGCCTCCGTACAGATCCTCGTTGTGCAGAGATTGAAAATCAATACAGATGATAACTGTGACGTTTGTGACAGCAACTCTGAAAGATAGCGTAAAGAAGGAAACTAATATTGACATTACTTTTAAAGAAGTTAAATAATACTAAATTTTAAACCTATTGAAAGTAATATGAAAATATCGTTTGTATTTAAAAAAATATGATACTTCCACGATATAATAATTAACGAAATGCTGTGAGAGGAGACCCATGTTTAAACACTTTAAAACGGATGTAAATGCGTCTGTACAGACAATTTGAAACATGTACGGACCTTATCTGCTTTTGTTTACTATTAAACAAGATTACTTGTTTAATCTTTTTCCATAACATGTACATGTATTATCGTATGTACCCCTGACTATACTCTGTGTTATATGTATTCTTGTTTTTATGGCATGTATTGTTGTTATAATTAAAAATAAAAAGACGCGAATCGATTACGTCAAAAGGACGTCGCCACAGGGCTTGTGGGAAATTTAGTCTTTATAGTGCTCTGGACTGCGCTCCACACGTGTTCCGCAGATTTGATTGAGCATCAGAATTAATTATACAATGTCAGTGTATTTACCGTGTCGCGGATTTCTATGTCTCTCTTACAAGACGGACTCGGATGGAGCTGTTTCTTGCTCTCCGGAGTGAAGGTGCTCTGGGAAGAGACGAGCAAATCTTCAGACTCTTTGTAAATGAGACATCATCATGACAGCTGTGCCGACCTGCTCTTGATTGACCTGTTGAACCTGTTTGTGTAAAAAGCAGGAGTCTTGTGTACCCCTGATTGTGTTATGTGTACTCTAGTGTGTTTGCAGCGCTCGTCCTGCCTGGTTTATCAACTCGATACAGAAACAGAACCCACTGCCGTCGTGTCCGTGGGTTTCTGAGCTCTCTTGTCTTGTTTGCAAACTTTTCTCCTGTGTTTATTTTACTTTGTTAAATAAAACGTGGTTGCCGGGGCAACGGAGCTGCAGTAGTTGTTTGCCGGAGCGGGTCTGACCTCCAGCAGGTCAACAGGCGGCTTTTTTAATGTAATCTAAAAAGCGCTGGCTGGAGTATTTTGTGGAAGAAACGGTGACTCGCAGGCTGTGGGACAGGACTATCAGGGACAAATCAGCGCTGGACACCAGCCTCACACCGCTGGGCTCACTGCACCATGAGCGAGTCCGTCGGGGCCTCCTCCTGCTGGGGTGTGTTACCTGGGGTGCTGTCTGTGTGGAGTCTGCATGCTCTGCCCCTGTTCTCATGGGTCTGGTTTCCTGGGGTGCTGTCTGTGTGGAGTCTGCATGCTCTGCCCCTGTTCTCATGGGTCTGGTTTCCTGGGGTGCTGTCTGTGTGGAGTCTGCATGCTCTGCCCCGTTCTCATGGGTCTGGTGTCCTGGGCTGCTGTCTGTATGGAGTCTGCATGCTCTGCCCCTGTTCTCATGGGTTCAGTTTCCTGGGGTGCTGTCTGTGTGGAGTCAGCATGCTCTGCCCCTGTTCTCATGGGTCCTGTTCCTGGGGTGCTGTCTGTCTGGAGTCTGCATGCTCTGCCCCGGTTCTCATGGGTCCTGTTCCTGGGGTGCTGTCTGTGTGGAGTCTGCATGCTCTGCCCCTGTTCTCATGGGTCTGGTTCCTGGGGTGCTGTCTGTGTGGAGTCTGCATGCTCTGCCCCGTTGTCATGGGTCTGGGTTCCTTGGGTGCTGTCTGTGTGGAGTCTGCATGCTCTTCCCCTGTTCTTATGGGTTCAGTTTCCTGGGGTACTGTCTGTGTGGAGTCTGCATGCTCTGCCCCTGTTCTCATGGGTCTGGTGTCCTGGGCTGCTGTCTGTGTGGAGTCTGCATGCTCTGCCCCGTTGTCATGGGTCAGGTTTTCTGGGGTGCTGTCTGTGTGGAGTCTGCATGCTCTTCCCCTGTTCTCATGGGTTCAGTTTCCTGGGGTACTGTCTGTGTGGAGTCTGCGTGCTCTGCCCCTGTTCAAATGGGTCTGGTTTCCTGGGGTGCTGTCTGTGTGGATACCTGGTGAAGAGACCCAGTGAGTGTTTGTGTGGCCAGCTGCGTCAACTTCAATAAAACTGGCCTTTTGGTTTGTTTGAGTGCTGACTTGCTATGGTGTATTTTTTCTCTCTCTGAACAACAGGTCCTACGGCCAACACTACCCACACAGGAGGTGTGTGCGTGACAGCTCCTCAGCTGCAGCAGGAGTCCAAGTGTGAACAGATTTCTTGTTGGGTTTTGTTGTTTGAAGTTTCTGTTTGTATGTAGGAAGCAATTGTGCCATCGTGTGGTCCGAGTTATAGCACGGGACGAGAGCTCCCGAAGAGCGCCTGCCTCCTGCCCGATTCGACGTCTAAAATCATCACAGAACGGTGAGGAGCCTCTGGCACAGCCCTCAGTACTGGGTGTGCAGAAAGAATCCTATTGTACAGTTTTGGTGTGAAATGGCCTCCGGTTCTCGTAACATGATGGGTTTCTCTGGACTGCAGTCCCAGTGCACTCCGCTTTGGATTTGCAGTGGTGTTTTCTACAATGGAAAACCCTTTGTTTGTACAGAATGGAAATGGCAGTCTGCATGTTTTAATAATCTAATGTGATCATGTACTACAGCTTAAACACTGAGCCACGTGACGTTTGATTCTAAAAGATTTCTCTATCATTTCAGCGGCGCCTTGTCTGCGGCAGCCCGGCAGCTCCTCCTCCCTTCCAGCTGAGACTCTTCCCTCTCCAGAGGTGGGTTAGTGCTCTCAGGTCATCTTCTCTCACACAGCTGCGGGGCAGAAACGCTACTTCCACTGGGCAGAGAGCAGACGGGCAGTGGGAAGGGCAGCCCTGTGTTTGGGGATCAGGGCTGTCCCTGCTGAGGGATGCTTTCAGAGCCAAAGCAACTGGCTGGGTTATGAACTTTATGGTGTGATCCAAATATGACATACAAAGACAGAGAATGAGAAAGAAATAGTATTGCATGTATCTGATCAAAACAGTCTCTTTCAGACAAAACAAATATTGAACAAAAACTTAGTTGCAACACACTGCACTACACTTTCTTCTAGGCTGACATTACCGATAGTTTGTGCTGTCTTCCATTCAGTCTGCAGGGTGTGCATCGTTTTCCTCAGCTTCCTACACGAGGAATCAGTTTCTCCTGCCCTGGTTTCACTCCTTTATATCTCACAATCTTCTGCAGCTCCTGGAGGCTGACGACATGTTTGCTGTTTCTGAAAAATTGCTGACTGGCTCATCAGCACAATTGCTGATTCAAAATCCTTTACTCACATGTTGCCTTAGCCTCTGTATCACAGAGATGTGTGCTTTTCTGGGGTGGATAGATCGATAGTGTGCTTTTGCTCAGTTGCTCTGCTCAATGCGTGCTCTTTTAACTCCGGCTGGGTACGAGCACCTCACTCTCCACACGGCTTTCCAAGGCTGTGTCATCCGTGTGTGAGGATGTTGTGTAGCTCGTGAAACAGTTCCCCCATTTGAGCCCTGGATTTACTGGGTACTTGAATACCTGAATCTTGCCGTCAGTCCTGATCACCTTGTTTGTGTTCTGCAAGGACAAGGCACCTCCCCAGCACTGAACACAAACTGATACTGGCGGGTTGATTGTGTTGTGGAAAAATGGGCTGTGGTGTGAGTTTGTGTCTGTGGGGGTGAGGTGTCCCCTGCAGCGCGAACAAACATGCAGACTCCACACAGACAGCACCCCTGGAATCAAACCCAGGGCCCCGGTGCTATGAGGCAGCTATGCTAACCACTGTGCCGCAGTGTTGCCCCCTTTGAAAATGTCTGACTTCCGTTTAATTTGAGGTCACAAGCTTATAAATGGTCTCACAACGTTTGTCTCATCTCAGGTTTCTCTGACCAGTCCCAAGGACCTGTAGTCACTGACAGCTTCTGCAGTCTGACGGTTCATTTCAGTAGCCTGGAGGGATGGCGCAATTATCCTCAAATCAGTGAGCATTATTTTGCTCTTGTAACATGAAACATCAAAGAGAAGTCAACAAGACTATTCCGTGAAACTGTTCAGACTGGCCCGTGGTGATTTTCTGGGTCCTTTAGTAAGCTGACCGGGACTTGTGTTTCAGGTCTCCTCTGGCTGCTGACCCTGCCGTCAGGACAGAACACATCCCGCACTGACCACACTGCTGGGTTTACTGTACGTGACAATAAAGAGCTTGAGCAACACATCTAATGTGATCTCTGCACGCTTCCCGAGGAGGGTCCAGCAACGTTCTATATAGTGCACATCACCATCGGGATGAAAAACAAAAATCCCCAGTGGGAGTCCAGTCTTTCCCTGCTACGCAAATTGCTTTTCGTTAGGTGAGGTCGCAAGTTCTTATTGGAGAATGTTGTACAGTTTCTTAATGCAATAGGGCGAGTAAGACTGAAGTTCCCCCCGTGTTGGCCGATCAGTGGAACGAAACTGAAAAAAGCTCCTTGAAACTGTGATTCATACACTTATACACTGGCTCAGCATGGTGCTCACCTGCTGTCCTTGGGTGTCTGCTGAAATTTGATTTTTTTTCAGGAGCACTGTGACCCAGAGCTCAATAATCATTTCAGCTACTGAAGATCATTCACTTTTTAATGCTTTTCATTTGAACATCTTACTTGTTAGTATTTCCTCTTAGGTGAGAATACTCTGGTACTTTTCTGGGTCTTAGTTGAGTGAGCTTTATTAGAATAATTGAACAATACTTTCACCTCCACATAACACTCATAGATTTTTCAAGGGTTAAATATGGGAGCCACGTTTCTTACATGTTTCCTTTTGTAAGTTGATTCACAAAGCTTTCACCGCCTCCACTCCAGTGAATCACTTTGTTTAGCAAGTGATCAGGTGGAACAGTTTAATTTCTTCCTGCAAATAATGCCTTTTCCTTTTTCATCCCATTCAAGTCTCCGTCCTAGTTAGAGTCATTGTGATGTAGAACGGCAGTGGTCCAGTTGAAAGGTTCAAGGTTTCACTGTGTTTTAGAGTGCAGATAAAGAAGATAATAGGAGAGGAAACCGGAAAAGCCGTGACTCTGTCATTCCATTCAATTCAATTTATTTTCATATAGCGCCTTTCACAACAAGGTTGCCCCAAGGCGCTTAACAATGCAGGTAAATATACATTTTGTGAATACAGAACTGAAGACAATGGAGGAAAGGAACCAAAGACTCAGTAAGGAGAATAAAATCCTCTAGGGGTCCAAGGTCAACTGGCTGCCCAACCCCTTTGGGCATGCTAACATTATATCATTAAAAAAAAAGAAAGAAATGAATGCGGGTATTAATCCATCCATCCATCACGTTATCTGTATGTCAGTACCCCATGCAGGTCTCTGCAGACCAGCAGAATCCTCCTAAACGACAGCTGTATCCATGATGCCCCTCTTGGATCCATGGCACTGATGCAGCATTCAACTCACATGGTGCCCAGCCCATGACAGACAGTATTTCTCCTCTGCAGTATCCCTGCGAGGCATGACAGGTGCCTGACCTCTGAGAGCCTTGTAAGTAAGTAGAAGGAGTTTGAAGTCCGCCCTGTACCCGAGAGGAAGCCAATGAAGAGAGAGAAGTATGGGGGTTATGTGGTCATTCTTTCTGCTCCAAGTAACAATTCTAGCTGCTGCATTCTGTAAGTATTCAAACTCTTTGCTGTGACAAATCTAACGTACTTTAGGCAGACAAAACGACCTTAAAAAGCCACATGATTTTTAAGTAGTCTGTCTGTGTGTAGTAACAGTGGTTCACATTATTTCAGAACGTATACTCCCGTCTCTGTAACTTTCCTCAGTCAGCTATTGAACATTCTGTATTTACACCACGAATGCACTACTTTGTCTCGCGCGCGGTCACACTGGCCGTCCACAGGCACGGGCAGGAGCAGGGAACACGAGGCCGCTCTGTAGTGCCCCTGTGGCTCTCCAGCAGAGGGGAGCACTTTGCTCAACAGCCCTGAGCCAAAG
Source organism: Lepisosteus platostomus (assembly GCF_059453375.1). Classification (NCBI taxonomy): domain Eukaryota; kingdom Metazoa; phylum Chordata; class Actinopteri; order Semionotiformes; family Lepisosteidae; genus Lepisosteus; species Lepisosteus platostomus. The sequence continues at coordinate 17,028,311 of NC_142635.1, forward strand.
GACCCAGTGATAAAGCTGAAAATCTGGCAAGTCCCCCAGTCTCCCTGGGGCGCTGAAGAGGATTTCATCTGATGCTGAGGTTCCTGTAACTCAACACAAAATTGAACACGGCGAGTTATGAGTTTGTGAAGAAGTGACAGCGGAACAATGTCAAACAGGAAGTTAACCTACAGGAAAGAATGAATTGAATCTCTGATATTCAAGCATGCAGTGTGACGTCCACTGTCTATTCAAATCTACTCTGCAAGTCTTACAATTCTTTTTCATACACCGTCTCCTGGTTATTGTTTTGTGAGTGCTTGAACTGTTTCTCAGTAGAAATAAGACCGATAACTCACTGCTTCAGGATGCACACTATCGTCGATGAAACCTGTGGTGTAAGCAAGCGAAAAGAGACAGATCCTTCTAAAACACAGAGGCCATCGGGAGGGCAGAAACACTCTGCAACAGGTAGGAGCTGTGGAGCCGTGATTCCCCCGAGCCAGAGCCCTCGTCCTCCCTCGACAGCGAACTGAGCTCCAGCGACTGGAGCAGCTACCTGCCGTCGTGGGACCTCCTGCAGATTGGGAACGGGTAAGGCAATTCGACACGAGCCCACTCCTCTTCCCACTGCTTACACCCCTATAACAAATAGTTTCAGGGTATTCAAGTACAGGATAAAGAGATGACAGGTGTTCCCAATTGGCTGAGGATACAACTCTCTCTCTCTGAGAAAGCACACAGAGGTGGACAAAGCAATTAAATGCGTATACAAGTCATTTCCTCTGTTTCTGGTCTTTCTTTACATATCAGAAAAGTGAACTGGTGGCTGTTGGAAAGTGTCTGCTCCGTACGTAATATACATGTAAAAGATGTGATTAAATATCTTGGTATTAAGATTTTCAAAAAGGTGATTTTGTGATTTGATGTTCTCTACCTTAGTAAAATAAAAAAAAAACTTTATTTATGGTTGCTATTTGTCAAACACGGGCAGAAGGAGGCCTAAATGCTACAGGGTTTAGAGCATCTAATACCGATACCGACAGTATTATTTACAAAATTAAGCAAAGTAGGTGATGTATGTTTCCCTAATTTAATCATTCAGGAACTAGGTATTGATGCTTTTAAGAAACTAACAGTAGCCCATCAGAACCTATGGAAGAATTTACAACCTTTATTAGACTACAAGGAAAACAATGTAGTTATACGTGTACTAATAAATACTTCAGATCCCTCTCGCAATCTCACAATATCTTGTCAAACTATTTTGGAGCACCTCTTTGGGGAAAGTGAGTGGAATCAAACATGACTATTGTCAAACAGATTTTGTATGAATAATAAGGTTAAGGCGTCAGTACAAAATTGTACATTGAATCGACCCGGTAAAGATACACAGTGTGCATAGATTTAAAAGTAATATAGATGATAATTGTCTATCTCAAAGCAGCCCAGAAACCTTACGTTTGTTTTTGTTTTGTTCTGTTGTTAAAACACTCTGAACAGATCGGCAAAATGGTGTAAAGAAGGCTTCTAATTCTGACATTTCCTGTAGACAAATTGATGTTATTTTACTGCTCAATACTGCTGAACCGAATCTAAAATATAATGTATCATTGGCTTAATCATTATACTCGCTCGGTATTAGATGTATAAATAGCCTAAAGATGAGAAATAATCGAAAATTGAATAATTAGACCGTATGTCGTAGTAGCAGATTGTACTTCTCGCCTACTTGATGTGGTCGAGCAACTCCACAATCGCCATACAATCCGTCCGTTCTCATGCTCTGACTTTCAGGTTGGGCAGTGGACTGGATTCCAGGGCAAACTCGTTCTTGTTTGATTATCCGTGTGAAATCTCGCCCAATATAACGGGTAAGCTCATGCACTGAAATGATGCGCTTCCAAATTAAAGCGACACGCATTTGAATAATTCAAAATACACACGAGGGAACGTCTCCAAACAATGTCTAAGTATCACAACATGAAAGCTGTGCGTACCTTATCTTTATTTGACTGTATAATGTACTCCGGTGATCTGTAACGTAGTCTTGCGTGCATCGTAAAGGATCCGGACTTCCGGCTACGGAAAAGCCGGAGTGGATCAGCCTTTGCACCGGATCCGGACTTCCGGCTAAGGAAAACCCGGAGTGGATCGGCCTTTCCACCGGATCCGGACTTCCGGCTACGGAAAACCCGGAGTGGATCGGCCTTCCACTGGATCCGGACTGCCGGCTACGGAAAACCCGGAGTGGATCGGCCTCCCACTGGATCCGGACTGCCGGCTACGGAAAACCCGGAGTGGATCGGCCTTCCACTGGATCCGGACTGTGAGCAGCTTTTGTCCAATCGGCGCTGAGATTTCAGCAGGAGGCGGGAGACAGGCTCTTGTCCAGTCACACAGCTTCAGTCCCGGGACTTTTCCGAATTCCGGCGGGCGGTGACACTTCCGAGAAATGTCCACTGGGTGGCGACAGAGATACACGAGTCCACGGAGCTGAGTCTCAAAGCGCTATCGGAAAGACTTGAAATCGGAAAGAAATACATTTGTTACGTTTTAATCCCATTGAAAAGGAAGATGAAAATATCGTTTGTATTTTTAAACATTATTATACTTGCGCAACATAATTATTAAGGGAATGGTGTGAGAGGAGACCGTGTTTGAACAGTTTAAGACGGATGTAAAGACATTTTATTTCAGAATGTCTTTCTGAAATGTGTCTGTTTCTGTGTTGTAAGAACGTTGAAGCATGGACGGGCCTTATCTGCATTTACCTTGTTGAATCTTTTTTTCCATAAAATGTACATGTATTATTGCATGTACCCTGACAATACGACTGCTACGTTACGTTTTCTTGTAGTTTTTGGTCTCATAAAAAATACAAAAGTATGAGTCGATGACGTCAAAATGGTGTCGCCCACAGGGCTTATGGGTAATGTAGTCTCTGTAGTTCACTGGGCTTCCCTGCCCATGTGTTTCGCTGATTTCATTGAACATTAGAATGAATTATATTAATACAATTTCAGCGTATTTATCGTGTCTTGTATTTCTTTGTCTCTCTTATGTGTTCCCTTGTGTGTATGTTTTCTTGTATTTCACTTGTCTGCGGCGCTGGTTAATCGACTTGGCACATAAAGCAAACCCACTGTCCTCGTGTTTCTTAGCTCCCGTCTTGTTTGCAAACTTTTCTCCTGTGTTTATTTTACTTTGTCAATAAAACGTGGTTGCCGGGGAAACGGTGCTGCAGAAGTTGTTGCGAGCTGACCTCTAGGAGGTAAACAGTCGGCTTTTGTAATCTAATCAGCGAGCAAAGCAGAAACGTTAGTCTAAAAAGCGCTGGCTGAGTATTTTGTGGACATTATGCAGAAGAAAAGGAAGAAACGGTGAGTCGCAGGCTGTCGGTAAATATCAGCGCTGGACACCAGCCTCACACCGCTGGGCTCACTGCACCATGAGCGAGTCCGTCGGCGCCTCCGCCTGCTGGGGTGTGTTACTGCAGGAGTGAGGAGTCTCCGGTCTCCGGTCGCGTCATGATCTGCAAGTGGAGGTGAGAGACGGCGGCACAGTGGGTGGCAGCGCTGGGAGCCTGGATTTAGTTCCTGGGGTGCTGTCTGTGTGGAGTTTGCATGCTCTGCTTATGTTCTCGTGGCTCCAGTTTTCTGGGGTGCAAAATTCTGTTTATTTCACAAGACGGACCCGGGCAGCAGCATGTGTCTGCAGCGCTCATCCTGCCTGCATGTTTGCAAACTTTTCTCCTGTGTTTATTTTACTTTGTCAATAAAACGTGGTTGCTGGGGAAACGGTGCTGCAGAAGTTGTTGCGATCTGACCTCCGGGAGGGAGACAGCTGGCAAAGCCGAAACTTTAGTCTAAAAGGCGCTGGCTGGAGTAGTTTGTGGACATTTTGCGGAAGAAAAGGAAGAAGCGGTGAGTCGCAGGCTGTGTGACAGGACTGTCGGGGAAATGTAAGCGCTGGGCTGAGCGAGTCCGTCGGCGCCTCCTCCTGCAGGAGTGAGGAGTCTCCGGTCTCCGGTCGCGTCCTGATCTGCATGTGGAGGTGAAAGGCTGAGAGACGGCGCACATGCTCTGCACATGTTCTCATGTGTCTGGTTTCCTGGAGTGCTGTCTGTGTGGAGTTTGCATGCTCTGCTCATGTTCTCAAGGGTTTCCTGCCGCTTCTGCAGTCCAGTGTTGGTGAGTCTGTCGGGTTGATTGTGTTGTGGTGTGAGTGTGCCCTAAAGGGGTTTTAATAGTATGGCGTTTGTGTGTTCACTTGTATGCAGACCACTGGAGAGACCGGTTGTTTTTTGCCAGGCAGACTAATGGCTGCATATTCAATTCCAGCTACTGATGTTGCCAAACCAGCAAGTGGGACAGTGTTTGAAAACCCTTTCAATGAAAAGTTTGTAGAACAGTGTTGCTATTGTTCTGTTTAATTCGAGGTCACCAAGCTTATAAATGGTCTCACAACGTTTGTCTCTTTTCAGGTTTCTCCGACCCGGAGAGTGAACAAAGAAGTGATAAGGGCCCATAACACCTAAGCTCGGCACTCTCACACTCTTCAGCCACACGAGCTTCCTCCTGGTAAAATACTGGGCAAGCCCCTTTCTGACAGGGACAGTGGAAAACCCCCTGAGGGAGATGGGCTGAGGGGAGGAATAAAACCATCTGAGCCGGAACGGAGCACGCTCCCGATTCCCACCAGACCTGGGAGACCACACAGGCAGCACAAGGGAAGCTGCGGAGCGCGAGTTCGCGGAGGCAAGGACCGATTGACGACCACGGGAGACAGTGGCATCGGAACAGAGGTACTGTACAGAGACTTTTAATACCTGAAGGCAAGGAGCGAGAAACCGGCCCGGCTAGCCGCTCCAAACTGAGGGGAATGGAATACAGTTCGCGGGAGGATTTCTAGTGGAACCTGAACGGAGTCTGGGGAAATGGGACCGGCCTCTCGTTCACTGGGGCCATCAAAGACTTTACAGGTACGAAGAAGAATCATTCGAGTGGCCACTCTTCGGTACTTGACAGAAAAGACTGCCGTCCCTCTGGATTCATTATGACCCTTGGAAGGACCTTTTGTTGCTGCTGTTTTCGTTGTGTCTTTGGCTGATGGTGAAAGTGGATAGAAAATAAAAAGGTCACTTATACGATACACATGCTTGTCGCTGGTCTGTGTGGGCATTGGTGGATCTGGGAGATCAACAGAACATTGCATTGCTGTTGCATTGCTAGGTGCCGTAGTCATATATGAGGCAGGAAATAATTGTTGTTTGAGGGGTCACCTCACTCTGACACGAACGTGTTGGGAAGACGCGCCAGTTCTGACGTTAGTGCGACGGGTCTGTAGGCATTAAGGCAGGTTCTTGTGTCCTTTTTTGGAACAGGAACAATAACAGAAGATTTGAAGCAGTCTGGCACTGTGCACTGGGACAATGATTGCTTAAAAACGTCTGTAAAGATTGGAGCGAGTTGGCCAGCACAGGGCTGTAGTGTGGCTGGAGATACACAGTCAGGTCCTGCTGCCTTTTTACAGTTTTGCTTTTTGAATAGCCTTAACACATCCTGTTCTTTGCTTCACAGGGCATTCTCAAGACTTGTTAACGGCGTCAAGTCTTCGTGAGAGATTGAGTGTGAGTGGGTGTGGCACTCCAGTTGAGTGGGGGACAATAGCTCATCCCCAGGATGTGAATTATTTGGAGGAGTTGGGAGACTGCCATGGACAAGGTCGTTGGAGATCCTTTGTGTTTCAGGCCTGCTGTAAAATGTGTTATCTGGTAGAGAGTGATCAAGATGTATCTGAGGAGATTTTCTTTTGTAATTGGTAACAGTTTGGAGACCTTTCCAGACAGATAAACAGTCTTTGTTAGCAAACAGTTGTTCCAGCTGTGGACAGGAGGGGAAACAAAAGGTAGAGAACACTATTTTTAGAGAAATGGTCCTAAAGGAACAAAGGATAGTGTAGGATGCCACTAGCTTAAGTCTTAACAGCACTGCATGAGAGGAGACTCCAGTGTCTATTTGTTCCGAGGGATCCTCAGAAAGGTCAAGAGGTTGCAAACAGATAGGAGACTGGTTACATGCCTGAAGCTTAGCTAGAGGAACATAACAGTGCTGGAATTCTGAGAGGGGAGGTTATCAGAGCCTAATGTTATTGCGAAAAATGGCAACTAGGCATAGATGATCTGCTGAATAATAATAATAATAATTGCTTACACTTATATAGCGCTTTTCTGGACACTCCACTCAAAGCACTTTACAGGTAATGGGGACTCCCCTCCACCACCACCAATGTGCAGCATCCACCTGGATGATGCGACGGCAGCCATAGTGCGCCAGAACGCTCACCACACATCAGCTATCAGTGGGGAGGAGAGCAGAGTAATGTAGCCAATTCATAGAAGGGGATTATTAGGAGGCCATGATTGGTAAGGGCCAATTGAAAATTTGGCCAGGATGCCGGGGTTACACCCCTACTCTTTTCGAGAAGCACACCTACACCCCTACTCTTTTCGAGATTTTTAATGACCACAGAGAGTCAGGACCTCGGTTTTACGTCTCATCCGAAGGACAGCGCCTGTTTACAGTATAGTGTCCCCATCACTATACTGGGGCATTAGGACCCACATGGACCACAGGGTGAGCACCCCCTGCTGGCCCCACTAACACCTCTTCCAGCAGCAACCTTAGTTTTTCCCAGGAGGTCTCCCATCCAGGTACTGACCAGGCTCACACCTGCTTAGCTTCAGTGGGTTGCCAGTTGTGAGTTGCAGGGTGATATGGCTGCTGACTGTCTGTCCTGTGAATTGTTAAGGGTTTCATGTATTTGTGTGTCCAAGTAGTCCGGACTGCTGTGCTATGTGTTGTTTGTCTTTTGAATTTTCTGTTTTACACCTATTGTATCCATAGTGGTATGGGCCAAATCCAATTTAAAGGGTGTTGTGAGCACTGGGGTTTGTTGGGAGTGGTGAGTTAGGAGTCTGGAAATGAGAGCAAGGTGCGAGTGGATATGATAAAAAGATTGTTCCTTTATTTTGTTTCTGATACCTGGTGAAGAGACGCAGTGAGTGTTTGAGTGGCCAGCTGCGTCAACTTCAATAAAACTGGCCTTTTGGTTTGTTTGAGTGCTGACTTGCTATGGTGTATTTTTTCTCTCTGTGAACAACAGGTCCTACGGCCAACACTACCCACACAGGAGGTGTGTGCGTGACAGCTCCTCAGCTGAAGCAGGAGTCCAAGTGTGCTCAGATTTCTTGTTGGGGTTTGTTGTTTGAAGTTTCTGTTTGTATGTAGGAAGCAATTGTGCCATCGCGTGGTCCGAGTTATAGCACGGGACGAGAGCTCCCGAAGAGCGCCTGCCTCCTGCCCGATTCGACGTCTAAAATCATCACAGAACGAGAGGAGCCAACAGGAATGCAAGTCTCTTCTGGTGAGGAGCCTCCGACACAGCCCCCAGTACTGGGTGTGCAGAAAGAATCCTGTTCTACAGTTGTGGTGCGAAATGGCCTCCAGTCCTTGTCAAATGCTGGGTTTCTCTGGACTGCAGTCCCCTCCGCATTTGGATGATTGTGATTGGTGTTGCTGTAGCTGTGCTGTCCTGAGACTGACTGGTGTCAAGACCAGCTGTACTCTGGGATCAGCAGGGCCTAGTGGTGGTATGAATTGTGGCCTCTGTTTCTCAGGTGTAACAAGTGTTTGATTACTCTGTTCTGTATGTGTCACGGACGTCCAAAGGGACTTACCGTAGGGAGCAGGAGAGCGGAAAAAGACCCATATGCGTAGCGGCGAGACGGGAAAAAGGCCCGGGCTCATTAGTGCAAAGAGTTTAGGAATGCCGTATAGAAACCTATGCCCTCAGGGAGCGGACGTGGGGCGCCCTGGTGCTAGGCGGGTCTCAGGACATCCGAACAACAATGCTGAGCGAGGACAGAGTGCAAGACCCGGAAATATATAGCCAAAGGGAAAGAGAGGGACAGGAAGGACAGCAGACCGGAAACTAGGGACAGGACAGAGAAGGAGCGCCCTCTGGCTGCAGAGGGCGTGACAGTATGTTTATCAATAGTGGGTACTGGCCTAATTCAGCCCTGCACTCGCTGTTAGCTGTTTTTCTCTGCGCAAGGCGGATGTTTCTACAGATTGATTAGAGTTTCTACAGAGTGTACTCCTGGTCTGTGAGGGGACCCCACACTTCACTGCCGTATAGGGCAATGGGTTGGATTACACTTTCAGATATTTGGAGCGAAATTCTTGTTGGTGGGTTGACATTGAAGAGCCTCCTTCTTATTGCGTAGAAAGCCCTGAGTGCCTTCTCCCTCAGTGCCTTTAGTGCCAGGTCAAAACTCCCAGAAGAGCTGATGGTGAGACCGAGATATGTGTAGCTGGATGTGTGCTCCAATGTGTTGTTGTTCAGTGTGAATTTGTACCTGTTTCCCTGAGGTCTGGCTTTCTCCTGGAAAACCATAACTCTGGTCTTGTCCAGATTGACTGGCAGTGCCCAGGTGTGACAGTCCTGCTCCAGCAATGCCAGGCTCTGCTGTTCTGGGTCCAGATGGGCTGGCAGTGCCCAGGTGTGAATGTGATGGGATGTGTGGCGGTTTGGTAGGAAGCCAGTCTGACTCTAATGCAGGACATTGTGCTCAGTAAGGAGGGCCGGTTATCAGATATTCAAGTTACGACAGAGTTCCTTCCCCAGGTTACTGTTCACACTGAAGCTCCGGTACCTGTTGGGGTCGAGTCTGTCTCCATTCTTACAGACGGGCGTGATCAGTCCTTGATTCCAGGCCTCAGGGAAACAGCCGGCCGTCAGGACGAGGTTGGGGAGTTTGAGCAGGCTTTGCTGCAGGTCTGAGCTGCAGTTGGATCAAGCGTTGTTGACTGTGTCTTGGCTACAGGCCTTTTGTGGTCTGAGAGTTGTCTGTTTGTGTATGTGCTTATCTTCTTTAGGGTGTGCATGTAGTGTCTAACCATCTCACAGTATCTGAGGCGCAGTTCAGAGTGGTGTGGTGTTGTTTTAGTTCTGGTAGTTCTCTTCAGTTGTTTCTGCACTCTGTATCAAACCATTTGATATTGTTTCTGAGTGTGTTTCATATGAATGTAGTCATTTTGATTTTAAGGCTAGTTTCTCAAAAACATGGTTTATAAATTTATGCCCGATTTGTTGGTTTGATTCAGAGCGTTTTGAAATGTAAGGGATCAAGTAATGGGTTTATTTGCTGCTGAAAAGAGAAGAAAGAAAAAAAAAAGAAATGAGACAATTAGCTTGTAATGAGTTTATAACAACAGTAATTAGATTCCTGCAAGCACTCTTTTCATTGTCCAACAACTGAAAGCTTTTAGGTATAAAGGAAGGGTCCTCTAATATTTGATGTGTGAGCTTGTCGTTCTATTGGAGATGTTAGTGAGTCTGAGGATTCGTGTTAATATGACAATACTGCTACTACTATTAATAATACAGCATGGCAAGACTTCTTTCAGTCATTTCCCACCCCTCCACCTCAGTGAATCACACATGTTAAACTTCCATCTCGGGTTCCAGATCAGACATGAGCAATCCTATATTACAAATACTTAGCACCAGGCAATTTAACCAGACAATAATTTAAGCAATTATTCATTCAAGAGAAGCAGCAGGACGAGTAAAGTGCCCCTCTGATGGCCGGTCAGTGGAATTAAACTGGAAAATTTCTTAGAAATGATTATTCTTACAATGATGTACCAATGGTGCCGCTTGGTGGTCATTCAGCAAAATTTCACCGAAGGTTTTTTTTAATTAAAATACCGTTAGTAATGTTCGTATTAATTAGTTATTTTAATTTTAAAAATATTTAAGCATTTTCAACAGCAAAGAATACATTGCCTTGCAAACAAGAGTAATGAATGAATGTATTGTACATGGATACAAAATACAAAATAAATACAATAAACCAAAAATTAAAATGACGTTCAAAAGGCGCGAGTCGATGACGTCAGAAGGAAGTCGCCCACGGGGCGTATGGGTAATGTAGTTTCTGTAGTTCTCTGGCCCGCACTGCCCACGTGTTTCGGTGATTTGATTGAACATCAGAATTAATTATATTGTACCATTTCAGCGTGTTGGTCGTGTCATGGATTTCTATGACTGTCTTATGGGTTCTCTTGTGTGTCATGTTTATTTTAGTGGGTGGCAGTGCTGGGGCCCTGAACTGTAATCATTCGTGTTAAGTATTTGTTACTGTGACCCTCCTGGGAGGAGGGGACCTTTGTAAGATTCCTGTCCTGGCAAGCAGCAGGTGAGAGTTTGCTGTCCGACTCAATTACACCTCCGCTACCTCATTTCACCTCTTTCACCAGCCTGTAAAGGGGGTTGTGATAGTATGGGGTCTTTCTCTTTAACAACCTCAAACCGCAGGAAACAAATGCTTCATTTATAAGATTGAAATATAACCAGAAAGTATAAAAATAGCTATTTGTGTGTATCATGTCAGAAATATTTGTTTTTATTTTAAAAGAATTTAGAAGAGAAATATGATTAATAAGGCAGTAGAATCCATTTAAACTGTCATTTTCCTGTTTAGGTTGGAAAGTTTAATTTGATCAAGTCCACTTGAGTGCCTAAGCAACTGTTTGGGTAGTTTGGCTGGTGTGGTGGTGCTCTCCAAATACCTGATCCAAACGGACAGAGAGACAAAGTGAGAAAGAAAAGGTGTAAATAACAGACATATCATATATCATTTGCAGAATACAGTAATGTGCTGTTCAGCACAGTGACCTAGAGTGAAGATGGAAATCAGTCATTCTAGTGCTCTCAATGGTTTTCCATTACAAACGGACCAGGGCTTCCTGAGACACAGGCAGTTGGAGTTATATAGAGTTAGAGGTTGTTTTCACGGCACCAGCCGACTAAAGCAGAGACCTCCTTCCACTCCAGAATTTTTTTTTTTATTTGGGTGGGATCATCTGGAGTCTTGATTCCTTTCACGGAGTCAGCAGTAGATACACAGCTGTTAGCATAGGAGGAGTACAGAAGAGGTGACAGCAGTGCTGGGGACCCTCTGGCACAACCAGAGGTGTGAAATTGAAATTGTTTGGAAGGAATGGGAAGCTAAAGGCAGAGTCACAATCTCTGATTCATGTAATCAAAACAGTAAGTTCTTTCCTCGGGCAGCTTCGTTAGAACATTTTAAATAGATGTAAAAGTGTATTTACAGACTATATCAGCCCTTATCTTTATTTACCTGGTTTAATCTTTTTTTCAGAAGTGTAAATATATTATACTATGTACCCCTGATGGAATTATTGATGTGCTATAAATATACTCTTGTTTGTATTGTATCTATTTTTATTGCTACAATAAAAAGTTAAAAAGAACTGCACTTTCGAGAAATGTCCACTGGGCGGCGACAGAGATACACGAGTCTATGGCGGCGAGTCCAATAGCGCCTCCGTACAGATCCTCGTTGTGCAGAGATTGAAAATCAATACAGATGATAACTGTGACGTTTGTGACAGCAACTCTGAAAGATAACGTAAAGAAGGAAACTAATATTGACATTACTTTTAAAGAAGTTAAATAATACTACATTTTAAACCTATTGAAAGTAATATGAAAATATCGTTTGTATTTAAAAAAATATGATACTTCCACGATATAATAATTAACGAAATGCTGTGAGAGGAGACCCATGTTTAAACACTTTAAAACGGATGTAAATGCGTCTGTACAGACAATTTGAAACATGGACGGACCTCATCTGCTTTTGTTTACTATTAAACAAGATTACTTGTTTAATCTTTTTCCATAACATGTACATGTATTATCGTATGTACCCCTGACTATACTCTGTGTTATATGTATTCTTGTTTTTATGGCATGTATTGTTGTTATATTTAAAAATAAAAAGACGCGACTCGATTACGTCAAAAGGAAGTCGCCACAGGGCTTGTGGGAAATGTAGTCTCCATAGTGCTCTGGACTGCGCTCCACACGTGTTCCGCAGATTTGATTGAGCATCAGAATTAATTATACAATGTCAGTGTATTTACCGCGTCGCGGATTTCTATGTTTGTCTTACAAGACGGACTCGGCAGGAGCTGTTTCTTGCTCTCCGGAGTGAAGCTGTTCTGGGAAGAGACGAGCAAATCTTTAGACTCTTTGTAAATGAGACATCATCATGACAGCTGTGCCGACCTGCTCTTTATTGACCTGTTGAACCTGTTTGTGTAAAGAGCAGGAGTCTTGTGTACCCCTGATTGTGTTATGTGTACTCTAGTGTGTTTGCAGCGCTCGTCCTGCCTGGTTTATCAACTCGACACAGAAACAAAACCCACTGCCGTCGTGTCTGTGGGTTTCTGAGCTCTCTTGTCTTGTTTGTCTCCTTTGTTTATTTTACTTTGTTAAATAAAACGTGGTTGCCGGGGCAACGGAGCTGCAGTAGTTGTTGCCGGAGCGGGTCTGACCTCCAGCAGGTCAACAGGCGGCTTTTTTAATCTAATCTCCGAGAAAAACAGAAACTTAAGAAACTTGAGTCTAAAAAGCGCTGGCTGGAGTATTTTGTGGAAGAAACGGTGACTCGCAGGCTGTCGGTAAATATCAGCGCTGGACACCAGCCTCACACCGCTGGGCTCACTGCGCCATGAGCGAGTCCGTCGGCGCCCCCTCCTGCTGGGGTGTGTTACTGCAGGAGTGAGGAGTCTCCGGTCTCCGGTCGCGTCATGATCTGCAAGTGGAGGTGAGAGACGGCGGCGCTGGGAGCCTGGATTTAGTTCCTGTGGTGCTGTCTGTGTGGAGTTTGCATGCTCTGCCTGTGTTCTCATGGGTCCTGTTCATGGGGTGCTGTCTGTGTGGAGTTTGCATGCTCTGCCTGTGTTCTCATGGGTCCTGTTCATGGGGTGCTGTCTGTGTGGAGTCTGCATGCTCTGCCCCTGTTCTCATGGGTCTGGTTTCCTGGGGTGCTGTCTGTGTGGATACCTGGTGAAGAGACCCAGTGAGTGTTTGTGTGGCCAGCTGCGTCAACTTCAATAAAACTGGCCTTTTGGTTTGTTTGAGTGCTGACTTGCTATGGTGTATTTTTTCTCTCTGTGAACAACACGTCCTACGGCCAACACTACCCACACAGGAGGTGTGTGCGTGACAGCTCCTCAGCTGCAGCAGGAGTCCAAGTGTGCACAGATTTCTTGTTGGGTTTTGTTGTTTGAAGTTTCTGTTTGTATGTAGGAAGCAATTGTGCCATCGTGTGGTCCGAGTTATAGCACGCGACCAGAGCTCCCGAAGAGCGCCTGCCTCCTGCCCGATTCGACGTCTAAAATCATCACAGAACGGTGAGGAGCCTCTGACACAGCCCCCAGTACTGGGTGTGCAGAAAGAATCCTATTGTACAGTTTTGGTGTGAAATGGCCTCCAGTTCTTGTAACATGATGGGTTTCTCTGGACTGCAGTCCCAGTGCACTCCGCTTTGGATTTGCAGTGGTGTTTTCTACAATGGAAAACCCTTTGTTTGTACAGAATGGAAATGGCAGTCTGCATGTTTTAATAATCTAATGTGATCATGTACTACAGCTTAAACACTGAGCCAGGTGACGTTTGATTCTAAAAGATTTCTCTATCATTTCAGCGGCGCCTTGTCTGCGGCAGCCCGGCAGCTCCTCCTCCCTTCCAGCTGAGACTCTTCCCTCTCCAGAGGTGGGTTAGTGCTCTCAGGTCATCTTCTCTCACACAGCTGTGGGGCAGAAACGCTACTTCCACTGGGCAGAGAGCAGACGGGCAGTGGGAAGGGCAGCCCTGTGTTTGGGGATCAGGGCTGTCCCTGCTGAGGGATGCTTTCAGAGCCAAAGCAACTGGCTGGGTTATGAACTTTATGGTGTGATCCAAATATGACATACAAAGACAGAGAATGAGAAAGAAATAGTATTGCATGTATCTGATCAAAACAGTCTCTTTCAGACAAAACAAATATTGAACAAAAACTTAGTTGCAACACACTGCACTACACTTTCTTCTAGGCTGACATTACTGATAGTTTGTGCTGTCTTCCTTTCAGTCTGCAGGGTGTGCATCTTTTTCCTCAGCTTCCTACACGAGGAATCAGTTTCTCCTGCCCTGGTTTCACTCCTTTATATCTCACAATCTTCTGCAGCTCCTGGAGGCTGACGACATGTTTGCTGTTTCTGAAAAATTGCTGACTGGCTCATCAGCACAATTGCTGATTCAAAATCCTTTACTCACATGTTGCCTTAGCCTCTGTATCACAGAGATGTCTTCTGGGTTGGGTAGATCGATAGTGTGCTTTTGCTCAGTTGCTCTGCTCAATGCGTGGTCTTTTAACTCCGGCTGGGTACGAGCACCTCACTCTCCACACGGCTTTCCAAGGCTCTGTCATCGTGTGTGAGGATGTTGTGTAGCTCGTGAAACAGTTCCCCCATTTGAGCCCTGGATTTACTGGGTACTTGAATACCTGAATCTTGCCGTCAGTCCTGATCACCTTGTTTTTGTTCTGCAAGGACAAGGCACCTCCCCAGCACTGAACACAAACTGATACTGGCGGGTTGATTGTGTTGTGGTGTGAGTTTGTGTCTGTGGGGGTGAGGTGTCCCCTGCAGCGCGAACAAACATGCAGACTCCACACAGACAGCAGCCCTGGAATCAAACCCAGGGCCCCGGTGCTATGAGGCAGCGATGCTAACCACTGTGCCGCAGTGTTGCCCCCTTTGAAAATGTCTGACTTCCGTTTAATTTGAGGTCACAAGCTTATAAATGGTCTCACAACGTTTGTCTCATCTCAGGTTTCTCTGACCAGGCCCAAGGACCTGTAGTCACTGACAGCTTCTGCAGTCTGACGGTTCATTTCAGTAGGCTGGAGGGATGGCGCAATTATCCTCAAATCAGTGAGTATTGTTTTGCTCTTGTAACATGAAACATCAAAGAGAAGTCAACAGACTATTCCGTGAAACTGTTCAGACTGGCCCGTGGTGATTTTCTGGGTCCTTTAGTAAGCTGTCCGGGACTGTGTCATCGACACACTTTGTGAGAAGCCAGTCTGTGTGTTTGCTCTTGTGATCATTCGTGAACGAATGTAAGAGAGTGTAAGAGAGGGAGAAGATTCGGCCCTGGAGTGATCCAGTTTTCTATTTAACAACCTCAAACTGCAGGAGAGAAATGCTTCATTTCTAAGATGGAAATATAATCAGAAAGTATAATTAGCCATTTGTGTATATCATGTCAAAAAATGTTTTATATATAAAAATAATTTAGTAGAGACATTTGCTTAATAAGGCAGTAGAATAAATGTTGTGATGCTGGTGTGATGGTGCTCTCCAACAAACTGATACAAATGGACAGAGAGACAAAGTGAGAAAGAAAATGTGTACATAACAGACATATATGCAGAATACAATACAGTGCTGTAAAGTACAGTACCCTAGAGTGAAGATGGAAATCATTCATTCTGGTGCAGAAGAAATGAATCTGCTCTCAATGGTTTTCCTGTACAATTGGAACACGTTGTGAATTCTACATAATTCACAGAAAACAAAATAAACAACTCATTCACTCCCCTGCTGTCCGTGACCCAGAGCTCAGTAATCATTTCACTACTGAAGATCATGCAGTTTTTAATGCTTTTCATTTGAACATCCTACTTGTTAATATTTCCTCTTAGATGAGAATATTCTCTTCGGCGTGTCTTTACAACTCTTCTCTTATTGCTCCTCTTGTCAGTAATCCGGTGTGAAAGCTCTCTCTGTCGGAATCAATGTCTTACCTCTCCGTCTTGTGTTTCAGGTCTCCTCTGCCTGCTGACCCTGCCGTCAGGACAGAACACATCCCGCACTGACCACACTGCTGGGTTTACTGTACGTGACAATAAAGAGCTTGAGCAACACATCTAATGTGATCTCTGCACGCTTCCCGAGGAGGGTCCAGCAACGTTCTATATAGTGCACATCACCATCGGGATGAAAAACAAAAATCCCCAGTGGGAGTCCAGTCTTTCCCTGCTACGCAAATTGCTTTTCGTTAGGTGAGGTCGCAAGTTCTTATTGGAGAATGTTGTACAGTTTCTTAATGCAATAGGGCGAGTAAGACTGAAGTTCCCCCCGTGTTGGCCGATCAGTGGAACGAAACTGAAAAAAGCTCCTTGAAACTGTGATTCATACACTTATACACTGGCTCAGCATGGTGCTCACCTGCTGTCCTTGGGTGTCTGCTGAAATTTGATTTTTTTTCAGGAGCACTGTGACCCAGAGCTCAATAATCATTTCAGCTACTGAAGATCATTCAGTTTTTAATGCTTTTCATTTGAACATCCTACTTGTTAGTATTTCCTCTTAGGTGAGAATACTCTGGTACTTTTCTGGGTCTTAGTTGAGTGAGCTTTATTAGAATAATTGAACAATACTTTCACCTCCACACAACACTCATAGATTTTTCAAGGGTTAAATATGGGAGCCACGTTTCTTACATGTTTCCTTTTGTAAGTTGATTCACAAAGCTTTCACCGCCTCCACTCCAGTGAATCACTTTGTTTAGCAAGTGATCAGGTGGAACAGTTTAATTTCTTCCTGCAAATAATGCCTTTTCCTTTTTCATCCCATTCAAGTCTCCGTCCTAGTTAGAGTCATTGTGATGTAGAACGGCAGTGGTCCAGTTGAAAGGTTCAAGGTTTCACTGTGTTTTAGAGTGCAGATAAAGAAGATAATAGGAGAGGAAACTGGAAAAGCCGTGACTCTGTCATTCCATTCAATTCAATTTATTTTCATATAGCACCTTTCACAACAAGGTTGCCCCAAGGCGCTTAACAATGCAGGTAAATATACATTTTGTGAATACAGAACTGAAGACAATGGAGGAAAGGAACCAAAGACTCAGTAAGGAGAATAAAATCCTCTAGGGGTCCAAGGTCAACTGGCTGCCCAACCCCTTTGGGCATGCTAACATTATATCATTTAAAAAAAAGAAAGAAATGAATGCGGGTATTAATCCATCCATCCATCACGTTATCTGTATGTCAGTACCCCATGCAGGTCTCTGCAGACCAGCAGAATCCTCCTAAACGACAGCTGTATCCATGATGCCCCTCTTGGATCCATGGCACTGATGCAGCATTCAACTCACATGGTGCCCAGCCCATGACAGACAGTATTTCTCCTCTGCAGCATCCCTGCGAGGCAGGACAGGTGCCTGACCTCTGAGAGCCTTGTAAGTAAGTAGAAGGAGTTTGAAGTCCGCCCTGTACCTGAGAGGAAGCCAATGAAGAGAGAGAAGTA
Organism: Lepisosteus platostomus; assembly: GCF_059453375.1. Classification (NCBI taxonomy): domain Eukaryota; kingdom Metazoa; phylum Chordata; class Actinopteri; order Semionotiformes; family Lepisosteidae; genus Lepisosteus; species Lepisosteus platostomus. The sequence continues at coordinate 17,045,527 of NC_142635.1, forward strand.
TGGGGGTTATGTGGTCATTCTTTCTGCTCCAAGTAACAATTCTAGCTGCTGCATTCTGTAAGTATTCAAACTCTTTGCTGTGACAAATCTAACGTACTTTAGGCAGACAAAACGACCTTAAAAAGCCACATGATTTTTAAGTAGTCTGTCTGTGTGTAGTAACAGTGGTTCACATTATTTCAGAACGTATACTCCCGTCTCTGTAACTTTCCTCAGTCAGCTATTGAACATTCTGTATTTACACCACGAATGCACTACTTTGTCTCGCGCGCGGTCACACTGGCCGTCCACAGGCACGGGCAGGAGCAGGGAACACGAGGCCGCTCTGTAGTGCCCCTGTGGCTCTCCAGCAGAGGGGAGCACTTTGCTCAACAGCCCTGAGCCAAAGGACCCAGTGATAAAGCTGAAAATCTGGCAAGTCCCCCAGTCTCCCTGGGGCGCTGAAGAGGATTTCATCTGATGCTGAGGTTCCTGTAACTCAACACAAAATTGAACACGGCGAGTTATGAGTTTGTGAAGAAGTGACAGCGGAACAATGTCAAACAGGAAGTTAACCTACAGGAAAGAATGAATTGAATCTCTGATATTCAAGCATGCAGTGTGACGTCCACTGTCTATTCAAATCTACTCTGCAAGTCTTACAATTCTTTTTCATACACCGTCTCCTGGTTATTGTTTTGTGAGTGCTTGAACTGTTTCTCAGTAGAAATAAGACCGATAACTCACTGCTTCAGGATGCACACTATCGTCGATGAAACCTGTGGTGTAAGCAAGCGAAAAGAGACAGATCCTTCTAAAACACAGAGGCCATCGGGAGGGCAGAAACACTCTGCAACAGGTAGGAGCTGTGGAGCCGTGATTCCCCCGAGCCAGAGCCCTCGTCCTCCCTCGACAGCGAACTGAGCTCCAGCGACTGGAGCAGCTACCTGCCGTCGTGGGACCTCCTGCAGATTGGGAACGGGTAAGGCAATTCGACACGAGCCCACTCCTCTTCCCACTGCTTACACCCCTATAACAAATAGTTTCAGGGTATTATTCAAGTACAGGATAAAGAGATGACAGGTGTTCCCAATTGGCTGAGGATACAACTCTCTCTCTCTGAGAAAGCACACAGAAGTGGACAAAGCAATTAAATGCGTTTACAAGTCATTTCCTCTGTTTCTGGTCTTTCTTTACATATCAGAAAAGTGAACTGGTGGCTGTTGGAAAGTGTCTGCTCCGTACGTAATATACATGTAAAAGATGTGATTAAATATCTTGGTATTAAGATTTTCAAAAAGGTGATTTTGTGATTTGATGTTCTCTACCTTAGTAAAATAAAAAAAAAAACTTTATTTATGGTTGCTATTTGTCAAACACGGGCAGAAGGAGGCCTAAATGCTACAGGGTTTAGAGCATCTAATACCGATACCGACAGTATTATTTACAAAATTAAGCAAAGTAGGTGATGTATGTTTCCCTAATTTAATCATTCAGGAACTAGGTATTGATGCTTTTAAGAAACTAACAGTAGCCCATCAGAACCTATGGAAGAATTTACAACCTTTATTAGACTACAAGGAAAACAATGTAGTTATACGTGTACTAATAAATACTTCAGATCCCTCTCGCAATCTCACAATATCTTGTCAAACTATTTTGGAGCACCTCTTTGGGGAAAGTGAGTGGAATCAAACATGACTATTGTCAAACAGATTTTGTATGAATAATAAGGTTAAGGCGTCAGTACAAAATTGTACATTGAATCGACCCGGTAAAGATACACAGTGTGCATAGATTTAAAAGTAATATAGATGATAATTGTCTATCTCAAAGCAGCCCAGAAACCTTACGTTTGTTTTTGTTTTGTTCTGTTGTTAAAACACTCTGAACAGATCGGCAAAATGGTGTAAAGAAGGCTTCTAATTCTGACATTTCCTGTAGACAAATTGACGTTATTTTACTGCTCAATACTGCTGAACCGAATCTAAAATATAATGTATCATTGGCTTAATCATTATACTCGCTCGTTATTAGATGTAGAAATAGCCTAAAGATGAGAAATAATCGAAAATTGAATAATTAGACCGTATGTCGTAGTAGCAGATTGTACTTCTCGCCTACTTGATGTGGTCGAGCAACTCCACAATCGCCATACAATCCGTCCGTTCTCATGCTCTGACTTTCAGGTTGGGCAGTGGACTGGATTCCAGGGCAAACTCGTTCTTGTTTGATTATCCGTGTGAAATCTCGCCCAATATAACAGGTAAGCTCATGCACTGAAATGATGCGCTTCCAAATTAAAGCGACACGCATTTGAATAATTCAAAATACACACGAGGGAACGTCTCCAAACCATGTCTAAGTATCACAACATGAAAGCTGTGCGTACCTTATCTTTATTTGACTGTATAATGTACTCCGGTGATCTGTAACGTAGTCTTGCGTGCATCGTAAAGGATCCGGACTTCCGGCTACGGAAAACCCGGAGTGGATCAGCCTTTGCACCGGACCCGGACTTCCGGCTACGAAAAACCCGGAGTGGATCGGCCTTTCCACCGGACCCGGACTTCCGGCTATGGAAAACCCGGAGCGGATCGGCCTTTCCACCGGACCCGGACTTCCGGCTACGAAAAACCCGGAGTGGATCGGCCTTTCCACCGGACCCGGACTTCCGGCTATGGAAAACCCGGAGTGGATCGGCCTTTCCACCGGACCCGGACTTCCGGCTACGGAAAACCCGGAGTGGATCGGCCTTCCACTGGATCCGGACTGCCGGCTACGGAAAACCCGGAGTGGATCGGCCTTCCACTGGATCCGGACTGCCGGCTACGGAAAACCCGGAGTGGATCGGCCTTCCACTGGATCCGGACTGCCGGCTACGGAAAACCCGGAGTGGATCGGCCTTCCACTGGATCCGGACTGCCGGCTACGGAAAACCCGGAGTGGATCGGCCTCCCACTGGATCCGGACTGCCGGCTACGGAAAACCCGGAGTGGATCGGCCTCCCACTGGATCCGGACTGCCGGCTACGGAAAACCCGGAGTGGATCGGCCTTCCACTGGATCCGGACTGTGAGCAGCTTTTGTCCAATCGGCGCTGAGATTTCAGCAGGAGGCGGGAGACAGGCTCTTGTCCAGTCACACAGCTTCAGTCCCGGGACTTTTCCGAATTCCGGCGGGCGGTGACACTTCCGAGAAATGTCCACTGGGTGGCGACAGAGATACACGGAGCTGAGTCTCAAAGCGCTATCGGAAAGACTTGAAATCGGAAAGAAATACATTTGTTACGTTTTAATCCCATTGAAAAGGAAGATGAAAATATCGTTTGTATTTTAAAACATTATTATACTTGCGCAACATAATTATTAAGGGAATGGTGTGAGAGGAGACCGTGTTTGAACAGTTTAAGACGGATGTAAAGACATTTTATTTCAGAATGTCTTTCTGAAATGTGTCTGTTTCTGTGTTGTAAGAACGTTGAAGCATGGACGGGCCTTATCTGCATTTACCTTGTTGAATCTTTTTTTCCATAAAATGTACATGTATTATTGCATGTACCCTGACAATACGACTGCTACGTTACGTTTTCTTGTAGTTTTTGGTCTCATAAAAAATACAAAAGTATGAGTCGATGACGTCAAAATGGTGTCGCCCACAGGGCTTATGGGTAATGTAGTCTCTGTAGTTCACTGGGCTTCCCTGCCCATGTGTTTCGCTGATTTCATTGAACATTAGAATGAATTATATTAATACAATTTCAGCGTATTTATCGTGTCTTGTATTTCTTTGTCTCTCTTATGTGTTCCCTTGTGTGTATGTTTTCTTGTATTTCACTTGTCTGCGGCGCTGGTTAATCGACTTGGCACATAAAGCAAACCCACTGTCCTCGTGTTTCTTAGCTCCCGTCTTGTTTGCAAACTTTTCTCCTGTGTTTATTTTACTTTGTCAATAAAACGTGGTTGCTGGGGAAACGGTGCTGCAGAAGTTGTTGCGATCTGACCTCCGGGAGGGAGACAGCTGGCAAAGCCGAAACTTTAGTCTAAAAGGCGCTGGCTGGAGTAGTTTGTGGACATTTTGCGGAAGAAAAGGAAGAAGCGGTGAGTCGCAGGCTGTGTGACAGGACTGTCGGGGAAATGTAAGCGCTGGGCTGAGCGAGTCCGTCGGCGCCTCCTCCTGCAGGAGTGAGGAGTCTCCGGTCTCCGGTCGCGTCCTGATCTGCATGTGGAGGTGAAAGGCTGAGAGACGGCGCACATGCTCTGCACATGTTCTCATGTGTCTGGTTTCCTGGAGTGCTGTCTGTGTGGAGTTTGCATGCTCTGCTCATGTTCTCAAGGGTTTCCTGCCGCTTCTGCAGTCCAGTGTTGGTGAGTCTGTCGGGTTGATTGTGTTGTGGTGTGAGTGTGCCCTAAAGGGGTTTTAATAGTATGGGGTTTGTGTGTTCACTTGTATGCAGACCACTGGAGAGACCGGTTGTTTTTTGCCAGGCAGACTAATGGCTGCATATTCAATTCCAGCTACTGAACCAGCAAGTGGGACAGTGTTTGAAAACCCTTTCAATGAAAGGTTTGTAGAATAGTGTTGCTATTGTTCTGTTTAATTCGAGGTCACCAAGCTTATAAATGGTCTCACAACGTTTGTCTCTTTTCAGGTTTCTCCGACCCGGAGAGTGAACAAAGAAGTGATAAGGGCCCATAACACCTAAGCTCGGCACTCTCACACTCTTCAGCCACACGAGCTTCCTCCTGGTAAAATACTGGGCAAGCCCCTTTCTGACAGGGACAGTGGAAAACCCCCTGAGGGAGATGGGCTGAGGGGAGGAATAAAACCATCTGAGCCAGAACGGAGCGCGCTCCCGATTCCCACTAGACCCGGGAGACGACACAGGCAGCACAAGGGAAGCTGCGGAGCGCGAGTTCACGGAGGCAAGGACCGATTGACGACCACGGGAGACAGTGGCATCGGAACAGAGGTACTGTACAGAGACTTTTAATACCTGAAGGCAAGGAGCGAGAAACCGGCCCGGCTAGCCGCTCCAAACTGAGGGGAATGGAATACAGTTCGCGGGAGGATTTCTAGTGGAACCTGAACGGAGTCTGGGGAAATGGGACCGGCCTCTCGTTCACTGGGGCCATCAAAGACTTTACAGGTACGAAGAAGAATCGTTCGAGTGGCCACTCTTCGGTACTTGACAGAAAAGACTGCCGTCCCTCTGGATTCATTATGACCCTTGGAAGGACCTTTTGTTGCTGCTGTTTTCGTTGTGTCTTTGGCTGATGGTGAAAGTGGATAGAAAATAAAAAGGTCACTTATACGATACACATGCTTGTCGCTGGTCTGTGTGGGCATTGGTGGATCTGGAAGATCAACAGAACCTGTTGCATTGCTAGGTGCCGTAGTCATATATGAGGCAGGAAATAATTGTTGTTTGAGGGGTCACCTCACTCTGACACGAACGTGTTGGGAAGACGCGCCAGTTCTGACGTAAGTGCGATGGGTCTGTAGGCATTAAGGCAGGTTCTTGTGTCCTTTTTTGGAACAGGAACAATAACAGAAGATTTGAAGCAGTCTGGCACTGTGCACTGGGACAATGATTGCTTAAAAACGTCTGTAAAGATTGGAGCGAGTTGGCCAGCACAGGGCTGTAGTGTGGCTGGAGATACACAGTCAGGTCCTGCTGCCTTTTTACAGTTTTGCTTTTTGAATAGCCTTAACACATCCTGTTCTTTGCTTCACAGGGCATTCTCAAGACTTGTTAACGGCGTCAAGTCTTCGTGAGAGATTGAGTGTGAGTGGGTGTGGCACTCCAGTTGAGTGGGGGACAATAGCTCATCCCCAGGATGTGAATTATTTGGAGGAGTTGCGAGACTGCCATGGACAAGGTCGTTGGAGATCCTTTGTGTTTCAGGCCTGCTGTAAAATGTGTTATCTGGTAGAGAGTGATCAAGATGTATCTGAGGGGATTTTCTTTTGTAATTGGTAACAGTTTGGAGACCTTTCCAGACAGATAAACAGTCTTTGTTAGCAAACAGTTGTTCCAGCTGTGGACAGGAGGGGAAACAAAAGGTAGAGAACACTATTTTTAGAGAAATGGTCCTAAAGGAACAAAGCATAGTGTAGGATGCCACTAGCTTAAGTCTTAACAGCACTGCATGAGAGGAGACTCCAGTGTCTATTTGTTCCGAGGGATCCTCAGAAAGGTCAAAAGGTTGCAAACAGATAGGAGACTGGTTACATGCCTGAAGCTTAGCTAGAGGAACATAACAGTGCTGGAATTCTGAGAGGGGAGGTTATCAGAGCCTAATGTTATTGCGAAAAATGGCAACTAGGCATAGACGATCTGCTGAATAATAATAATAATAATTGCTTACACTTATATAGCGCTTTTCTGGACACTCCACTCAAAGCACTTTACAGGTAATGGGGACTCCCCTCCACCACCACCAATGTGCAGCATCCACCTGGATGATGCGACGGCAGCCATAGTGCGCCAGAACGCTCACCACACATCAGCTATCAGTGGGGAGGAGAGCAGAGTAATGTAGCCAATTCATAGAAGGGGATTATTAGGAGGCCATGATTGGTAAGGGCCAATTGGAAATTTGGCCAGGATGCCGGGGTTACACCCCTACTCTTTTCGAGAAGCACACCTACACCCCTACTCTTTTCGAGATTTTTAATGACCACAGAGAGTCAGGACCTCGGTTTTACGTCTCATCCGAAGGACAGCGCCTGTTTACAGTATAGTGTCCCCATCACTATACTGGGGCATTAGGACCCACATGGACCACAGGGTGAGCACCCCCTGCTGGCCCCACTAACACCTCTTCCAGCAGCAACCTTAGTTTTTCCCAGGAGGTCTCCCATCCAGGTACTGACCAGGCTCACACCTGCTTAGCTTCAGTGGGTTGCCAGTTGTGAGTTGCAGGGTGATATGGCTGCTGACTGTCTGTCCTGTGAATTGTTAAGGGTTTCATGTATTTGTGTGTCCAAGTAGTCCGGACTGCTGTGCTATGTGTTGTTTGTCTTTTGAATTTTCTGTTTTACACCTATTGTATCCATAGTGGTATGGGCCAAATCCAATTTAAAGGGTGTTGTGAGCACTGGGGTTTGTTGGGAGTGGTGAGTTAGGAGTCTGGAAATGAGAGCAAGGTGCGAGTGGATATGATAAAAAGATTGTTCCTTTATTTTGTTTCTGATACCTGGTGAAGAGACGCAGTGAGTGTTTGAGTGGCCAGCTGCGTCAACTTCAATAAAACTGGCCTTTTGGTTTGTTTGAGTGCTGACTTGCTATGGTGTATTTTTTCTCTCTGTGAACAACAGGTCCTACGGCCAACACTACCCACACAGGAGGTGTGTGCGTGACAGCTCCTCAGCTGAAGCAGGAGTCCAAGTGTGCACAGATTTCTTGTTGGGTTTTGTTGTTTGAAGTTTCTGTTTGTATGTAGGAAGCAATTGTGCCATCGTGTGGTCCGAGTTATAGCACGCGACCAGAGCTCCCGAAGAGCGCCTGCCTCCTGCCCGATTCGACGTCTAAAATCATCACAGAACGAGAGGAGCCAACAGGAATGCAAGTCTCTTCTGGTGAGGAGCCTCCAACACAGCCCCCAGTACTGGGTGTGCAGAAAGAATCCTGTTCTACAGTTGTGGTGCGAAATGGCCTCCAGTCCTTGTCAAATGCTGGGTTTCTCTGGACTGCAGTCCCCTCCGCATTTGGATGATTGTGATTGGTGTTGCTGTAGCTGTGCTGTCCTGAGACTGACTGGTGTCAAGACCAGCTGTACTCTGGGATCAGCAGGGCCTAGTGGTGGTATGAATTGTGGCCTCTGTTTCTCAGGTGTAACAAGTGTTTGATTACTCTGTTCTGTATGTGTCACGGACGTCCAAAGGGACTTACCGTAGGGAGCAGGAGAGCGGAAAAAGACCCATATGCGTAGCGGCGAGACGGGAAAAAGGCCCGGGCTCATTAGTGCAAAGAGTTTAGGAATGCCGTATAGAAACCTATGCCCTCAGGGAGCGGACGTGGGGCGCCCTGGTGCTAGGCGGGTCTCAGGACATCCAAACAACAATGCTGAGCGAGGACAGAGTGCAAGACCCGGAAATATATAGCCCAAGGGAAAGAGAGGGACAGGAAGGACAGCAGACCGGAAACTAGGGACAGGACAGAGAAGGAGCGCCCTCTGGCTGCAGAGGGCGTGACAGTATGTTTATCAATAGTGGGTACTGGCCTAATTCAGCCCTGCACTCGCTGTTAGCTGTTTTTCTCTGCGCAAGGCGGATGTTTCTACAGATTGATTAGAGTTTCTACAGAGTGTACTCCTGGTCTGTGAGGGGACCCCACACTTCACTGCCGTATAGGGCAATGGGTTGGATTACACTTTCAGATATTTGGAGCGAAATTCTTGTTGGTGGGTTGACATTGAAGAGCCTCCTTCTTATTGCGTAGAAAGCCCTGAGTGCCTTCTCCCTCAGTGCCTTTAGTGCCAGGTCAAAACTCCCAGAAGAGCTGATGGTGAGACCGAGATATGTGTAGCTGGATGTGTGCTCCAATGTGTTGTTGTTCAGTGTGAATTTGTACCTGTTTCCCTGAGGTCTGGCTTTCTCCTGGAAAACCATAACTCTGGTCTTGTCCAGATTGACTGGCAGTGCCCAGGTGTGACAGTCCTGCTCCAGGAATGCCAGGCTCTGCTGTTCTGGGTCCAGATGGGCTGGCAGTGCCCAGGTGTGAATGTGATGGGATGTGTGGCGGTTTGGTAGGAAGCCAGTCTGACTCTAATGCAGGACATTGTGCTCAGTAAGGAGGGCCGGTTATCAGATATTCAAGTTACGACAGAGTTCCTTCCCCAGGTTACTGTTCACACTGAAGCTCCGGTACCTGTTGGGGTCGAGTCTGTCTCCATTCTTACAGACGGGCGTGATCAGTCCTTGATTCCAGGCCTCAGGGAAACAGCCGGCCGTCAGGACGAGGTTGGGGAGTTTGAGCAGGCTTTGCTGCAGGTCTGAGCTGCAGTTGGATCAAGCGTTGTTGACTGTGTCTTGGCTACAGGCCTTTTGTGGTCTGAGAGTTGTCTGTTTGTGTATGTGCTTATCTTCTTTAGGGTGTGCATGTAGTGTCTAACCATCTCACAGTATCTGAGGCGCAGTTCAGAGTGGTGTGGTGTTGTTTTAGTTCTGGTAGTTCTCTTCAGTTGTTTCTGCACTCTGTATCAAACCATTTGATATTGTTTCTGAGTGTGTTTCATATGAATGTAGTCATTTTGATTTTAAGGCTAGTTTCTCAAAAACATGGTTTATAAATTTATGCCCGATTTGTTGGTTTGATTCAGAGCGTTTTGAAATGTAAGGGATCAAGTAATGGGTTTATTTGCTGCTGAAAAGAGAAGAAAGAAAAAAAAAAAGAAATGAGACAATTAGCTTGTAATGAGTTTATAACAACAGTAATTAGATTCCTGCAAGCACTCTTTTCATTGTCCAACAACTGAAAGCTTTTAGGTATAAAGGAAGGGTCCTCTAATATTTGATGTGTGAGCTTGTTGTTCTATTGGAGATGTTAGTGAGTCTGAGGATTCGTGTTAATATGACAATACTGCTACTACTATTAATAATACAGCATGGCAAGACTTCTTTCAGTCATTTCCCACCCCTCCACCTCAGTGAATCACACATGTTAAACTTCCATCTCGGGTTCCAGATCAGACATGAGCAATCCTATATTACAAATACTTAGCACCAGGCAATTTAACCAGACAATAATTTAAGCAATTATTCATTCAAGAGAAGCAGCAGGACGAGTAAAGTGCCCCTCTGATGGCCGGTCAGTGGAATTAAACTGGAAAATTTCTTAGAAATGATTATTCTTACAATGATGTACCAATGGTGCCGCTTGGTGGTCATTCAGCAAAATTTCACCGAAGGTTTTTTTTAATTAAAATACCGTTAGTAATGTTCGTATTAATTAGTTATTTTAATTTTAAAAATATTTAAGCATTTTCAACAGCAAAGAATACATTGCCTTGCAAACAAGAGTAATGAATGAATGTATTGTACATGGATACAAAATACAAAATAAATACAATAAACCAAAAATTAAAATGACGTTCAAAAGGCGCGAGTCGATGACGTCAGAAGGAAGTCGCCCACGGGGCGTATGGGTAATGTAGTTTCTGTAGTTCTCTGGCCCGCACTGCCCACGTGTTTCGGTGATTTGATTGAACATCAGAATTAATTATATTGTACCATTTCAGCGTGTTTGTCGTGTCATGGATTTCTATGACTGTCTTATGGGTTCTCTTGTGTGTCATGTTTATTTTAGTGGGTGGCAGTGCTGGGGCCCTGAACTGTAATCATTCGTGTTAAGTATTTGTTACTGTGACCCTCCTGGGAGGAGGGGACCTTTGTAAGATTCCTGTCCTGGCAAGCAGCAGGTGAGAGTTTGCTGTCCGACTCAATTACACCTCCGCTACCTCATTTCACCTCTTTCACCAGCCTGTAAAGGGGGTTGTGATAGTATGGGGTCTTTCTCTTTAACAACCTCAAACCGCAGGAAACAAATGCTTCATTTATAAGATTGAAATATAACCAGAAAGTATAAAAATAGCTATTTGTGTGTATCATGTCAGAAATATTTGTTTTTATTTTAAAAGAATTTAGAAGAGAAATATGATTAATAAGGCAGTAGAATCCATTTAAACTGTCATTTTCCTGTTTAGGTTGGAAAGTTTAATTTGATCAAGTCCACTTGAGTGCCTAAGCAACTGTTTGGGTAGTTTGGCTGGTGTGGTGGTGCTCTCCAAATACCTGATCCAAACGGACAGAGAGACAAAGTGAGAAAGAAAAGGTGTAAATAACAGACATATCATATATCATTTGCAGAATACAGTAATGTGCTGTTCAGCACAGTGACCTAGAGTGAAGATGGAAATCAGTCATTCTAGTGCTCTCAATGGTTTTCCATTACAAACGGACCAGGGCTTCCTGAGACACAGGCAGTTGGAGTTATATAGAGTTAGAGGTTGTTTTCACGGCACCAGCCGACTAAAGCAGAGACCTCCTTCCACTCCAGAATTTTTTTTTTTATTTGGGTGGGATCATCTGGAGTCTTGATTCCTTTCATGGAGTCAGCAGTAGATACACAGCTGTTAGCATAGGAAGAGTACAGAAGAGGTGACAGCAGTGCTGGGGACCCTCTGGCACAACCAGAGGTGTGAAATTGAAATTGTTTGGAAGGAATGGGAAGCTAAAGGCAGAGTCACAATCTCTGATTCATGTAATCAAAACAGTAAGTTCTTTCCTCGGGCAGCTTCGTTAGAACATTTTAAATAGATGTAAAAGTGTATTTACAGACTATATCAGCCCTTATCTTTATTTACCTGGTTTAATCTTTTTTTCAGAAGTGTAAATATATTATACTATGTACCCCTGATGGAATTATTGATGTGCTATAAATATACTCTTGTTTGTATTGTATCTATTTTTATTGCTACAATAAAAAGTTAAAAAGAACTGCACTTTCGAGAAATGTCCACTGGGCGGCGACAGAGATACACGAGTCTATGGCGGCGAGTCCAATAGCGCCTCCGTACAGATCCTCGTTGTGCAGAGATTGAAAATCAATACAGATGATAACTGTGACGTTTGTGACAGCAACTCTGAAAGATAACGTAAAGAAGGAAACTAATATTGACATTACTTTTAAAGAAGTTAAATAATACTACATTTTAAACCTATTGAAAGTAATATGAAAATATCGTTTGTATTTAAAAAAATATGATACTTCCACGATATAATAATTAACGAAATGCTGTGAGAGGAGACCCATGTTTAAACACTTTAAAACGGATGTAAATGCGTCTGTACAGACAATTTGAAACATGGACGGACCTCATCTGCTTTTGTTTACTATTAAACAAGATTACTTGTTTAATCTTTTTCCATAACATGTACATGTATTATCGTATGTACCCCTGACTATACTCTGTGTTATATGTATTCTTGTTTTTATGGCATGTATTGTTGTTATATTTAAAAATAAAAAGACGCGACTCGATTACGTCAAAAGGAAGTCGCCACAGGGCTTGTGGGAAATGTAGTCTCCATAGTGCTCTGGACTGCGCTCCACACGTGTTCCGCAGATTTGATTGAGCATCAGAATTAATTATACAATGTCAGTGTATTTACCGCGTCGCGGATTTCTATGTTTGTCTTACAAGACGGACTCGGCAGGAGCTGTTTCTTGCTCTCCGGAGTGAAGCTGTTCTGGGAAGAGACGAGCAAATCTTTAGACTCTTTGTAAATGAGACATCATCATGACAGCTGTGCCGACCTGCTCTTTATTGACCTGTTGAACCTGTTTGTGTAAAGAGCAGGAGTCTTGTGTACCCCTGATTGTGTTATGTGTACTCTAGTGTGTTTGCAGCGCTCGTCCTGCCTGGTTTATCAACTCGACACAGAAACAAAACCCACTGCCGTCGTGTCTGTGGGTTTCTGAGCTCTCTTGTCTTGTTTGTCTCCTTTGTTTATTTTACTTTGTTAAATAAAACGTGGTTGCCGGGGCAACGGAGCTGCAGTAGTTGTTGCCGGAGCGGGTCTGACCTCCAGCAGGTCAACAGGCGGCTTTTTTAATCTAATCTCCGAGAAAAACAGAAACTTAAGAAACTTGAGTCTAAAAAGCGCTGGCTGGAGTATTTTGTGGAAGAAACGGTGACTCGCAGGCTGTGGGACAGGACTATCAGGGACACATCAGCGCTGGACACCAGCCTCACACCGCTGGGCTCACTGCGCCATGAGCGAGTCCGTCGGCGCCCCCTCCTGCTGGGGTGTGTTACTGCAGGAGTGAGGAGTCTCCGGTCTCCGGTCGCGTCATGATCTGCAAGTGGAGGTGAGAGACGGCGGCGCAGTGGGTGGCAGCGCTGGGAGCCTGGATTTAGTTCCTGTGGTGCTGTCTGTGTGGAGTTTGCATGCTCTGCCTGTGTTCTCATGGGTCCTGTTCATGGGGTGCTGTCTGTGTGGAGTCTGCATGCTCTGCCCCGTTCTCATGGGTCTGGTTTCCTGGGGTGCTGTCTGTGTGGATACCTGGTGAAGAGACCCAGTGAGTGTTTGTGTGGCCAGCTGCGTCAACTTCAATAAAACTGGCCTTTTGGTTTGTTTGAGTGCTGACTTGCTATGGTGTATTTTTTCTCTCTGTGAACAACACGTCCTACGGCCAACACTACCCACACAGGAGGTGTGTGCGTGACAGCTCCTCAGCTGCAGCAGGAGTCCAAGTGTGCACAGATTTCTTGTTGGGTTTTGTTGTTTGAAGTTTCTGTTTGTATGTAGGAAGCAATTGTGCCATCGTGTGGTCCGAGTTATAGCACGCGACCAGAGCTCCCGAAGAGCGCCTGCCTCCTGCCCGATTCGACGTCTAAAATCATCACAGAACGGTGAGGAGCCTCTGACACAGCCCCCAGTACTGGGTGTGCAGAAAGAATCCTATTGTACAGTTTTGGTGTGAAATGGCCTCCAGTTCTTGTAACATGATGGGTTTCTCTGGACTGCAGTCCCAGTGCACTCCGCTTTGGATTTGCAGTGGTGTTTTCTACAATGGAAAACCCTTTGTTTGTACAGAATGGAAATGGCAGTCTGCATGTTTTAATAATCTAATGTGATCATGTACTACAGCTTAAACACTGAGCCAGGTGACGTTTGATTCTAAAAGATTTCTCTATCATTTCAGCGGCGCCTTGTCTGCGGCAGCCCGGCAGCTCCTCCTCCCTTCCAGCTGAGACTCTTCCCTCTCCAGAGGTGGGTTAGTGCTCTCAGGTCATCTTCTCTCACACAGCTGTGGGGCAGAAACGCTACTTCCACTGGGCAGAGAGCAGACGGGCAGTGGGAAGGGCAGCCCTGTGTTTGGGGATCAGGGCTGTCCCTGCTGAGGGATGCTTTCAGAGCCAAAGCAACTGGCTGGGTTATGAACTTTATGGTGTGATCCAAATATGACATACAAAGACAGAGAATGAGAAAGAAATAGTATTGCATGTATCTGATCAAAACAGTCTCTTTCAGACAAAACAAATATTGAACAAAAACTTAGTTGCAACACACTGCACTACACTTTCTTCTAGGCTGACATTACTGATAGTTTGTGCTGTCTTCCTTTCAGTCTGCAGGGTGTGCATCTTTTTCCTCAGCTTCCTACACGAGGAATCAGTTTCTCCTGCCCTGGTTTCACTCCTTTATATCTCACAATCTTCTGCAGCTCCTGGAGGCTGACGACATGTTTGCTGTTTCTGAAAAATTGCTGACTGGCTCATCAGCACAATTGCTGATTCAAAATCCTTTACTCACATGTTGCCTTAGCCTCTGTATCACAGAGATGTCTTCTGGGTTGGGTAGATCGATAGTGTGCTTTTGCTCAGTTGCTCTGCTCAATGCGTGGTCTTTTAACTCCGGCTGGGTACGAGCACCTCACTCTCCACACGGCTTTCCAAGGCTCTGTCATCGTGTGTGAGGATGTTGTGTAGCTCGTGAAACAGTTCCCCCATTTGAGCCCTGGATTTACTGGGTACTTGAATACCTGAATCTTGCCGTCAGTCCTGATCACCTTGTTTTTGTTCTGCAAGGACAAGGCACCTCCCCAGCACTGAACACAAACTGATACTGGCGGGTTGATTGTGTTGTGGTGTGAGTTTGTGTCTGTGGGGGTGAGGTGTCCCCTGCAGCGCGAACAAACATGCAGACTCCACACAGACAGCAGCCCTGGAATCAAACCCAGGGCCCCGGTGCTATGAGGCAGCGATGCTAACCACTGTGCCGCAGTGTTGCCCCCTTTGAAAATGTCTGACTTCCGTTTAATTTGAGGTCACAAGCTTATAAATGGTCTCACAACGTTTGTCTCATCTCAGGTTTCTCTGACCAGGCCCAAGGACCTGTAGTCACTGACAGCTTCTGCAGTCTGACGGTTCATTTCAGTAGGCTGGAGGGATGGCGCAATTATCCTCAAATCAGTGAGTATTGTTTTGCTCTTGTAACATGAAACATCAAAGAGAAGTCAACAGACTATTCCGTGAAACTGTTCAGACTGGCCCGTGGTGATTTTCTGGGTCCTTTAGTAAGCTGTCCGGGACTGTGTCATCGACACACTTTGTGAGAAGCCAGTCTGTGTGTTTGCTCTTGTGATCATTCGTGAACGAATGTAAGAGAGTGTAAGAGAGGGAGAAGATTCGGCCCTGGAGTGATCCAGTTTTCTATTTAACAACCTCAAACTGCAGGAGAGAAATGCTTCATTTCTAAGATGGAAATATAATCAGAAAGTATAATTAGCCATTTGTGTATATCATGTCAAAAAATGTTTTATATATAAAAATAATTTAGTAGAGACATTTGCTTAATAAGGCAGTAGAATAAATGTTGTGATGCTGGTGTGATGGTGCTCTCCAACAAACTGATACAAATGGACAGAGAGACAAAGTGAGAAAGAAAATGTGTACATAACAGACATATATGCAGAATACAATACAGTGCTGTAAAGTACAGTACCCTAGAGTGAAGATGGAAATCATTCATTCTGGTGCAGAAGAAATGAATCTGCTCTCAATGGTTTTCCTGTACAATTGGAACACGTTGTGAATTCTACATAATTCACAGAAAACAAAATAAACAACTCATTCACTCCCCTACTGTCCGTGACCCAGAGCTCAGTAATCATTTCACTACTGAAGATCATGCAGTTTTTAATGCTTTTCATTTGAACATCCTACTTGTTAATATTTCCTCTTAGATGAGAATATTCTCTTCGGCGTGTCTTTACAACTCTTCTCTTATTGCTCCTCTTGTCAGTAATCCGGTGTGAAAGCTCTCTCTGTCGGAATCAATGTCTTACCTCTCCGTCTTGTGTTTCAGGTCTCCTCTGCCTGCTGACCCTGCCGTCAGGACAGAACACATCCCGCACTGACCACACTGCTGGGTTTACTGTACGTGACAATAAAGAGCTTGAGCAACACATCTAATGTGATCTCTGCACGCTTCCCGAGGAGGGTCCAGCAACGTTCTATATAGTGCACATCACCATCGGGATGAAAAACAAAAATCCCCAGTGGGAGTCCAGTCTTTCCCTGCTACGCAAATTGCTTTTCGTTAGGTGAGGTCGCAAGTTCTTATTGGAGAATGTTGTACAGTTTCTTAATGCAATAGGGCGAGTAAGACTGAAGTTCCCCCCGTGTTGGCCGATCAGTGGAACGAAACTGAAAAAAGCTCCTTGAAACTGTGATTCATACACTTATACACTGGCTCAGCATGGTGCTCACCTGCTGTCCTTGGGTGTCTGCTGAAATTTGATTTTTTTTCAGGAGCACTGTGACCCAGAGCTCAATAATCATTTCAGCTACTGAAGATCATTCAGTTTTTAATGCTTTTCATTTGAACATCCTACTTGTTAGTATTTCCTCTTAGGTGAGAATACTCTGGTACTTTTCTGGGTCTTAGTTGAGTGAGCTTTATTAGAATAATTGAACAATACTTTCACCTCCACATAACACTCATAGATTTTTCAAGGGTTAAATATGGGAGCCACGTTTCTTACATGTTTCCTTTTGTAAGTTGATTCACAAAGCTTTCACCGCCTCCACTCCAGTGAATCACTTTGTTTAGCAAGTGATCAGGTGGAACAGTTTAATTTCTTCCTGCAAATAATGCCTTTTCCTTTTTCATCCCATTCAAGTCTCCGTCCTAGTTAGAGTCATTGTGATGTAGAACGGCAGTGGTCCAGTTGAAAGGTTCAAGGTTTCACTGTGTTTTAGAGTGCAGATAAAGAAGATAATAGGAGAGGAAACTGGAAAAGCCGTGACTCTGTCATTCCATTCAATTCAATTTATTTTCATATAGCACCTTTCACAACAAGGTTGCCCCAAGGCGCTTAACAATGCAGGTAAATATACATTTTGTGAATACAGAACTGAAGACAATGGAGGAAAGGAACCAAAGACTCAGTAAGGAGAATAAAATCCTCTAGGGGTCCAAGGTCAACTGGCTGCCCAACCCCTTTGGGCATGCTAACATTATATCATTTAAAAAAAAGAAAGAAATGAATGCGGGTATTAATCCATCCATCCATCACGTTATCTGTATGTCAGTACCCCATGCAGGTCTCTGCAGACCAGCAGAATCCTCCTAAACGACAGCTGTATCCATGATGCCCCTCTTGGATCCATGGCACTGATGCAGCATTCAACTCACATGGTGCCCAGCCCATGACAGACAGTATTTCTCCTCTGCAGTATCCCTGCGAGGCAGGACAGGTGCCTGACCTCTGAGAGCCTTGTAAGTAAGTAGAAGGAGTTTGAAGTCCGCCCTGTACCCGAGAGGAAGCCAATGAAGAGAGAGAAGTATGGGGGTTATGTGGTCATTCTTTCTGCTCCAAGTAACAATTCTAGCTGCTGCATTCTGTAAGTATTCAAACTCTTTGCTGTGACAAATCTAACGTACTTTAGGCAGACAAAACGACCTTAAAAAGCCACATGATTTTTAAGTAGTCTGTCTGTGTGTAGTAACAGTGGTTCACATTATTTCAGAACGTATACTCCCGTCTCTGTAACTTTCCTCAGTCAGCTATTGAACATTCTGTATTTACACCACGAATGCACTACTTTGTCTCGCGCGCGGTCACACTGGCCGTCCACAGGCACGGGCAGGAGCAGGGAACACGAGGCCGCTCTGTAGTGCCCCTGTGGCTCTCCAGCAGAGGGGAGCACTTTGCTCAACAGCCCTGAGCCAAAGGACCCAGTGATAAAGCTGAAAATCTGGCAAGTCCCCCAGTCTCCCTGGGGCGCTGAAGAGGATTTCATCTGATGCTGAGGTTCCTGTAACTCAACACAAAATTGAACACGGCGAGTTATGAGTTTGTGAAGAAGTGACAGCGGAACAATGTCAAACAGGAAGTTAACCTACAGGAAAGAATGAATTGAATCTCTGATATTCAAGCATGCAGTGTGACGTCCACTGTCTATTCAAATCTACTCTGCAAGTCTTACAATTCTTTTTCATACACCGTCTCCTGGTTATTGTTTTGTGAGTGCTTGAACTGTTTCTCAGTAGAAATAAGACCGATAACTCACTGCTTCAGGATGCACACTATCGTCGATGAAACCTGTGGTGTAAGCAAGCGAAAAGAGACAGATCCTTCTAAAACACAGAGGCCATCGGGAGGGCAGAAACACTCTGCAACAGGTAGGAGCTGTGGAGCCGTGATTCCCCCGAGCCAGAGCCCTCGTCCTCCCTCGACAGCGAACTGAGCTCCAGCGACTGGAGCAGCTACCTGCCGTCGTGGGACCTCCTGCAGATTGGGAACGGGTAAGGCAATTCGACACGAGCCCACTCCTCTTCCCACTGCTTACACCCCTATAACAAATAGTTTCAGGGTATTATTCAAGTACAGGATAAAGAGATGACAGGTGTTCCCAATTGGCTGAGGATACAACTCTCTCTCTCTGAGAAAGCACACAGAAGTGGACAAAGCAATTAAATGCGTTTACAAGTCATTTCCTCTGTTTCTGGTCTTTCTTTACATATCAGAAAAGTGAACTGGTGGCTGTTGGAAAGTGTCTGCTCCGTACGTAATATACATGTAAAAGATGTGATTAAATATCTTGGTATTAAGATTTTCAAAAAGGTGATTTTGTGATTTGATGTTCTCTACCTTAGTAAAATAAAAAAAAAACTTTATTTATGGTTGCTATTTGTCAAACACGGGCAGAAGGAGGCCTAAATGCTACAGGGTTTAGAGCATCTAATACCGATACCGACAGTATTATTTACAAAATTAAGCAAAGTAGGTGATGTATGTTTCCCTAATTTAATCATTCAGGAACTAGGTATTGATGCTTTTAAGAAACTAACAGTAGCCCATCAGAACCTATGGAAGAATTTACAACCTTTATTAGACTACAAGGAAAACAATGTAGTTATACGTGTACTAATAAATACTTCAGATCCCTCTCGCAATCTCACAATATCTTGTCAAACTATTTTGGAGCACCTCTTTGGGGAAAGTGAGTGGAATCAAACATGACTATTGTCAAACAGATTTTGTATGAATAATAAGGTTAAGGCGTCAGTACAAAATTGTACATTGAATCGACCCGGTAAAGATACACAGTGTGCATAGATTTAAAAGTAATATAGATGATAATTGTCTATCTCAAAGCAGCCCAGAAACCTTACGTTTGTTTTTGTTTTGTTCTGTTGTTAAAACACTCTGAACAGATCGGCAAAATGGTGTAAAGAAGGCTTCTAATTCTGACATTTCCTGTAGACAAATTGACGTTATTTTACTGCTCAATACTGCTGAACCGAATCTAAAATATAATGTATCATTGGCTTAATCATTATACTCGCTCGTTATTAGATGTAGAAATAGCCTAAAGATGAGAAATAATCGAAAATTGAATAATTAGACCGTATGTCGTAGTAGCAGATTGTACTTCTCGCCTACTTGATGTGGTCGAGCAACTCCACAATCGCCATACAATCCGTCCGTTCTCATGCTCTGACTTTCAGGTTGGGCAGTGGACTGGATTCCAGGGCAAACTCGTTCTTGTTTGATTATCCGTGTGAAATCTCGCCCAATATAACAGGTAAGCTCATGCACTGAAATGATGCGCTTCCAAATTAAAGCGACACGCATTTGAATAATTCAAAATACACATGAGGGAACGTCTCCAAACCATGTCTAAGTATCACAACATGAAAGCTGTGCGTACCTTATCTTTATTTGACTGTATAATGTACTCCGGTGATCTGTAACGTAGTCTTGCGTGCATCGTAAAGGATCCGGACTTCCGGCTACGGAAAACCCGGAGTGGATCAGCCTTTGCACCGGACCCGGACTTCCGGCTACGAAAAACCCGGAGTGGATCGGCCTTTCCACCGGACCCGGACTTCCGGCTACGAAAAACCCGGAGTGGATCGGCCTTTCCACCGGACCCGGACTTCCGGCTATGGAAAACCCGGAGTGGATCGGCCTTTCCACCGGACCCGGACTTCCGGCTACGGAAAACCCGGAGTGGATCGGCCTTCCACTGGATCCGGACTGCCGGCTACGGAAAACCCGGAGTGGATCGGCCTTCCACTGGATCCGGACTGCCGGCTACGGAAAACCCGGAGTGGATCGGCCTTCCACTGGATCCGGACTGCCGGCTACGGAAAACCCGGAGTGGATCGGCCTCCCACTGGATCCGGACTGCCGGCTACGGAAAACCCGGAGTGGATCGGCCTTCCACTGGATCCGGACTGTGAGCAGCTTTTGTCCAATCGGCGCTGAGATTTCAGCAGGAGGCGGGAGACAGGCTCTTGTCCAGTCACACAGCTTCAGTCCCGGGACTTTTCCGAATTCCGGCGGGCGGTGACACTTCCGAGAAATGTCCACTGGGTGGCGACAGAGATACACGGAGCTGAGTCTCAAAGCGCTATCGGAAAGACTTGAAATCGGAAAGAAATACATTTGTTACGTTTTAATCCCATTGAAAAGGAAGATGAAAATATCGTTTGTATTTTAAAACATTATTATACTTGCGCAACATAATTATTAAGGGAATGGTGTGAGAGGAGACCGTGTTTGAACAGTTTAAGACGGATGTAAAGACATTTTATTTCAGAATGTCTTTCTGAAATGTGTCTGTTTCTGTGTTGTAAGAACGTTGAAGCATGGACGGGCCTTATCTGCATTTACCTTGTTGAATCTTTTTTTCCATAAAATGTACATGTATTATTGCATGTACCCTGACAATACGACTGCTACGTTACGTTTTCTTGTAGTTTTTGGTCTCATAAAAAATACAAAAGTATGAGTCGATGACGTCAAAATGGTGTCGCCCACAGGGCTTATGGGTAATGTAGTCTCTGTAGTTCACTGGGCTTCCCTGCCCATGTGTTTCGCTGATTTCATTGAACATTAGAATGAATTATATTAATACAATTTCAGCGTATTTATCGTGTCTTGTATTTCTTTGTCTCTCTTATGTGTTCCCTTGTGTGTATGTTTTCTTGTATTTCACTTGTCTGCGGCGCTGGTTAATCGACTTGGCACATAAAGCAAACCCACTGTCCTCGTGTTTCTTAGCTCCCGTCTTGTTTGCAAACTTTTCTCCTGTGTTTATTTTACTTTGTCAATAAAACGTGGTTGCTGGGGAAACGGTGCTGCAGAAGTTGTTGCGATCTGACCTCCGGGAGGGAGACAGCTGGCAAAGCCGAAACTTTAGTCTAAAAGGCGCTGGCTGGAGTAGTTTGTGGACATTTTGCGGAAGAAAAGGAAGAAGCGGTGAGTCGCAGGCTGTGTGACAGGACTGTCGGGGAAATGTAAGCGCTGGGCTGAGCGAGTCCGTCGGCGCCTCCTCCTGCAGGAGTGAGGAGTCTCCGGTCTCCGGTCGCGTCCTGATCTGCATGTGGAGGTGAAAGGCTGAGAGACGGCGCACATGCTCTGCACATGTTCTCATGTGTCTGGTTTCCTGGAGTGCTGTCTGTGTGGAGTTTGCATGCTCTGCTCATGTTCTCAAGGGTTTCCTGCCGCTTCTGCAGTCCAGTGTTGGTGAGTCTGTCGGGTTGATTGTGTTGTGGTGTGAGTGTGCCCTAAAGGGGTTTTAATAGTATGGGGTTTGTGTGTTCACTTGTATGCAGACCACTGGAGAGACCGGTTGTTTTTTGCCAGGCAGACTAATGGCTGCATATTCAATTCCAGCTACTGAACCAGCAAGTGGGACAGTGTTTGAAAACCCTTTCAATGAAAGGTTTGTAGAATAGTGTTGCTATTGTTCTGTTTAATTCGAGGTCACCAAGCTTATAAATGGTCTCACAACGTTTGTCTCTTTTCAGGTTTCTCCGACCCGGAGAGTGAACAAAGAAGTGATAAGGGCCCATAACACCTAAGCTCGGCACTCTCACACTCTTCAGCCACACGAGCTTCCTCCTGGTAAAATACTGGGCAAGCCCCTTTCTGACAGGGACAGTGGAAAACCCCCTGAGGGAGATGGGCTGAGGGGAGGAATAAAACCATCTGAGCCAGAACGGAGCGCGCTCCCGATTCCCACTAGACCCGGGAGACGACACAGGCAGCACAAGGGAAGCTGCGGAGCGCGAGTTCACGGAGGCAAGGACCGATTGACGACCACGGGAGACAGTGGCATCGGAACAGAGGTACTGTACAGAGACTTTTAATACCTGAAGGCAAGGAGCGAGAAACCGGCCCGGCTAGCCGCTCCAAACTGAGGGGAATGGAATACAGTTCGCGGGAGGATTTCTAGTGGAACCTGAACGGAGTCTGGGGAAATGGGACTGGCCTCTCGTTCACTGGGGCCATCAAAGACTTTACAGGTACGAAGAAGAATCGTTCGAGTGGCCACTCTTCGGTACTTGACAGAAAAGACTGCCGTCCCTCTGGATTCATTATGACCCTTGGAAGGACCTTTTGTTGCTGCTGTTTTCGTTGTGTCTTTGGCTGATGGTGAAAGTGGGTAGAAAATAAAAAGGTCACTTATACGATACACATGCTTGTCGCTGGTCTGTGTGGGCATTGGTGGATCTGGAAGATCAACAGAACCTGTTGCATTGCTAGGTGCCGTAGTCATATATGAGGCAGGAAATAATTGTTGTTTGAGGGGTCACCTCACTCTGACACGAACGTGTTGGGAAGACGCGCCAGTTCTGACGTAAGTGCGATGGGTCTGTAGGCATTAAGGCAGGTTCTTGTGTCCTTTTTTGGAACAGGAACAATAACAGAAGATTTGAAGCAGTCTGGCACTGTGCACTGGGACAATGATTGCTTAAAAACGTCTGTAAAGATTGGAGCGAGTTGGCCAGCACAGGGCTGTAGTGTGGCTGGAGATACACAGTCAGGTCCTGCTGCCTTTTTACAGTTTTGCTTTTTGAATAGCCTTAACACATCCTGTTCTTTGCTTCACAGGGCATTCTCAAGACTTGTTAACGGCGTCAAGTCTTCGTGAGAGATTGAGTGTGAGTGGGTGTGGCACTCCAGTTGAGTGGGGGACAATAGCTCATCCCCAGGATGTGAATTATTTGGAGGAGTTGCGAGACTGCCATGGACAAGGTCGTTGGAGATCCTTTGTGTTTCAGGCCTGCTGTAAAATGTGTTATCTGGTAGAGAGTGATCAAGATGTATCTGAGGGGATTTTCTTTTGTAATTGGTAACAGTTTGGAGACCTTTCCAGACAGATAAACAGTCTTTGTTAGCAAACAGTTGTTCCAGCTGTGGACAGGAGGGGAAACAAAAGGTAGAGAACACTATTTTTAGAGAAATGGTCCTAAAGGAACAAAGCATAGTGTAGGATGCCACTAGCTTAAGTCTTAACAGCACTGCATGAGAGGAGACTCCAGTGTCTATTTGTTCCGAGGGATCCTCAGAAAGGTCAAAAGGTTGCAAACAGATAGGAGACTGGTTACATGCCTGAAGCTTAGCTAGAGGAACATAACAGTGCTGGAATTCTGAGAGGGGAGGTTATCAGAGCCTAATGTTATTGCGAAAAATGGCAACTAGGCATAGACGATCTGCTGAATAATAATAATAATAATTGCTTACACTTATATAGCGCTTTTCTGGACACTCCACTCAAAGCACTTTACAGGTAATGGGGACTCCCCTCCACCACCACCAATGTGCAGCATCCACCTGGATGATGCGACGGCAGCCATAGTGCGCCAGAACGCTCACCACA
This sequence comes from Lepisosteus platostomus, assembly GCF_059453375.1. Classification (NCBI taxonomy): domain Eukaryota; kingdom Metazoa; phylum Chordata; class Actinopteri; order Semionotiformes; family Lepisosteidae; genus Lepisosteus; species Lepisosteus platostomus. Next base: position 17,069,201 of record NC_142635.1, read on the forward strand.
CATCAGCTATCAGTGGGGAGGAGAGCAGAGTAATGTAGCCAATTCATAGAAGGGGATTATTAGGAGGCCATGATTGGTAAGGGCCAATTGGAAATTTGGCCAGGATGCCGGGGTTACACCCCTACTCTTTTCGAGAAGCACACCTACACCCCTACTCTTTTCGAGATTTTTAATGACCACAGAGAGTCAGGACCTCGGTTTTACGTCTCATCCGAAGGACAGCGCCTGTTTACAGTATAGTGTCCCCATCACTATACTGGGGCATTAGGACCCACATGGACCACAGGGTGAGCACCCCCTGCTGGCCCCACTAACACCTCTTCCAGCAGCAACCTTAGTTTTTCCCAGGAGGTCTCCCATCCAGGTACTGACCAGGCTCACACCTGCTTAGCTTCAGTGGGTTGCCAGTTGTGAGTTGCAGGGTGATATGGCTGCTGACTGTCTGTCCTGTGAATTGTTAAGGGTTTCATGTATTTGTGTGTCCAAGTAGTCCGGACTGCTGTGCTATGTGTTGTTTGTCTTTTGAATTTTCTGTTTTACACCTATTGTATCCATAGTGGTATGGGCCAAATCCAATTTAAAGGGTGTTGTGAGCACTGGGGTTTGTTGGGAGTGGTGAGTTAGGAGTCTGGAAATGAGAGCAAGGTGCGAGTGGATATGATAAAAAGATTGTTCCTTTATTTTGTTTCTGATACCTGGTGAAGAGACGCAGTGAGTGTTTGAGTGGCCAGCTGCGTCAACTTCAATAAAACTGGCCTTTTGGTTTGTTTGAGTGCTGACTTGCTATGGTGTATTTTTTCTCTCTGTGAACAACAGGTCCTACGGCCAACACTACCCACACAGGAGGTGTGTGCGTGACAGCTCCTCAGCTGAAGCAGGAGTCCAAGTGTGCACAGATTTCTTGTTGGGGTTTGTTGTTTGAAGTTTCTGTTTGTATGTAGGAAGCAATTGTGCCATCGCGTGGTCCGAGTTATAGCACGGGACGAGAGCTCCCGAAGAGCGCCTGCCTCCTGCCCGATTCGACGTCTAAAATCATCACAGAACGAGAGGAGCCAACAGGAATGCAAGTCTCTTCTGGTGAGGAGCCTCCAACACAGCCCCCAGTACTGGGTGTGCAGAAAGAATCCTGTTCTACAGTTGTGGTGCGAAATGGCCTCCAGTCCTTGTCAAATGCTGGGTTTCTCTGGACTGCAGTCCCCTCCGCATTTGGATGATTGTGATTGGTGTTGCTGTAGCTGTGCTGTCCTGAGACTGACTGGTGTCAAGACCAGCTGTACTCTGGGATCAGCAGGGCCTAGTGGTGGTATGAATTGTGGCCTCTGTTTCTCAGGTGTAACAAGTGTTTGATTACTCTGTTCTGTATGTGTCACGGACGTCCAAAGGGACTTACCGTAGGGAGCAGGAGAGCGGAAAAAGACCCATATGCGTAGCGGCGAGACGGGAAAAAGGCCCGGGCTCATTAGTGCAAAGAGTTCAGGAATGCCGTATAGAAACCTATGCCCTCAGGGAGCGGACGTGGGGCGCCCTGGTGCTAGGCGGGTCTCAGGACATCCGAACAACAATGCTGAGCAAGGACAGAGTGCAAGACCCGGAAATATATAGCCCAAGGGAAAGAGAGGGACAGGAAGGACAGCAGACCGGAAACTAGGGACAGGACAGAGAAGGAGCGCCCTCTGGCTGCAGAGGGCGTGACAGTATGTTTATCAATAGTGGGTACTGGCCTAATTCAGCCCTGCACTCGCTGTTAGCTGTTTTTCTCTGCGCAAGGCGGATGTTTCTACAGATTGATTAGAGTTTCTACAGAGTGTACTCCTGGTCTGTGAGGGGACCCCACACTTCACTGCCGTATAGGGCAATGGGTTGGATTACACTTTCAGATATTTGGAGCGAAATTCTTGTTGGTGGGTTGACATTGAAGAGCCTCCTTCTTATTGCGTAGAAAGCCCTGAGTGCCTTCTCCCTCAGTGCCTTTAGTGCCAGGTCAAAACTCCCAGAAGAGCTGATGGTGAGACCGAGATATGTGTAGCTGGATGTGTGCTCCAATGTGTTGTTGTTCAGTGTGAATTTGTACCTGTTTCCCTGAGGTCTGGCTTTCTCCTGGAAAACCATAACTCTGGTCTTGTCCAGATTGACTGGCAGTGCCCAGGTGTGACAGTCCTGCTCCAGCAATGCCAGGCTCTGCTGTTCTGGGTCCAGATGGGCTGGCAGTGCCCAGGTGTGAATGTGATGGGATGTGTGGCGGTTTGGTAGGAAGCCAGTCTGACTCTAATGCAGGACATTGTGCTCAGTAAGGAGGGCCGGTTATCAGATATTCAAGTTACGACAGAGTTCCTTCCCCAGGTTACTGTTCACACTGAAGCTCCGGTACCTGTTGGGGTCGAGTCTGTCTCCATTCTTACAGACGGGCGTGATCAGTCCTTGATTCCAGGCCTCAGGGAAACAGCCGGCCGTCAGGACGAGGTTGAGGAGTTTGAGCAGGCTTTGCTGCAGGTCTGAGCTGCAGTTGGATCAAGCGTTGTTGACTGTGTCTTGGCTACAGACCTTTTGTGGTCTGAGAGTTGTCTGTTTGTGTATGTGCTTATCTTCTTTAGGGTGTGCATGTAGTGTCTAACCATCTCACAGTATCTGAGGCGCAGTTCAGAGTGGTGTGGTGTTGTTTTAGTTCTGGTAGTTCTCTTCAGTTGTTTCTGCACTCTGTATCAAACCATTTGATATTGTTTCTGAGTGTGTTTCATATGAATGTAGTCATTTTGATTTTAAGGCTAGTTTCTCAAAAACATGGTTTATAAATTTATGCCCGATTTGTTGGTTTGATTCAGAGCGTTTTGAAATGTAAGGGATCAAGTAATGGGTTTATTTGCTGCTGAAAAGAGAAGAAAGAAAAAAAAAAGAAATGAGACAATTAGCTTGTAATGAGTTTATAACAACAGTAATTAGATTCCTTCAAGCACTCTTTTCATTGTCCAACAACTGAAAGCTTTTAGGTATAAAGGAAGGGTCCTCTAATATTTGATGTGTGAGCTTGTCGTTCTATTGGAGATGTTAGTGAGTCTGAGGATTCGTGTTAATATGACAATACTGCTACTACTATTAATAATACAGCATGGCAAGACTTCTTTCAGTCATTTCCCACCCCTCCACCTCAGTGAATCACACATGTTAAACTTCCATCTCGGGTTCCAGATCAGACATGAGCAATCCTATATTACAAATACTTAGCACCAGGCAATTTAACCAGACAATAATTTAAGCAATTATTCATTCAAGAGAAGCAGCAGGACGAGTAAAGTGCCCCTCTGATGGCCGGTCAGTGGAATTAAACTGGAAAATTTCTTAGAAATGATTATTCTTACAATGATGTACCAATGGTGCCGCTTGGTGGTCATTCAGCAAAATTTCACCGAAGGTTTTTTTTAATTAAAATACCGTTAGTAATGTTCGTATTAATTAGTTATTTTAATTTTAAAAATATTTAAGCATTTTCAACAGCAAAGAATACATTGCCTTGCAAACAAGAGTAATGAATGAATGTATTGTACATGGATACAAAATACAAAATAAATACAATAAACCAAAAATTAAAATGACGTTCAAAAGGCGCGAGTCGATGACGTCAGAAGGAAGTCGCCCACGGGGCGTATGGGTAATGTAGTTTCTGTAGTTCTCTGGCCCGCACTGCCCACGTGTTTCGGTGATTTGATTGAACATCAGAATTAATTATATTGTACCATTTCAGCGTGTTTGTCGTGTCATGGATTTCTATGACTGTCTTATGGGTTCTCTTGTGTGTCATGTTTATTTTAGTGGGTGGCAGTGCTGGGGCCCTGAACTGTAATCATTCGTGTTAAGTATTTGTTACTGTGACCCTCCTGGGAGGAGGGGACCTTTGTAAGATTCCTGTCCTGGCAAGCAGCAGGTGAGAGTTTGCTGTCCGACTCAATTACACCTCCGCTACCTCATTTCACCTCTTTCACCAGCCTGTAAAGGGGGTTGTGATAGTATGGGGTCTTTCTCTTTAACAACCTCAAACCGCAGGAAACAAATGCTTCATTTATAAGATTGAAATATAACCAGAAAGTATAAAAATAGCTATTTGTGTGTATCATGTCAGAAATATTTGTTTTTATTTTAAAAGAATTTAGAAGAGAAATATGATTAATAAGGCAGTAGAATCCATTTAAACTGTCATTTTCCTGTTTAGGTTGGAAAGTTTAATTTGATCAAGTCCACTTGAGTGCCTAAGCAACTGTTTGGGTAGTTTGGCTGGTGTGGTGGTGCTCTCCAAATACCTGATCCAAACGGACAGAGAGACAAAGTGAGAAAGAAAAGGTGTAAATAACAGACATATCATATATCATTTGCAGAATACAGTAATGTGCTGTTCAGCACAGTGACCTAGAGTGAAGATGGAAATCAGTCATTCTAGTGCTCTCAATGGTTTTCCATTACAAACGGACCAGGGCTTCCTGAGACACAGGCAGTTGGAGTTATATAGAGTTAGAGGTTGTTTTCACGGCACCAGCCGACTAAAGCAGAGACCTCCTTCCACTCCAGAATTTTTTTTTTTATTTGGGTGGGATCATCTGGAGTCTTGATTCCTTTCACGGAGTCAGCAGTAGATACACAGCTGTTAGCATAGGAGGAGTACAGAAGAGGTGACAGCAGTGCTGGGGACCCTCTGGCACAACCAGAGGTGTGAAATTGAAATTGTTTGGAAGGAATGGGAAGCTAAAGGCAGAGTCACAATCTCTGATTCATGTAATCAAAACAGTAAGTTCTTTCCTCGGGCAGCTTCGTTAGAACATTTTAAATAGATGTAAAAGTGTATTTACAGACTATATCAGCCCTTATCTTTATTTACCTGGTTTAATCTTTTTTTCAGAAGTGTAAATATATTATACTATGTACCCCTGATGGAATTATTGATGTGCTATAAATATACTCTTGTTTGTATTGTATCTATTTTTATTGCTACAATAAAAAGTTAAAAAGAACTGCACTTTCGAGAAATGTCCACTGGGCGGCGACAGAGATACACGAGTCTATGGCGGCGAGTCCAATAGCGCCTCCGTACAGATCCTCGTTGTGCAGAGATTGAAAATCAATACAGATGATAACTGTGACGTTTGTGACAGCAACTCTGAAAGATAACGTAAAGAAGGAAACTAATATTGACATTACTTTTAAAGAAGTTAAATAATACTACATTTTAAACCTATTGAAAGTAATATGAAAATATCGTTTGTATTTAAAAAAATATGATACTTCCACGATATAATAATTAACGAAATGCTGTGAGAGGAGACCCATGTTTAAACACTTTAAAACGGATGTAAATGCGTCTGTACAGACAATTTGAAACATGGACGGACCTCATCTGCTTTTGTTTACTATTAAACAAGATTACTTGTTTAATCTTTTTCCATAACATGTACATGTATTATCGTATGTACCCCTGACTATACTCTGTGTTATATGTATTCTTGTTTTTATGGCATGTATTGTTGTTATATTTAAAAATAAAAAGACGCGACTCGATTACGTCAAAAGGAAGTCGCCACAGGGCTTGTGGGAAATGTAGTCTCCATAGTGCTCTGGACTGCGCTCCACACGTGTTCCGCAGATTTGATTGAGCATCAGAATTAATTATACAATGTCAGTGTATTTACCGCGTCGCGGATTTCTATGTTTGTCTTACAAGACGGACTCGGCAGGAGCTGTTTCTTGCTCTCCGGAGTGAAGCTGTTCTGGGAAGAGACGAGCAAATCTTTAGACTCTTTGTAAATGAGACATCATCATGACAGCTGTGCCGACCTGCTCTTTATTGACCTGTTGAACCTGTTTGTGTAAAGAGCAGGAGTCTTGTGTACCCCTGATTGTGTTATGTGTACTCTAGTGTGTTTGCAGCGCTCGTCCTGCCTGGTTTATCAACTCGACACAGAAACAAAACCCACTGCCGTCGTGTCTGTGGGTTTCTGAGCTCTCTTGTCTTGTTTGTCTCCTTTGTTTATTTTACTTTGTTAAATAAAACGTGGTTGCCGGGGCAACGGAGCTGCAGTAGTTGTTGCCGGAGCGGGTCTGACCTCCAGCAGGTCAACAGGCGGCTTTTTTAATCTAATCTCCGAGAAAAACAGAAACTTAAGAAACTTGAGTCTAAAAAGCGCTGGCTGGAGTATTTTGTGGAAGAAACGGTGACTCGCAGGCTGTGGGACAGGACTATCAGGGACACATCAGCGCTGGACACCAGCCTCACACCGCTGGGCTCACTGCGCCATGAGCGAGTCCGTCGGCGCCCCCTCCTGCTGGGGTGTGTTACTGCAGGAGTGAGGAGTCTCCGGTCTCCGGTCGCGTCATGATCTGCAAGTGGAGGTGAGAGACGGCGGCGCAGTGGGTGGCAGCGCTGGGAGCCTGGATTTAGTTCCTGTGGTGCTGTCTGTGTGGAGTTTGCATGCTCTGCCTGTGTTCTCATGGGTCCTGTTCATGGGGTGCTGTCTGTGTGGAGTCTGCATGCTCTGCCCCGTTCTCATGGGTCTGGTTTCCTGGGGTGCTGTCTGTGTGGATACCTGGTGAAGAGACCCAGTGAGTGTTTGTGTGGCCAGCTGCGTCAACTTCAATAAAACTGGCCTTTTGGTTTGTTTGAGTGCTGACTTGCTATGGTGTATTTTTTCTCTCTGTGAACAACACGTCCTACGGCCAACACTACCCACACAGGAGGTGTGTGCGTGACAGCTCCTCAGCTGCAGCAGGAGTCCAAGTGTGCACAGATTTCTTGTTGGGTTTTGTTGTTTGAAGTTTCTGTTTGTATGTAGGAAGCAATTGTGCCATCGTGTGGTCCGAGTTATAGCACGCGACCAGAGCTCCCGAAGAGCGCCTGCCTCCTGCCCGATTCGACGTCTAAAATCATCACAGAACGGTGAGGAGCCTCTGACACAGCCCCCAGTACTGGGTGTGCAGAAAGAATCCTATTGTACAGTTTTGGTGTGAAATGGCCTCCAGTTCTTGTAACATGATGGGTTTCTCTGGACTGCAGTCCCAGTGCACTCCGCTTTGGATTTGCAGTGGTGTTTTCTACAATGGAAAACCCTTTGTTTGTACAGAATGGAAATGGCAGTCTGCATGTTTTAATAATCTAATGTGATCATGTACTACAGCTTAAACACTGAGCCAGGTGACGTTTGATTCTAAAAGATTTCTCTATCATTTCAGCGGCGCCTTGTCTGCGGCAGCCCGGCAGCTCCTCCTCCCTTCCAGCTGAGACTCTTCCCTCTCCAGAGGTGGGTTAGTGCTCTCAGGTCATCTTCTCTCACACAGCTGTGGGGCAGAAACGCTACTTCCACTGGGCAGAGAGCAGACGGGCAGTGGGAAGGGCAGCCCTGTGTTTGGGGATCAGGGCTGTCCCTGCTGAGGGATGCTTTCAGAGCCAAAGCAACTGGCTGGGTTATGAACTTTATGGTGTGATCCAAATATGACATACAAAGACAGAGAATGAGAAAGAAATAGTATTGCATGTATCTGATCAAAACAGTCTCTTTCAGACAAAACAAATATTGAACAAAAACTTAGTTGCAACACACTGCACTACACTTTCTTCTAGGCTGACATTACTGATAGTTTGTGCTGTCTTCCTTTCAGTCTGCAGGGTGTGCATCTTTTTCCTCAGCTTCCTACACGAGGAATCAGTTTCTCCTGCCCTGGTTTCACTCCTTTATATCTCACAATCTTCTGCAGCTCCTGGAGGCTGACGACATGTTTGCTGTTTCTGAAAAATTGCTGACTGGCTCATCAGCACAATTGCTGATTCAAAATCCTTTACTCACATGTTGCCTTAGCCTCTGTATCACAGAGATGTCTTCTGGGTTGGGTAGATCGATAGTGTGCTTTTGCTCAGTTGCTCTGCTCAATGCGTGGTCTTTTAACTCCGGCTGGGTACGAGCACCTCACTCTCCACACGGCTTTCCAAGGCTCTGTCATCGTGTGTGAGGATGTTGTGTAGCTCGTGAAACAGTTCCCCCATTTGAGCCCTGGATTTACTGGGTACTTGAATACCTGAATCTTGCCGTCAGTCCTGATCACCTTGTTTTTGTTCTGCAAGGACAAGGCACCTCCCCAGCACTGAACACAAACTGATACTGGCGGGTTGATTGTGTTGTGGTGTGAGTTTGTGTCTGTGGGGGTGAGGTGTCCCCTGCAGCGCGAACAAACATGCAGACTCCACACAGACAGCAGCCCTGGAATCAAACCCAGGGCCCCGGTGCTATGAGGCAGCGATGCTAACCACTGTGCCGCAGTGTTGCCCCCTTTGAAAATGTCTGACTTCCGTTTAATTTGAGGTCACAAGCTTATAAATGGTCTCACAACGTTTGTCTCATCTCAGGTTTCTCTGACCAGGCCCAAGGACCTGTAGTCACTGACAGCTTCTGCAGTCTGACGGTTCATTTCAGTAGGCTGGAGGGATGGCGCAATTATCCTCAAATCAGTGAGTATTGTTTTGCTCTTGTAACATGAAACATCAAAGAGAAGTCAACAGACTATTCCGTGAAACTGTTCAGACTGGCCCGTGGTGATTTTCTGGGTCCTTTAGTAAGCTGTCCGGGACTGTGTCATCGACACACTTTGTGAGAAGCCAGTCTGTGTGTTTGCTCTTGTGATCATTCGTGAACGAATGTAAGAGAGTGTAAGAGAGGGAGAAGATTCGGCCCTGGAGTGATCCAGTTTTCTATTTAACAACCTCAAACTGCAGGAGAGAAATGCTTCATTTCTAAGATGGAAATATAATCAGAAAGTATAATTAGCCATTTGTGTATATCATGTCAAAAAATGTTTTATATATAAAAAGAATTTAGTAGAGACATTTGCTTAATAAGGCAGTAGAATAAATGTTGTGATGCTGGTGTGATGGTGCTCTCCAACAAACTGATACAAATGGACAGAGAGACAAAGTGAGAAAGAAAATGTGTACATAACAGACATATATGCAGAATACAATACAGTGCTGTAAAGTACAGTACCCTAGAGTGAAGATGGAAATCATTCATTCTGGTGCAGAAGAAATGAATCTGCTCTCAATGGTTTTCCTGTACAATTGGAACACGTTGTGAATTCTACATAATTCACAGAAAACAAAATAAACAACTCATTCACTCCCCTACTGTCCGTGACCCAGAGCTCAGTAATCATTTCACTACTGAAGATCATGCAGTTTTTAATGCTTTTCATTTGAACATCCTACTTGTTAATATTTCCTCTTAGATGAGAATATTCTCTTCGGCGTGTCTTTACAACTCTTCTCTTATTGCTCCTCTTGTCAGTAATCCGGTGTGAAAGCTCTCTCTGTCGGAATCAATGTCTTACCTCTCCGTCTTGTGTTTCAGGTCTCCTCTGCCTGCTGACCCTGCCGTCAGGACAGAACACATCCCGCACTGACCACACTGCTGGGTTTACTGTACGTGACAATAAAGAGCTTGAGCAACACATCTAATGTGATCTCTGCACGCTTCCCGAGGAGGGTCCAGCAACGTTCTATATAGTGCACATCACCATCGGGATGAAAAACAAAAATCCCCAGTGGGAGTCCAGTCTTTCCCTGCTACGCAAATTGCTTTTCGTTAGGTGAGGTCGCAAGTTCTTATTGGAGAATGTTGTACAGTTTCTTAATGCAATAGGGCGAGTAAGACTGAAGTTCCCCCCGTGTTGGCCGATCAGTGGAACGAAACTGAAAAAAGCTCCTTGAAACTGTGATTCATACACTTATACACTGGCTCAGCATGGTGCTCACCTGCTGTCCTTGGGTGTCTGCTGAAATTTGATTTTTTTTCAGGAGCACTGTGACCCAGAGCTCAATAATCATTTCAGCTACTGAAGATCATTCAGTTTTTAATGCTTTTCATTTGAACATCCTACTTGTTAGTATTTCCTCTTAGGTGAGAATACTCTGGTACTTTTCTGGGTCTTAGTTGAGTGAGCTTTATTAGAATAATTGAACAATACTTTCACCTCCACATAACACTCATAGATTTTTCAAGGGTTAAATATGGGAGCCACGTTTCTTACATGTTTCCTTTTGTAAGTTGATTCACAAAGCTTTCACCGCCTCCACTCCAGTGAATCACTTTGTTTAGCAAGTGATCAGGTGGAACAGTTTAATTTCTTCCTGCAAATAATGCCTTTTCCTTTTTCATCCCATTCAAGTCTCCGTCCTAGTTAGAGTCATTGTGATGTAGAACGGCAGTGGTCCAGTTGAAAGGTTCAAGGTTTCACTGTGTTTTAGAGTGCAGATAAAGAAGATAATAGGAGAGGAAACTGGAAAAGCCGTGACTCTGTCATTCCATTCAATTCAATTTATTTTCATATAGCACCTTTCACAACAAGGTTGCCCCAAGGCGCTTAACAATGCAGGTAAATATACATTTTGTGAATACAGAACTGAAGACAATGGAGGAAAGGAACCAAAGACTCAGTAAGGAGAATAAAATCCTCTAGGGGTCCAAGGTCAACTGGCTGCCCAACCCCTTTGGGCATGCTAACATTATATCATTTAAAAAAAAGAAAGAAATGAATGCGGGTATTAATCCATCCATCCATCACGTTATCTGTATGTCAGTACCCCATGCAGGTCTCTGCAGACCAGCAGAATCCTCCTAAACGACAGCTGTATCCATGATGCCCCTCTTGGATCCATGGCACTGATGCAGCATTCAACTCACATGGTGCCCAGCCCATGACAGACAGTATTTCTCCTCTGCAGTATCCCTGCGAGGCAGGACAGGTGCCTGACCTCTGAGAGCCTTGTAAGTAAGTAGAAGGAGTTTGAAGTCCGCCCTGTACCCGAGAGGAAGCCAATGAAGAGAGAGAAGTATGGGGGTTATGTGGTCATTCTTTCTGCTCCAAGTAACAATTCTAGCTGCTGCATTCTGTAAGTATTCAAACTCTTTGCTGTGACAAATCTAACGTACTTTAGGCAGACAAAACGACCTTAAAAAGCCACATGATTTTTAAGTAGTCTGTCTGTGTGTAGTAACAGTGGTTCACATTATTTCAGAACGTATACTCCCGTCTCTGTAACTTTCCTCAGTCAGCTATTGAACATTCTGTATTTACACCACGAATGCACTACTTTGTCTCGCGCGCGGTCACACTGGCCGTCCACAGGCACGGGCAGGAGCAGGGAACACGAGGCCGCTCTGTAGTGCCCCTGTGGCTCTCCAGCAGAGGGGAGCACTTTGCTCAACAGCCCTGAGCCAAAGGACCCAGTGATAAAGCTGAAAATCTGGCAAGTCCCCCAGTCTCCCTGGGGCGCTGAAGAGGATTTCATCTGATGCTGAGGTTCCTGTAACTCAACACAAAATTGAACACGGCGAGTTATGAGTTTGTGAAGAAGTGACAGCGGAACAATGTCAAACAGGAAGTTAACCTACAGGAAAGAATGAATTGAATCTCTGATATTCAAGCATGCAGTGTGACGTCCACTGTCTATTCAAATCTACTCTGCAAGTCTTACAATTCTTTTTCATACACCGTCTCCTGGTTATTGTTTTGTGAGTGCTTGAACTGTTTCTCAGTAGGAATAAGACCGATAACTCACTGCTTTAGGATGCACACTATCGTCGATGAAACCTGTGGTGTAAGCAAGCGAAAAGAGACAGATCCTTCTAAAACACAGAGGCCATCGGGAGGGCAGAAACACTCTGCAACAGGTAGGAGCTGTGGAGCCGTGATTCCCCCGAGCCAGAGCCCTCGTCCTCCCTCGACAGCGAACTGAGCTCCAGCGACTGGAGCAGCTACCTGCCGTCGTGGGACCTCCTGCAGATTGGGAACGGGTAAGGCAATTCGACACGAGCCCACTCCTCTTCCCACTGCTTACACCCCTATAACAAATAGTTTCAGGGTATTATTCAAGTACAGGATAAAGAGATGACAGGTGTTCCCAATTGGCTGAGGATACAACTCTCTCTCTCTGAGAAAGCACACAGAGGTGGACAAAGCAATTAAATGCGTTTACAAGTCATTCCCTCTGTATCTGGTCTTTCTTTACATATCAGAAAAGTGAACTGGTGGCTGTTGGAAAGTGTCTGCTCCGTACGTAATATACATGTAAAAGATGTGATTAAATATCTTGGTATTAAGATTTTCAAAAAGGTGATTTTGTGATTTGATGTTCTCTACCTTAGTAAAATAAAAAAAAAACTTTATTTATGGTTGCTATTTGTCAAACACGGGCAGAAGGAGGCCTAAATGCTACAGGGTTTAGAGCATCTAATACCGATACCGACAGTATTATTTACAAAATTAAGCAAAGTAGGTGATGTATGTTTCCCTAATTTAATCATTCAGGAACTAGGTATTGATGCTTTTAAGAAACTAACAGTAGCCCATCAGAACCTATGGAAGAATTTACAACCTTTATTAGACTACAAGGAAAACAATGTAGTTATACGTGTACTAATAAATACTTCAGATCCCTCTCGCAATCTCACAATATCTTGTCAAACTATTTTGGAGCACCTCTTTGGGGAAAGTGAGTGGAATCAAACATGACTATTGTCAAACAGATTTTGTATGAATAATAAGGTTAAGGCGTCAGTACAAAATTGTACATTAAATCGACCCGGTAAAGATACACAGTGTGCATAGATTTAAAAGTAATATAGATGATAATTGTCTATCTCAAAGCAGCCCAGAAACCTTACGTTTGTTTTTGTTTTGTTCTGTTGTTAAAACACTCTGAACAGATCGGCAAAATGGTGTAAAGAAGGCTTCTAATTCTGACATTTCCTGTAGACAAATTGACGTTATTTTACTGCTCAATACTGCTGAACCGAATCTAAAATATAATGTATCATTGGCTTAATCATTATACTCGCTCGTTATTAGATGTAGAAATAGCCTAAAGATGAGAAATAATCGAAAATTGAATAATTAGACCGTATGTCGTAGTAGCAGATTGTACTTCTCGCCTACTTGATGTGGTCGAGCAACTCCACAATCGCCATACAATCCGTCCGTTCTCATGCTCTGACTTTCAGGTTGGGCAGTGGACTGGATTCCAGGGCAAACTCGTTCTTGTTTGATTATCCGTGTGAAATCTCGCCCAATATAACAGGTAAACTCATGCACTGAAATGATGCGCTTCCAAATTAAAGCGACACGCATTTGAATAATTCAAAATACACACGAGGGAACGTCTCGAAACCATAACTAAGTATCACAACATGAAAGCTGTGCGTACCTTATCTTTATTTGACTGTATAATGTACTCCGGTGATCTGTAACGTAGTCTTGCGTGCATCGTAAAGGATCCGGACTTCCGGCTACGGAAAACCCGGAGTGGATCAGCCTTTGCACCGGACCCGGACTTCCGGCTACGGAAAACCCGGAGTGGATCGGCCTTTCCACCGGACCCGGACTTCCGGCTACGGAAAACCCGGAGTGGATCGGCCTTCCACCGGACCCGGACTTCCGGCTATGGAAAACCCGGAGTGGATCGGCCTTTCCACCGGACCCGGACTTCCGGCTACGGAAAACCCGGAGTGGATCGGCCTTCCACTGGATCCGGACTGCCGGCTACGGAAAACCCGGAGTGGATCGGCCTTCCACTGGATCCGGACTGCCGGCTACGGAAAACCCGGAGTGGATCGGCCTTCCACTGGATCCGGACTGCCGGCTACGGAAAACCCGGAGTGGATCGACCTTCCACTGGATCCGGACTGCCGGCTACGGAAAACCCGGAGTGGATCGGCCTCCCACTGGATCCGGACTGCCGGCTACGGAAAACCCGGAGTGGATCGGCCTTCCACTGGATCCGGACTGTGAGCAGCTTTTGTCCAATCGGCGCTGAGATTTCAGCAGGAGGCGGGAGACAGGCTCTTGTCCAGTCACACAGCTTCAGTCCCGGGACTTTTCCGAATTCCGGCGGGCGGTGACACTTCCGAGAAATGTCCACTGGGTGGCGACAGAGATACACGGAGCTGAGTCTCAAAGCGCTATCGGAAAGACTTGAAATCGGAAAGAAATACATTTGTTACGTTTTAATCCCATTGAAAAGGAAGATGAAAATATCGTTTGTATTTTAAAACATTATTATACTTGCGCAACATAATTATTAAGGGAATGGTGTGAGAGGAGACCGTGTTTGAACAGTTTAAGACGGATGTAAAGACATTTTATTTCAGAATGTCTTTCTGAAATGTGTCTGTTTCTGTGTTGTAAGAACGTTGAAGCATGGACGGGCCTTATCTGCATTTACCTTGTTGAATCTTTTTTTCCATAAAATGTACATGTATTATTGCATGTACCCTGACAATACGACTGCTACGTTACGTTTTCTTGTAGTTTTTGGTCTCATAAAAAATACAAAAGTATGAGTCGATGACGTCAAAATGGTGTCGCCCACAGGGCTTATGGGTAATGTAGTCTCTGTAGTTCACTGGGCTTCCCTGCCCATGTGTTTCGCTGATTTCATTGAACATTAGAATGAATTATATTAATACAATTTCAGCGTATTTATCGTGTCTTGTATTTCTTTGTCTCTCTTATGTGTTCCCTTGTGTGTATGTTTTCTTGTATTTCACTTGTCTGCGGCGCTGGTTAATCGACTTGGCACATAAAGCAAACCCACTGTCCTCGTGTTTCTTAGCTCCCGTCTTGTTTGCAAACTTTTCTCCTGTGTTTATTTTACTTTGTCAATAAAACGTGGTTGCTGGGGAAACGGTGCTGCAGAAGTTGTTGCGATCTGACCTCCGGGAGGGAGACAGCTGGCAAAGCCGAAACTTTAGTCTAAAAGGCGCTGGCTGGAGTAGTTTGTGGACATTTTGCGGAAGAAAAGGAAGAAGCGGTGAGTCGCAGGCTGTGTGACAGGACTGTCGGGGAAATGTAAGCGCTGGGCTGAGCGGGTCCGTCGGCGCCTCCTCCTGCAGGAGTGAGGAGTCTCCGGTCTCCGGTCGCGTCCTGATCTGCATGTGGAGGTGAAAGGCTGAGAGACGGCGCACATGCTCTGCACATGTTCTCATGTGTCTGGTTTCCTGGAGTGCTGTCTGTGTGGAGTTTGCATGCTCTGCTCATGTTCTCAAGGGTTTCCTGCCGCTTCTGCAGTCCAGTGTTGGTGAGTCTGTCGGGTTGATTGTGTTGTGGTGTGAGTGTGCCCTAAAGGGGTTTTAATAGTATGGGGTTTGTGTGTTCACTTGTATGCAGACCACTGGAGAGACCGGTTGTTTTTTGCCAGGCAGACTAATGGCTGCATATTCAATTCCAGCTACTGAACCAGCAAGTGGGACAGTGTTTGAAAACCCTTTCAATGAAAGGTTTGTAGAACAGTGTTGCTATTGTTCTGTTTAATTCGAGGTCACCAAGCTTATAAATGGTCTCACAACGTTTGTCTCTTTTCAGGTTTCTCCGACCCGGAGAGTGAACAAAGAAGTGATAAGGGCCCATAACACCTAAGCTCGGCACTCTCACACTCTTCAGCCACACGAGCTTCCTCCTGGTAAAATACTGGGCAAGCCCCTTTCTGACAGGGACAGTGGAAAACCCCCTGAGGGAGATGGGCTGAGGGGAGGAATAAAACCATCTGAGCCAGAACGGAGCGCGCTCCCGATTCCCACTAGACCCGGGAGACGACACAGGCAGCACAAGGGAAGCTGCGGAGCGCGAGTTCACGGAGGCAAGGACCGATTGACGACCACGGGAGACAGTGGCATCGGAACAGAGGTACTGTACAGAGACTTTTAATACCTGAAGGCAAGGAGCGAGAAACCGGCCCGGCTAGCCGCTCCAAACTGAGGGGAATGGAATACAGTTCGCGGGAGGATTTCTAGTGGAACCTGAACGGAGTCTGGGGAAATGGGACCGGCCTCTCGTTCACTGGGGCCATCAAAGACTTTACAGGTACGAAGAAGAATCGTTCGAGTGGCCACTCTTCGGTACTTGACAGAAAAGACTGCCGTCCCTCTGGATTCATTATGACCCTTGGAAGGACCTTTTGTTGCTGCTGTTTTCGTGGTGTCTTTGGCTGATGGTGAATGTGGATAGAAAATAAAAAGGTCACTTATACGATACACATGCTTGTCGCTGGTCTGTGTGGGCATTGGTGGATCTGGAAGATCAACAGAACCTGTTGCATTGCTAGGTGCCGTAGTCATATATGAGGCAGGAAATAATTGTTGTTTGAGGGGTCACCTCACTCTGACACGAACGTGTTGGGAAGACGCGCCAGTTCTGACGTAAGTGCGATGGGTCTGTAGGCATTAAGGCAGGTTCTTGTGTCCTTTTTTGGAACAGGAACAATAACAGAAGATTTGAAGCAGTCTGGCACTGTGCACTGGGACAATGATTGCTTAAAAACGTCTGTAAAGATTGGAGCGAGTTGGCCAGCACAGGGCTGTAGTGTGGCTGGAGATACACAGTCAGGTCCTGCTGCCTTTTTACAGTTTTGCTTTTTGAATAGCCTTAACACATCCTGTTCTTTGCTTCACAGGGCATTCTCAAGACTTGTTAACGGCGTCAAGTCTTCGTGAGAGATTGAGTGTGAGTGGGTGTGGCACTCCAGTTGAGTGGGGGACAATAGCTCATCCCCAGGATGTGAATTATTTGGAGGAGTTGCGAGACTGCCATGGACAAGGTCGTTGGAGATCCTTTGTGTTTCAGGCCTGCTGTAAAATGTGTTATCTGGTAGAGAGTGATCAAGATGTATCTGAGGGGATTTTCTTTTGTAATTGGTAACAGTTTGGAGACCTTTCCAGACAGATAAACAGTCTTTGTTAGCAAACAGTTGTTCCAGCTGTGGACAGGAGGGGAAACAAAAGGTAGAGAACACTATTTTTAGAGAAATGGTCCTAAAGGAACAAAGCATAGTGTAGGATGCCACTAGCTTAAGTCTTAACAGCACTGCATGAGAGGAGACTCCAGTGTCTATTTGTTCCGAGGGATCCTCAGAAAGGTCAAAAGGTTGCAAACAGATAGGAGACTGGTTACATGCCTGAAGCTTAGCTAGAGGAACATAACAGTGCTGGAATTCTGAGAGGGGAGGTTATCAGAGCCTAATGTTATTGCGAAAAATGGCAACTAGGCATAGACGATCTGCTGAATAATAATAATAATAATTGCTTACACTTATATAGCGCTTTTCTGGACACTCCACTCAAAGCACTTTACAGGTAATGGGGACTCCCCTCCACCACCACCAATGTGCAGCATCCACCTGGATGATGCGACGGCAGCCATAGTGCGCCAGAACGCTCACCACACATCAGCTATCAGTGGGGAGGAGAGCAGAGTAATGTAGCCAATTCATAGAAGGGGATTATTAGGAGGCCATGATTGGTAAGGGCCAATTGGAAATTTGGCCAGGATGCCGGGGTTACACCCCTACTCTTTTCGAGAAGCACACCTACACCCCTACTCTTTTCGAGATTTTTAATGACCACAGAGAGTCAGGACCTCGGTTTTACGTCTCATCCGAAGGACAGCGCCTGTTTACAGTATAGTGTCCCCATCACTATACTGGGGCATTAGGACCCACATGGACCGCAGGGTGAGCGCCCCCTGCTGGCCCCACTAACACCTCTTCCAGCAGCAACCTTAGTTTTTCCCAGGAGGTCTCCCATCCAGGTACTGACCAGGCTCACACCTGCTTAGCTTCAGTGGGTTGCCAGTTGTGAGTTGCAGGGTGATATGGCTGCTGACTGTCTGTCCTTTGAATTGTTAAGGGTTTCATGTATTTGTGTGTCCAAGTAGTCCGGACTGCTGTGCTATGTGTTGTTTGTCTTTTGAATTTTCTGTTTTACACCTATTGTATCCATAGTGGTATGGGCCAAATCCAATTTAAAGGGTGTTGTGAGCACTGGGGTTTGTTGGGAGTGGTGAGTTAGGAGTCTGGAAATGAGAGCAAGGTGCGAGTGGATATGATAAAAAGATTGTTCCTTTATTTTGTTTCTGATACCTGGTGAAGAGACGCAGTGAGTGTTTGAGTGGCCAGCTGCGTCAACTTCAATAAAACTGGCCTTTTGGTTTGTTTGAGTGCTGACTTGCTATGGTGTATTTTTTCTCTCTGTGAACAACAGGTCCTACGGCCAACACTACCCACACAGGAGGTGTGTGCGTGACAGCTCCTCAGCTGAAGCAGGAGTCCAAGTGTGCACAGATTTCTTGTTGGGGTTTGTTGTTTGAAGTTTCTGTTTGTATGTAGGAAGCAATTGTGCCATCGCGTGGTCCGAGTTATAGCACGGGACGAGAGCTCCCGAAGAGCGCCTGCCTCCTGCCCGATTCGACGTCTAAAATCATCACAGAACGAGAGGAGCCAACAGGAATGCAAGTCTCTTCTGGTGAGGAGCCTCCAACACAGCCCCCAGTACTGGGTGTGCAGAAAGAATCCTGTTCTACAGTTGTGGTGCGAAATGGCCTCCAGTCCTTGTCAAATGCTGGGTTTCTCTGGACTGCAGTCCCCTCCGCATTTGGATGATTGTGATTGGTGTTGCTGTAGCTGTGCTGTCCTGAGACTGACTGGTGTCAAGACCAGCTGTACTCTGGGATCAGCAGGGCCTAGTGGTGGTATGAATTGTGGCCTCTGTTTCTCAGGTGTAACAAGTGTTTGATTACTCTGTTCTGTATGTGTCACGGACGTCCAAAGGGACTTACCGTAGGGAGCAGGAGAGCGGAAAAAGACCCATATGCGTAGCGGCGAGACGGGAAAAAGGCCCGGGCTCATTAGTGCAAAGAGTTCAGGAATGCCGTATAGAAACCTATGCCCTCAGGGAGCGGACGTGGGGCGCCCTGGTGCTAGGCGGGTCTCAGGACATCCGAACAACAATGCTGAGCGAGGACAGAGTGCAAGACCCGGAAATATATAGCCCAAGGGAAAGAGAGGGACAGGAAGGACAGCAGACCGGAAACTAGGGACAGGACAGAGAAGGAGCGCCCTCTGGCTGCAGAGGGCGTGACAGTATGTTTATCAATAGTGGGTACTGGCCTAATTCAGCCCTGCACTCGCTGTTAGCTGTTTTTCTCTGCGCAAGGCGGATGTTTCTACAGATTGATTAGAGTTTCTACAGAGTGTACTCCTGGTCTGTGAGGGGACCCCACACTTCACTGCCGTATAGGGCAATGGGTTGGATTACACTTTCAGATATTTGGAGCGAAATTCTTGTTGGTGGGTTGACATTGAAGAGCCTCCTTCTTATTGCGTAGAAAGCCCTGAGTGCCTTCTCCCTCAGTGCCTTTAGTGCCAGGTCAAAACTCCCAGAAGAGCTGATGGTGAGACCGAGATATGTGTAGCTGGATGTGTGCTCCAATGTGTTGTTGTTCAGTGTGAATTTGTACCTGTTTCCCTGAGGTCTGGCTTTCTCCTGGAAAACCATAACTCTGGTCTTGTCCAGACTGACTGGCAGTGCCCAGGTGTGACAGTCCTGCTCCAGCAATGCCAGGCTCTGCTGTTCTGGGTCCAGATGGGCTGGCAGTGCCCAGGTGTGAATGTGATGGGATGTGTGGCGGTTTGGTAGGAAGCCAGTCTGACTCTAATGCAGGACATTGTGCTCAGTAAGGAGGGCCGGTTATCAGATATTCAAGTTACGACAGAGTTCCTTCCCCAGGTTACTGTTCACACTGAAGCTCCGGTACCTGTTGGGGTCGAGTCTGTCTCCATTCTTACAGACGGGCGTGATCAGTCCTTGATTCCAGGCCTCAGGGAAACAGCCGGCCGTCAGGACGAGGTTGAGGAGTTTGAGCAGGCTTTGCTGCAGGTCTGAGCTGCAGTTGGATCAAGCGTTGTTGACTGTGTCTTGGCTACAGACCTTTTGTGGTCTGAGAGTTGTCTGTTTGTGTATGTGCTTATCTTCTTTAGGGTGTGCATGTAGTGTCTAACCATCTCACAGTATCTGAGGCGCAGTTCAGAGTGGTGTGGTGTTGTTTTAGTTCTGGTAGTTCTCTTCAGTTGTTTCTGCACTCTGTATCAAACCATTTGATATTGTTTCTGAGTGTGTTTCATATGAATGTAGTCATTTTGATTTTAAGGCTAGTTTCTCAAAAACATGGTTTATAAATTTATGCCCGATTTGTTGGTTTGATTCAGAGCGTTTTGAAATGTAAGGGATCAAGTAATGGGTTTATTTGCTGCTGAAAAGAGAAGAAAGAAAAAAAAAAAGAAATGAGACAATTAGCTTGTAATGAGTTTATAACAACAGTAATTAGATTCCTGCAAGCACTCTTTTCATTGTCCAACAACTGAAAGCTTTTAGGTATAAAGGAAGGGTCCTCTAATATTTGATGTGTGAGCTTGTCGTTCTATTGGAGATGTTAGTGAGTCTGAGGATTCGTGTTAATATGACAATACTGCTACTACTATTAATAATACAGCATGGCAAGACTTCTTTCAGTCATTTCCCACCCCTCCACCTCAGTGAATCACACATGTTAAACTTCCATCTCGGGTTCCAGATCAGACATGAGCAATCCTATATTACAAATACTTAGCACCAGGCAATTTAACCAGACAATAATTTAAGCAATTATTCATTCAAGAGAAGCAGCAGGACGAGTAAAGTGCCCCTCTGATGGCCGGTCAGTGGAATTAAACTGGAAAATTTCTTAGAAATGATTATTCTTACAATGATGTACCAATGGTGCCGCTTGGTGGTCATTCAGCAAAATTTCACCGAAGGTTTTTTTTAATTAAAATACCGTTAGTAATGTTCGTATTAATTAGTTATTTTAATTTTAAAAATATTTAAGCATTTTCAACAGCAAAGAATACATTGCCTTGCAAACAAGAGTAATGAATGAATGTATTGTACATGGATACAAAATACAAAATAAATACAATAAACCAAAAATTAAAATGACGTTCAAAAGGCGCGAGTCGATGACGTCAGAAGGAAGTCGCCCACGGGGCGTATGGGTAATGTAGTTTCTGTAGTTCTCTGGCCCGCACTGCCCACGTGTTTCGGTGATTTGATTGAACATCAGAATTAATTATATTGTACCATTTCAGCGTGTTTGTCGTGTCATGGATTTCTATGACTGTCTTATGGGTTCTCTTGTGTGTCATGTTTATTTTAGTGGGTGGCAGTGCTGGGGCCCTGAACTGTAATCATTCGTGTTAAGTATTTGTTACTGTGACCCTCCTGGGAGGAGGGGACCTTTGTAAGATTCCTGTCCTGGCAAGCAGCAGGTGAGAGTTTGCTGTCCGACTCAATTACACCTCCGCTACCTCATTTCACCTCTTTCACCAGCCTGTAAAGGGGGTTGTGATAGTATGGGGTCTTTCTCTTTAACAACCTCAAACCGCAGGAAACAAATGCTTCATTTATAAGATTGAAATATAACCAGAAAGTATAAAAATAGCTATTTGTGTGTATCATGTCAGAAATATTTGTTTTTATTTTAAAAGAATTTAGAAGAGAAATATGATTAATAAGGCAGTAGAATCCATTTAAACTGTCATTTTCCTGTTTAGGTTGGAAAGTTTAATTTGATCAAGTCCACTTGAGTGCCTAAGCAACTGTTTGGGTAGTTTGGCTGGTGTGGTGGTGCTCTCCAAATACCTGATCCAAACGGACAGAGAGACAAAGTGAGAAAGAAAAGGTGTAAATAACAGACATATCATATATCATTTGCAGAATACAGTAATGTGCTGTTCAGCACAGTGACCTAGAGTGAAGATGGAAATCAGTCATTCTAGTGCTCTCAATGGTTTTCCATTACAAACGGACCAGGGCTTCCTGAGACACAGGCAGTTGGAGTTATATAGAGTTAGAGGTTGTTTTCACGGCACCAGCCGACTAAAGCAGAGACCTCCTTCCACTCCAGAATTTTTTTTTTTATTTGGGTGGGATCATCTGGAGTCTTGATTCCTTTCACGGAGTCAGCAGTAGATACACAGCTGTTAGCATAGGAGGAGTACAGAAGAGGTGACAGCAGTGCTGGGGACCCTCTGGCACAACCAGAGGTGTGAAATTGAAATTGTTTGGAAGGAATGGGAAGCTAAAGGCAGAGTCACAATCTCTGATTCATGTAATCAAAACAGTAAGTTCTTTCCTCGGGCAGCTTCGTTAGAACATTTTAAATAGATGTAAAAGTGTATTTACAGACTATATCAGCCCTTATCTTTATTTACCTGGTTTAATCTTTTTTTCAGAAGTGTAAATATATTATACTATGTACCCCTGATGGAATTATTGATGTGCTATAAATATACTCTTGTTTGTATTGTATCTATTTTTATTGCTACAATAAAAAGTTAAAAAGAACTGCACTTTCGAGAAATGTCCACTGGGCGGCGACAGAGATACACGAGTCTATGGCGGCGAGTCCAATAGCGCCTCCGTACAGATCCTCGTTGTGCAGAGATTGAAAATCAATACAGATGATAACTGTGACGTTTGTGACAGCAACTCTGAAAGATAACGTAAAGAAGGAAACTAATATTGACATTACTTTTAAAGAAGTTAAATAATACTACATTTTAAACCTATTGAAAGTAATATGAAAATATCGTTTGTATTTAAAAAAATATGATACTTCCACGATATAATAATTAACGAAATGCTGTGAGAGGAGACCCATGTTTAAACACTTTAAAACGGATGTAAATGCGTCTGTACAGACAATTTGAAACATGGACGGACCTCATCTGCTTTTGTTTACTATTAAACAAGATTACTTGTTTAATCGTTTTCCATAACATGTACATGTATTATCGTATGTACCCCTGACTATACTCTGTGTTATATGTATTCTTGTTTTTATGGCATGTATTGTTGTTATATTTAAAAATAAAAAGACGCGACTCGATTACGTCAAAAGGAAGTCGCCACAGGGCTTGTGGGAAATGTAGTCTCCATAGTGCTCTGGACTGCGCTCCACACGTGTTCCGCAGATTTGATTGAGCATCAGAATTAATTATACAATGTCAGTGTATTTACCGTGTCGCGGATTTCTATGTTTGTCTTACAAGACGGACTCGGCAGGAGCTGTTTCTTGCTCTCCGGAGTGAAGCTGTTCTGGGAAGAGACGAGCAAATCTTTAGACTCTTTGTAAATGAGACATCATCATGACAGCTGTGCCGACCTGCTCTTTATTGACCTGTTGAACCTGTTTGTGTAAAGAGCAGGAGTCTTGTGTACCCCTGATTGTGTTATGTGTACTCTAGTGTGTTTGCAGCGCTCGTCCTGCCTGGTTTATCAACTCGACACAGAAACAAAACCCACTGCCGTCGTGTCTGTGGGTTTCTGAGCTCTCTTGTCTTGTTTGTCTCCTTTGTTTATTTTACTTTGTTAAATAAAACGTGGTTGCCGGGGCAACGGAGCTGCAGTAGTTGTTGCCGGAGCGGGTCTGACCTCCAGCAGGTCAACAGGCGGCTTTTTTAATCTAATCTCCGAGAAAAACAGAAACTTAAGAAACTTGAGTCTAAAAAGCGCTGGCTGGAGTATTTTGTGGAAGAAACGGTGAGTCGCAGGCTGTCGGTAAATATCAGCGCTGGACACCAGCCTCACACCGCTGGGCTCACTGCGCCATGAGCGAGTCCGTCGGCGCCCCCTCCTGCTGGGGTGTGTTACTGCAGGAGTGAGGAGTCTCCGGTCTCCGGTCGCGTCATGATCTGCAAGTGGAGGTGAGAGACGGCGGCGCAGTGGGTGGCAGCGCTGGGAGCCTGGATTTAGTTCCTGTGGTGCTGTCTGTGTGGAGTTTGCATGCTCTGCCTGTGTTCTCATGGGTCCTGTTCATGGGGTGCTGTCTGTGTGGAGTTTGCATGCTCTGCCTGTGTTCTCATGGGTCCTGTTCATGGGGTGCTGTCTGTGTGGAGTCTGCATGCTCTGCCCCTGTTCTCATGGGTCTGGTTTCCTGGGGTGCTGTCTGTGTGGATACCTGGTGAAGAGACCCAGTGAGTGTTTGTGTGGCCAGCTGCGTCAACTTCAATAAAACTGGCCTTTTGGTTTGTTTGAGTGCTGACTTGCTATGGTGTATTTTTTCTCTCTGTGAACAACACGTCCTACGGCCAACACTACCCACACAGGAGGTGTGTGCGTGACAGCTCCTCAGCTGCAGCAGGAGTCCAAGTGTGCACAGATTTCTTGTTGGGTTTTGTTGTTTGAAGTTTCTGTTTGTATGTAGGAAGCAATTGTGCCATCGTGTGGTCCGAGTTATAGCACGCGACCAGAGCTCCCGAAGAGCGCCTGCCTCCTGCCCGATTCGACGTCTAAAATCATCACAGAACGGTGAGGAGCCTCTGACACAGCCCCCAGTACTGGGTGTGCAGAAAGAATCCTATTGTACAGTTTTGGTGTGAAATGGCCTCCAGTTCTTGTAACATGATGGGTTTCTCTGGACTGCAGTCCCAGTGCACTCCGCTTTGGATTTGCAGTGGTGTTTTCTACAATGGAAAACCCTTTGTTTGTACAGAATGGAAATGGCAGTCTGCATGTTTTAATAATCTAATGTGATCATGTACTACAGCTTAAACACTGAGCCAGGTGACGTTTGATTCTAAAAGATTTCTCTATCATTTCAGCGGCGCCTTGTCTGCGGCAGCCCGGCAGCTCCTCCTCCCTTCCAGCTGAGACTCTTCCCTCTCCAGAGGTGGGTTAGTGCTCTCAGGTCATCTTCTCTCACACAGCTGTGGGGCAGAAACGCTACTTCCACTGGGCAGAGAGCAGACGGGCAGTGGGAAGGGCAGCCCTGTGTTTGGGGATCAGGGCTGTCCCTGCTGAGGGATGCTTTCAGAGCCAAAGCAACTGGCTGGGTTATGAACTTTATGGTGTGATCCAAATATGACATACAAAGACAGAGATGAGAAAGAAATAGTATTGCATGTATCTGATCAAAACAGTCTCTTTCAGACAAAACAAATATTGAACAAAAACTTAGTTGCAACACACTGCACTACACTTTCTTCTAGGCTGACATTACTGATAGTTTGTGCTGTCTTCCTTTCAGTCTGCAGGGTGTGCATCTTTTTCCTCAGCTTCCTACACGAGGAATCAGTTTCTCCTGCCCTGGTTTCACTCCTTTATATCTCACAATCTTCTGCAGCTCCTGGAGGCTGACGACATGTTTGCTGTTTCTGAAAAATTGCTGACTGGCTCATCAGCACAATTGCTGATTCAAAATCCTTTACTCACATGTTGCCTTAGCCTCTGTATCACAGAGATGTGTGCTTTTCTGGGTTGGGTAGATCGATAGTGTGCTTTTGCTCAGTTGCTCTGCTCAATGCGTGGTCTTTTAACTCCGGCTGGGTACGAGCACCTCACTCTCCACATGGCTTTCCAAGGCTCTGTCATCGTGTGTGAGGATGTTGTGTAGCTCGTGAAACAGTTCCCCCATTTGAGCCCTGGATTTACTGGGTACTTGAATACCTGAATCTTGCCGTCAGTCCTGATCACCTTGTTTTTGTTCTGCAAGGACAAGGCACCTCCCCAGCACTGAACACAAACTGATACTGGCGGGTTGATTGTGTTGTGGTGTGAGTTTGTGTCTGTGGGGGTGAGGTGTCCCCTGCAGCGCGAACAAACATGCAGACTCCACACAGACAGCAGCCCTGGAATCAAACCCAGGGCCCCGGTGCTATGAGGCAGCGATGCTAACCACTGTGCCGCAGTGTTGCCCCCTTTGAAAATGTCTGACTTCCGTTTAATTTGAGGTCACAAGCTTATAAATGGGCTCACAACGTTTGTCTCATCTCAGGTTTCTCTGACCAGGCCCAAGGACCTGTAGTCACTGACAGCTTCTGCAGTCTGACGGTTCATTTCAGTAGGCTGGAGGGATGGCGCAATTATCCTCAAATCGGTGAGTATTGTTTTGCTCTTGTAACATGAAACATCAAAGAGAAGTCAACAGACTATTCCGTGAAACTGTTCAGACTGGCCCGTGGTGATTTTCTGGGTCCTTTAGTAAGCTGTCCGGGACTGTGTCATCGACACACTTTGTGAGAAGCCAGTCTGTGTGTTTGCTCTTGTGATCATTCGTGAACGAATGTAAGAGAGTGTAAGAGAGGGAGAAGATTCGGCCCTGGAGTGATCCAGTTTTCTATTTAACAACCTCAAACTGCAGGAGAGAAATGCTTCATTTCTAAGATGGAAATATAATCAGAAAGTATAATTAGCCATTTGTGTATATCATGTCAAAAAATGTTTTATATATAAAAAGAATTTAGTAGAGACATTTGCTTAATAAGGCAGTAGAATAAATGTTGTGATGCTGGTGTGATGGTGCTCTCCAACAAACTGATACAAATGGACAGAGAGACAAAGTGAGAAAGAAAATGTGTACATAACAGACATATATGCAGAATACAATACAGTGCTGTAAAGTACAGTACCCTAGAGTGAAGATGGAAATCATTCATTCTGGTGCAGAAGAAATGAATCTGCTCTCAATGGTTTTCCTGTACAATTGGAACACGTTGTGAATTCTACATAATTCACAGAAAACAAAATAAACAACTCATTCACTCCCCTGCTGTCCGTGACCCAGAGCTCAGTAATCATTTCACTACTGAAGATCATGCAGTTTTTAATGCTTTTCATTTGAACATCCTACTTGTTAATATTTCCTCTTAGATGAGAATATTCTCTTCGGCGTGTCTTTACAACTCTTCTCTTATTGCTCCTCTTGTCAGTAATCCGGTGTGAAAGCTCTCTCTGTCAGAATCAATGTCTTACCTCTCCGTCTTGTGTTTCAGGTCTCCTCTGGCTGCTGACCCTGCCGTCAGGACAGAACACATCCCGCACTGACCACACTGCTGGGTTTACTGTACGTGACAGTAAAGAGCTTGAGCAACACATCTAATGTGATCTCTGCACGCTTCCCGAGGAGGGTCCAGCAACGTTCTATATAGTGCACATCACCATCGGGATGAAAAACAAAAATCCCCAGTGGGAGTCCAGTCTTTCCCTGCTACGCAAATTGCTTTTCGTTAGGTGAGGTCGCAAGTTCTTATTGGAGAATGTTGTACAGTTTCTTAATGCAATAGGGCGAGTAAGACTGAAGTTCCCCCCGTGTTGGCCGATCAGTGGAACGAAACTGAAAAAAGCTCCTTGAAACTGTGATTCATACACTTATACACTGGCTCAGCATGGTGCTCACCTGCTGTCCTTGGGTGTCTGCTGAAATTTGATTTTTTTTCAGGAGCACTGTGACCCAGAGCTCAATAATCATTTCAGCTACTGAAGATCATTCAGTTTTTAATGCTTTTCATTTGAACATCCTACTTGTTAGTATTTCCTCTTAGGTGAGAATACTCTGGTACGTTTCTGGGTCTTAGTTGAGTGAGCTTTATTAGAATAATTGAACAATACTTTCACCTCCACATAACACTCATAGATTTTTCAAGGGTTAAATATGGGAGCCACGTTTCTTACATGTTTCCTTTTGTAAGTTGATTCACAAAGCTTTCACCGCCTCCACTCCAGTGAATCACTTTGTTTAGCAAGTGATCAGGTGGAACAGTTTAATTTCTTCCTGCAAATAACTGCCTTTTCCTTTTTCATCCCATTCAAGTCTCCGTCCTAGTTAGAGTCATTGTGATGTAGAACGGCAGTGGTCCAGTTGAAAGGTTCAAGGTTTCACTGTGTTTTAGAGTGCAGATAAAGAAGATAATAGGAGAGGAAACTGGAAAAGCCGTGACTCTGTCATTCCATTCAATTCAATTTATTTTCATATAGCACCTTTCACAACAAGGTTGCCCCAAGGCGCTTAACAATGCAGGTGAATATACATTTTGTGAATACAGAACTGAAGACAATGGAGGAAAGGAACCAAAGACTCAGTAAGGAGAATAAAATCCTCTAGGGGTCCAAGGTCAACTGGCTGCCCAACCCCTTTGGGCATGCTAACATTATATCACTAAAAAAAAAGAAAGAAATGAATGCGGGTATTAATCCATCCATCCATCACGTTATCTGTATGTCAGTACCCCACGCAGGTCTCTGCAGACCAGCAGAATCCTCCTAAACGACAGCTGTATCCATGATGCCCCTCTTGGATCCATGGCACTGATGCAGCATTCAACTCACATGGTGCCCAGCCCATGACAGACAGTATTTCTCCTCTGCAGTATCCCTGCGAGGCAGGACAGGTGCCTGACCTCTGAGAGCCTTGTAAGTAAGTAGAAGGAGTTTGAAGTCCGCCCTGTACCTGAGAGGAAGCCAATGAAGAGAGAGAAGTATGGGGGTTATGTGGTCATTCTTTCTGCTCCAAGTAACAATTCTAGCTGCTGCATTCTGTAAGTATTCAAACTCTTTGCTGTGACAAATCTAACGTACTTTAGGCAGACAAAACGACCTTAAAAAGCCACATGATTTTTAAGTAGTCTGTCTGTGTGTAGTAACAGTGGTTCACATTATTTCAGAACGTATACTCCCGTCTCTGTAACTTTCCTCAGTCAGCTATTGAACATTCTGTATTTACACCACGAATGCACTACTTTGTCTCGCGCGCGGTCACACTGGCCGTCCACAGGCACGGGCAGGAGCAGGGAACACGAGGCCGCTCTGTAGTGCCCCTGTGGCTCTCCAGCAGAGGGGAGCACTTTGCTCAACAGCCCTGAGCCAAAGGACCCAGTGATAAAGCTGAAAATCTGGCAAGTCCCCCAGTCTCCCTGGGGCGCTGAAGAGGATTTCATCTGATGCTGAGGTTCCTGTAACTCAACACAAAATTGAACACGGCGAGTTATGAGTTTGTGAAGAAGTGACAGCGGAACAATGTCAAACAGGAAGTTAACCTACAGGAAAGAATGAATTGAATCTCTGATATTCAAGCACGCAGTGTGACGTCCACTGTCTATTCAAATCTACTCTGCAAGTCTTACAATTCTTTTTCATACACCGTCTCCTGGTTATTGTTTTGTGAGTGCTTGAACTGTTTCTCAGTAGAAATAAGACCGATAACTCACTGCTTCAGGATGCACACTATCGTCGATGAAACCTGTGGTGTAAGCAAGCGAAAAGAGACAGATCCTTCTAAAACATAGAGGCCATCGGGAGGGCAGAAACACTCTGCAACAGGTAGGAGCTGTGGAGCCGTGATTCCCCCGAGCCAGAGCCCTCGTCCTCCGTCGACAGCGAACTTGAGCTCCAGCGACTGGAGCAGCTACCTGCCGTCGTGGGACCTCCTGCAGATTGGGAACGGGTAAGGCAATTCGACACGAGCCCACTCCTCTTCCCACTGCTTACACCCCTATAACAAATAGTTTCAGGGTATTATTCAAGTACAGGATAAAGAGATGACAGGTGTTCCCAATTGGCTGAGGATACAACTCTCTCTCTCTGAGAAAGCACACAGAGGTGGACAAAGCAATGAAATGCGTATACAAGTCATTTCCTCTGTTTCTGGTCTTTCTTTACATATCAGAAAAGTGAACTGGTGGCTGTTGGAAAGTGTCTGCTCCGTACGTAATATACATGTAAAAGATGTGATTAAATATCTTGGTATTAAGATTTTCAAAAAGGTGATTTTGTGATTTGATGTTCTCTACCTTAGTAAAATAAAAAAAAACTTTATTCATGGTTGCTATTTGTCAAACACGGGCAGAAGGAGGCCTAAATGCTACAGGGTTTAGAGCATCTAATACCGATACCGACAGTATTATTTACAAAATTAAGCAAAGTAGGTGATGTATGTTTCCCTAATTTAATCATTCAGGAACTAGGTATTGATGCTTTTAAGAAACTAACAGTAGCCCATCAGAAACTATGGAAGAATTTACAACCTTTATTAGACTACAAGGAAAACAATTTAGTTATACTTGTACTAATAAATACTTCAGATCCCTCTCGCAATCTCACAATATCTTGTCAAACTATTTTGGAGCACCTCTTTGGGGAAAGTGAGTGGAATCAAACATGACTATTGTCAAACAGATTTTGTATGAATAATAAGGTTAAGGCGTCAGTACAAAATTGTACATTGAATCGACCCGGTAAAGATACACAGTGTGCATAGATTTAAAAGTAATATAGATGATAATTGTCTATCTCAAAGCAGCCCAGAAACCTTACGTTTGTTTTTGTTTTGTTCTGTTGTTAAAACACTCTGAACAGATCGGCAAAATGGTGTAAAGAAGGCTTCTAATTCTGACATTTCCTGTAGACAAATTGATGTTATTTTACTGCTCAATACTGCTGAACCGAATCTAAAATATAATGTATCATTGGCTTAATCATTATACTCGCTCGTTATTAGATGTAGAAATAGCCTAAAGATGAGAAATAATCGAAAATTGAATAATTAGACCGTATGTCGTAGTAGCAGATTGTACTTCTCGCCTACTTGATGTGGTCGAGCAACTCCACAATCGCCATACAATCCGTCCGTTCTCATGCTCTGACTTTCAGGTTGGGCAGTGGACTGGATTCCAGGGCAAACTCGTTCTTGTTTGATTATCCGTGTGAAATCTCGCCCAATATAACAGGTAAGCTCATGCACTGAAATGATGCGCTTCCAAATTAAAGCGACACGCATTTGAATAATTCAAAATACACACGAGGGAACGTCTCGAAACCATAACTAAGTATCACAACATGAAAGCTGTGCGTACCTTATCTTTATTTGACTGTATAATGTACTCCGGTGATCTGTAACGTAGTCTTGCGTGCATCGTAAAGGATCCGGACTTCCGGCTACGGAAAACCCGGAGTGGATCAGCCTTTGCACCGGACCCGGACTTCCGGCTACGAAAAACCCGGAGTGGATCAGCCTTTGCACCGGACCCGGACTTCCGGCTACGAAAAACCCGGAGTGGATCGGCCTATCCACCGAACCCGGACTTCCGGCTACGGAAAACCCGGAGTGGATCGGCCTTCCACTGGATCCGGACTTCCGGC